>NW_024062558.1:0-323463 GCF_006381635.1 Hibiscus syriacus
TATCAATTAAAGAGTTTTGAAAGATGTTTGATCCAAAGTTTGAAAATATTGTCACTTTCACGGTTTACAATTGAGACAAATCAAAACTAGAGTTCATCGGATATCAAAGAATAATTACAATGTTAATCCTTCAATAAATTATAGCTATTTGACATGTGCCAGATCAAAGCTATTTTTGGGAAATGGTCAAGCAAAGAAAGGATAAAAAGTCTCAGGTTATTGTGTTTGGTCAAAGGTTTGGCATTTTTGTTCATTTGATGCTAAATGGTTTGACATTTGATGCTCAAAGGTTTGATGGGGTAGCTTGCATGCTCATCTACTAGAAGTGTTCTCCGACTCTCAGCTTTTATGGTCACACTCGGATTGTGTGATGCCTTATCGAGGAATTTGTGTGATCGCCTCAGTTGCACAATTTTTATATTCGAGCCGCCTTTTCAGGTTTTCAACTCGAACACTCCTTTGGTTTCAAGACGTTATTCACGATTTACGTCTTGAACCCCCTTTGTTATTTTTCTCTACCATGCATTAATTACATTGTTTTTTGCAAACAAAGATTAATCTTGAAGGGCGGGATGAAATCTGAAGATATTCTTTTCTGTTTAGAAATCCATGTATGATTAGAATGGACTTTTAAGGCATGTAATGTAGGCCAGGGTTCATGGTTATGAAAGAAAAGGATAAATAGGCCCAAACAAGTTTCAGGGTGTTGAACCAAGGATCAATTCATTCTGATGCCTTTAATCTTGTCTTGCTCAAAATGTCTCTTTCTCTTGATGCTCTATGATCTTCGAGTGAAGTGATTCGGAATGATTGTGCTTGATCAATCTCGTAGTTTGAAGCTGATGTGCCATTTGTCTTTAGGGAATCTTTGCATGTGTTTTTTTGTCCCTTTTTCTTTTTTTCTTTGTTCTTTTTTTGCTTTTTTTTTTTTTGCTTTTTTTTTCTTTTTGCCCTTTTTATTCTGATGCACTTGGCATCTGGTTCACCTTTTGGTAACTCCTTTGGATTGATGTCTTCACTCATGTGAGCAGATTTCTTCCACATTGCCCCCCAGTGTGGAGGGTGATCCTTGGTTAGGGTTGAATCAGAAGAAAAAACTATAGGCTCAAAAGGGGACACAAGGGATATATATTTTCTCCTGTTGTGAAGGGATAAAGAAAGAAAGTCGTTCATCATTTCATACATGGAAGTCCTCACAGAAAAGGTATCCCCAGGGGGATAGATTTTCAGGATTAATTCTATTCACATGAAAACAGTGTAATTAACGCGTGATAGAATTATTTCGGATGAATTCTTCTTTTTTCCCCATATGTCTCAATGTTCAAGCTCCCCGCAAGATGCCCCAAGTTGTGTCTTTAGAATAAAGCTCATGTTTAGATGAACAACTCAATGTCTTGGGTTAAAATGTCAATTTTGAGTCTAAAAAGGCAGTGGTGTGATCTTATTGACTCAAAGAAAAGTATGGGTGAATCAAAAAGATAAAGGCAATGTTCAAGAATTTCAAAGGGAGGTAATGTCAAAATTTGGTCTTTTTGGTAATGACCATGAGTTATTTTGGGCAAAGAATCAAGGTATTTTATTCTGGTTGAGACAGGATAAGAAATGTCTAATCTTGTCATATGTCAAAAATCTATAATTCTTGAAGAATTAAAAGAATCCTTAATTCATTTAATATTCGAAGAACTAAAGATTAAAACTCGTTCAATTGCTCCACCTTAGAAAGTAGCATAAATTCAATCGTTTAACAGATTAAGCAAACATGAAAGATCAGAGACGTGTTCAAACAAAACAATCCTCTAAGTGCAAATGGTATATGTCATGTCCCCTTCTTCGGCTTTTTATGCCCCTGAATCCATCAGGTTTTGGATCTTGCGCTTCAATGCCTTATAGTTCTCAGAAGAATGTTTGGGGCTTCTTATGTGGTAACAGCTAACAGCTTCAACATCGTAGTCCTTAGGATACGAGGATTCTTTTCTTAGATCATCATGGCCGGCTTTGTCCTATCATCAGCTAATTAGGCTCTTTAATGTTACAATCTTGCTTCCATGTGGTTAAATTCGCTTCATCGAGTCCTTCATGACTTAATTTCATGTTTGTGAAAATGCTTAAAATTGTAGATGAAAATGCAAAAAGGCAAAAATGCAAAATGCAAGAATGCATGAAATGTTCGAGGCATTGATCCAGAAAAGTGTCCATTATTATAAATAATCCTTATTCAGACAAAAATGTTTTATCTTGTAAGAGATATAAAAACAATAAAAGGTATGTTCGGACTAAATCTTCTAGACATCCATCCGAGATACTTTCTTCCATGACTCGACTGCTTCTTTGATCATCTTCTTATAACTGTCACTGTGATACATAAGCTCTGATATAGATAATCCATATGTTGCTGGGACAAACTGATGTGCCCCATACTGTCTAAGTGCCAACAACGGAGCATACCCAACTGCACCTCAAAGTCCAAATAGGGTCATAGTGTCAGAATTCCCACACTTGAAAAGAACATCACTGAGGAACAACCAGGGGGCTCTCCAGGTAATATCCCGGTCCTGAAGATGAGTAAAGACTTTCATCCATTTCTCTTTTAAAGCGCCTTCATGTCATGTCATGGTGATGAACTCTCTCAAAGGTGAATACGTAGTGCTAAATCTACAGTAGGCAACCCCATTAGTCTTCTAGAAGTGGATATGAATCCAGACTTGAAGGAACTGAACACATCCAATGAATCTACCTCCGCCAGCTCTTCGGTAATGGTTGAGAGACCAAAAGGTCTCGGCTGAGATGGTCGGTGCTGGGTTGACTCGTTTCGGAAGTTGCTCAAACAGTTCCACCACAGCTGCGTCAATGCAACCCAAAACCTTTGGAAAGATGATCAAGCCATCCAGACCTAGTGCAAAAAGGTCTATAGTCTTCCATTCATCAGGGTGGTCCTTCATTAGTTCCCTTATGTGGATCCACTCAATTCCTTGCCCGTTACTTTTGTTTCGGAGTCGGTCAGTCACCCATTTTTCATCAACTCCTGCAATCTTAGCCAGCCTGTTCTTGAAAGGCTCACTCTTGATGTGTTTGATGTAGGCTCGCTCCAGTTTAATGCTTTCACAGTGTAGTATACTCCTCGATGGTAGGTACCATGTCCTCCTGGTTAAAAGTGAAGCAACTGTATCCCAGGTTCCAAAATTGAACCAAGACTCTGATTAAGGGCTCATCGGTCTTAACATGAAGCAAAAATACAATGTCACCATACCGCTGACTGAACTTCTGTTTCCGATCATTCTTCCAACTATCTCAGATGTCTCGAAGTTCTTTGCACATTATTCTGTTTTAGGCTGATATAGGCGTAGCTAACCAGCTCTGACACATAGCTTCCTTGAAGACTGTCTCCCTTTTTCTTCTGAGTCTTCTCAGACCATAGTCGTACCTCGGGGTTTTTAATCTCTTGTATTACAACACCTTTGTCCATGGATTCAGATTATTCGAATTTTAACAAACACGTTTTAGTGGATCAATGACCTCTTTTATGATGCAAGTGATGAAAATAAAATAAAATAAAATAAAAGAAAGATGAAAAGAGTTAGTGAGGTGAAAAAAATAATAAAAAATGATCATAAAAATGAAAGTCCTACCCCACATGATATCTACCCCACATGCTTATTATTCCTACCCGGACATGATCTCTATCCCGCATGCTACTTTCAAACAAATCCTAACCGCATATTTGTCTAGTTCGCATGCTTTGAACAGAAACTAAAGCAGGAAACAAAGCAGCCTAGGGTTTGGAATGAGGTTTTGGGGTGGGCTCTAATTCTCCATGGTCTCCCGGTTTATGTGCTAAAAAATGGTACCCGAGTTCTCCTTGCTGGTGCCCCCTTGGGCTTGCCAGACCCTTAGTCCTAAACCCATCACAGGCTTGTGTGGACTAAGTTAAACTCGAGAGGAAACATTCCCTTATGCCCATACGGAGAATAAATTCACACGAAGGCATAAGGTATATGAATCCCGAAGGTTACTTGCTAGGCCCATACGGAGAATAAATTCACACGAAGGCGTCGCTTTCACCCCCACTTAAATAGGGTTCGGAGCTCGGGTATAGAGCCTTTAGATGAAAAATCTTTAAGGGCTGAAATCATTAAAAAACGGTCAGTACAACTATTTACCTCGAAAATATAATCAAAAGTAAGCAATAAGGATCGAAATGTTACCTTAAAATTTAAACTTACCCTTTTCATTAAAAAAAACAACTGGAAATTACCTTAGCCTGACTCACTTACGGTCCCCAGCGGAGTCGCCAAGCTGTCGCAACCGTCTTTCGGTTGGGTCCCGGAATTGGGCTTCGACTTGAAAAATGTGGATTGGAGTCGCCACCGATCATTTATTTAAAAATAAATGGGTTGATCGGATACCCTATTTCTTACCTGATCTGCGTCTTACCAGAAATATGTCGGGTTCGGGAGTCGGTTACGGTCAAGGAAGGATTAGCACCCTTGAACCGCCCTTTCGGTACTACGTAATTTCCAGTTGTCTTAATTAAGAAAAATAACAAGTTAAATTAAAAGGTAAAGTTTCGATCCTAATTACTTACCCTTGATTGATTTGAAAAAAAAATCGAGAAATGTGTTAGATAAACAAGGTAAAGAAAACAAATAAGATACAAGGGAAAATAAAATAAATAAAATAAGTAAGTAAGATAAGAAAAAATAGTAAAGTAATAATTATATATAGTAATATTTGAAAAAAGGAAAAAATATAAATATATATATATCAAAGTATTAATAAAATAAATAAGCTATATATGTACACCAAATACTTAAAAATAGAAAAGCTACCCTCCCAATTCACCGAAAATGGGGGGCTCTAGTAAGAAATAAGACAAAAAAATGGGCCCTCTAGGTTAGTAGTATATAATATAATGTTTAATAATGATAATGATAAAGACACAAGGTTTTTAAAAAAAAAATAATATAATAATAATGAATAAAAAAACGAAAATAATAAAAAATAATATAAAGTTATAAAGTTATAAGATATATTACATAAATAAAGAAATAATCAAATAAAAATAATTAAGAATATATATTTAATAATATGTATATAAATAAACTATTAAAAGTATAAAAAATATATACGACTAGATAAAGATAATTTAATATATATATAGTAATATTAGACTTATAAGTAAAATATTAAGAAATATATATATAATAAATAATAAAATATAGTAAAAATCAAATGAAAATAATTTAATATATATATACATATAATAATAATAACATGAATAATAAAAATAAATGAATAAAATATCCATATAATAAATAAAGGGACTAATATAGATTTTTAAAATGCTCTTTCCCTCCTTTAACCGAAAATCAAACCGGTTTTTAAAAATAAGCCTCGGGGTAGATCTAGGTTCGAAACTTCGAAACCCCACCCATTTTGGTCATCGGCGCAACCCACGTTTTGGGTTATTCGAACCAAATCTCAAGAAAAATAACGTGCACATGCAAAAGAAAGAAAAAAGAAAATGCTACCTTTTATTTCCTTTTCGAATCCTTTACAATAGCTTTGCCTTTGTATATTCCCGTGCTTTTCTCTATGTTTTGTGTATAAATCGTGTCTTACAATGGTGAGTTATAATAGCTATTTATAGTGATTGTGGATCCTATCTTTAGGAATATAGTAGAACTATATCCTATTTTTTGAATCCTAGCAAAATTCTATCCTATCTTTAGGAGTTTGAATTCTAGTAGGACGAAAAGGTGTGTTGACATCTATTCCTTCTCTTGTACTTTAATTTTACGTTTTGATGCAAAACGCTTTAAGTGAGGGGGAGTAGAGTGTAGGTTGAATTTCTCTTTGTTTATCTTGATGTTTTGATGCTAGTATGTGTTGATTGGATTTGCGGAAATTTTGTTGAATTTCTTTGTCTTGTTGAATATTTTTTGTATGATATGCTTGTTTGGGAATACATAATTGTTTAGGTTAGGATGTTCTTGATAATGGATAGCATGAATTGTGATCAAGTTGGTATTTTTGTGATATTCCATGATTTTGTTGGTTGAAATTGGCTTAGTTGAATGCATGAAAACAATTTGGTGAGATTTGACCATTACGAGCATATCATTTTTGCTCTCATTTTGTTGGATTTGAGTGTGTTGAATTTGACATTGGTATTCTAGAATATGCATTTTAAATATTGTCGATATTACATATGAACATGATTCTTAAAGATGATTTGGGCACTTTAGGATTAATCATTCCGTTTTCACCACTAAAATTGCCTACCCATGCATTTTCCCCTAGTTAACCAATTTTGAGCCTAATCTCATTTCTTTGTTTTTACCATATTCATAAACACGAGCCTTTTTATTTTATCACTCTTTTCTACCCCTTTCAGGGCAAGTGAACAGTTTAACCGATGTATGCTCCATGAAAAAGAAGAAAAAAAAAAAAGAGAAATAACAGCAGTTCGAAAAAAACAAAAAAGAGAAAAAGAAAAAAGAAGTTGTTTGAAAAAAGAGAGAAAAGACATGAAAAATGGAAAATGAAACAACAACAAAGAGAAAAAAATCAAATGCATTTCGAAAACCAATTTGTTGTTTGATAGTTTGTCTTTTTATCTTGTTACGCTTAATGTTTTGATGGAGTTGAACTTATTATTTGTTAGTTCCTTGCATTGAATTTTTAGCCATACATTTAGCCTTTTCCCCACCTTTACCTAAGCCCCGTTACAACCAATAAAAGATCATTTGATTTATGCATCGTGTTCTTATTAGTAGTGGAGATTTGATTTACTTGCAGGCCTATGGTAATATCGTGTCGATTCTGACATTGAGCATTTTTGTACCTCAAACACATTAAGTGATTTGAGTGAATCCCGGTAAGGTATGGAGTTATAGGCATTGAGATTGATGAATGAATGGATGTTACAATTATATTTGACTTGTTCCACTTGATGATGTTCAATTGATTGAATTCTTCACTTGAATAATTCTTGTGGTCTCTACCTTGTTTCCTTGAATGTGAAACTAAACAAAGAAAGGTAAATGGAATTTTTGACTTATTTGATTATATTATACTTGAGGGAAAGCATGAGATAAGTGAGGGGGGATTTGATGAGTGTTCAGAATCGGTAGTATTTTCTCATTAATTCTTTGATCTTATGGAATTATTGTTACTGATTTGGTTGTGTTATGCTTATTTTCGTTCAGGATCTTACTTTCCAGAATTAGAGATAAAACGGGCACATTCTGCATTTGTTTTATTATTTAGTCACGGCTGGAGACATGGGCACGACTCTAGGCATGATACGGTCTGACGTGGCATTTTCTAAAAGGTCCAGTCAGCGGCAGTTTCTAGAAGATCTAGTCAGCGCGCCTTCTGGAAGATGGACAAGAAGAGTTACATTAGGAGACTTGTCTAAAGTTTGAATTTAGGAAAAAAAATTATCTTTAGGATTATGTTATTTTAATTTCTTTATTTATCTCTAGGTTTTAGAGGCTATAAATACCCTCTTAGGGTAAGCATAAAAACACAACTCATATTACAATCTTCTTCTTCTTTCTATTTTTATTAAAGCTTTCTCTTTTATTTTATTTTCAAGTTTTCTGTTTTTACTTTATTTTAAGATTTTTTTTTCAAATATGTTAAGTATGACTTTTTCATGCTTAGCTAATTTTCTCATATGCCGAGAGCTGAAGTGATAACTTAATTTCAACGGGAGAATTGAAACAGACCCTTAATAACTTCAGAATATCTCTCTCAATCTCTGCGCTTATTTTTCAAAATCAAAGATTGACTTTGGTGAAGAGGTTGTTACGATTAAATGTGTGGGAGGAAGGATCGGCTTATTGAAAGCACATTCGACTTCATGGGATCACACTTGGTGAGATAGTTTCGCCAAGAGGGAATTGAGATCGGAATTAGCGGCTATTGAAGCAACAATCCGAGTTGGTCGCCACGAACTTAAACATTAATTGATCTATGACAATTGATGTTGATTAGATCAGTTTTTGAAGCCGGAATCAAAAATTTCCTTGGGTATTCGATATATAAAATAGAGACATGGGGATTGCCCTTGTAGACAAAGTAACTAACGTGAATCCCGAAGGGAAAATCTAATTCAATGATCTGAAGGAAATTGAGTCAAAGCGAGGCTTATGGCTATTTTTACCATATCTATTTACAATATTTACTTTCATATTTTTACTTTAATTTCCTTGATTTATTTAATATATTTTACTACTTGATCATATTTTTACCAAATAGCCCCATTATTTACTATTTAACACCTGGTTTAAACAATTCAGACAGAAAGTTAGAATTTTCTAAGTCCCTGTGGAATCGACCTTTACTTTTCTTTACTACATATTTTTTCTTTATTTATTGATTGAGAAGAAGGAATTTATTTTGACATCAAAATGACAGTTGTCATGCCTCCATTGATAAAAGAGCTAAATGTTAAGAAGCTACACTAATAACAGAAACCCATAACACACGATGAAATGGAATCAGGTAGGGATAGATCGAAGGAGATAGGTGGGGTAGTCGCTCTCCTAAAAGTTTCAAATCAATATATATTTTCAATTGATAACTTGTTTGGCCTCATTTAAAATTTTATAAGTTTATCACCTCCTAAAATTTTAGAAATTTATCCTCCTATCATAAGATTATACGTCAAATATGTGTTTCTCGTCGGCTCTAGTGTTCTTGTGTTTCTTAATATTCCTTTATGATCAAAGTAGTTTTTTTTTTCTTTTGTGCCAATTAACTAACTGTAACCCCCTCAAACCGATGTGTGTGACCCGATCCGATCTGAGGTGTCACATTAGGGGACCACCGGAGCAACCCACCGTAAAATCCCATAAAAAATAAATTTTTTTTACAACATGTAAAATCATAAAACAATTTATAAACACAAAAGTAAAATTTAACAATATTCAGAAATAAAACAGATTACAGACTCGGATATTAAAACAAAATACAATTTACATGCACCGTACTCCGCATGCAACGCTGGTGAAACTCCTTTACTAATGTCGATAGCTACATTGGTTTGATTCTTTCAACCTGAAATAATGAGTCAAATAGTGAGCTTTGGGAAGCTCAATAATACAATACTACCAAAACATGTTGAAGGACATGCAGATAATAGGTAAGCAAATTTTTCTTATTGGTTTATACATATAAAGATTTTTATGTTGATCGGAGGTCCTACTAATATTTCAGGTAGTAAAAGACAGGAAGCTTCCAGTTCAGAGGAAAATGTTTATGATGATTGGGTTCAGGAGATTAGAACAGGGTGTCTAGTGTGTTCCCATAAAACCAGTGAAAAGGTACTGATCTTTTTAAAACAATAGCAGTTTAAAACGTATTTTTCAAAAACCATAGTAATCCCTCCAACTGAACGCCATATGTTGCTCCCCAGAATTGCATAACCTAAAGGAGCACCTTGGGGTGTAAGAGCCTACCCAAGAAAGATTCTCGGGGCCGCAGAGCCTACCCAAGGGTCACCTTAGGTCCATAAGGAATTATCAATCAGTGCTGAACCTATTCAAGGAATTACCAGCAGCGACTGAACCTGCCAGAGATAAGGAATTACGAGTCAATGTTGAACCTATACAATGAATTACTAGTAGCGAATGAACCTGCCAGTCTTTGTACCATATACCAGAGTACCCAATATAAAAATAATTTCAGTCAGTAAACAGAGATTTCATAATCATAGTAGAGATCAGAACAAAAATCAGAGAAAACATACATGTGATCAGGGAACACAGTAGAGGTTCCAGATATTATTTGGAGGTACTTGATAATCTTATCGGGCAGGGAAACATGGATCTTCAGTATACCTATATAATGCCGAAAATTAGCATATCTATCGAAAGAGTTCATTAGCTGACGAAATCATCAATTATTCAGAACGTGATTTACCAGGATCATATAGTATTCAAATATTTTTTGGAGGCACTATGTAATCAAAAAGTATTCAGAATCATTTGCATCTGAGTTATTTGTATTTTTAGATATGACATGAGTGATTCCCTTATTCAGGAAATCAGAAGCATTTTGGGCATTAGGTTCTTGGAGGATTCTTAGTGATTTGAGCTTATAAGGGAGAAATTAAGAATCAGGGCATTTACGATTTGTGTTGATATATCGAAATATCGAGTTAACTTGAACTATATAAATCCCATCAATGATACCTATCAACCAGTCAAATCATTGCACTTAAAGAGTATTCACTTTCCAATACAGACAACTCTTGTCGATTGATAATCTTCAGAATCATCACTAAATGGGTCTTAGGATGACGAACAGATATTCCAATGGTCTTTATTTTATTTCTCTGCAATGCAAAGGCATCATGAAATGTCGATGTACTTGATTCGTGGTTCATAACCCTTAGGGACGATACATCATGTAAGTTCATCTATATGTTTCCAGACTTATCCAAGTCGCCCACTTAATCCTAAGTCATTGAGGTTACTTAGGTCATTTAGTAGTCAAGTCTATCTCGATCACTTCAGAGTTTCCAGAGTAATTCTATCATTTCTGAAATTCAAATACATATAGTACTTCCATTCCATTTCACTTGGTCATATAATATAGTCATATTGGTATTCGAGGTTGATTTATTCATTTCAGAGCTGAGGATATTTAGTTATTCAGTGCTTAGACGTTCATTGGGTAATTTTACACTTCAGGGCATTCCAATATAGATCTGAAATTTAAATTGATGATTCCAAGGTTCAAGTGGATCAAGATATAAGTTCTCAGGTCGTTTACATTTTCATAGCCATCCATTGTGTTTTTTTACACTTTAAGCGTATCTTCGTCATTTCATGCAAATCTGTCAGTGACATTACTTCTGATATATTAGGCTTCAAGTATTCTAGTTCCTTTGATCAATGGAGGTTATTATAGTTATTACGAAGTTCGAGGATATTTCAGTAATTCTTTTCAATTTAATCATATGCAGTTTTTATGATAATTACACAAGTATGTCATTTCAAAGTTATTTTTCACCATCTGGGGAAGTCTTGGTTTTTAACGGTACAAGGGCATTTTCATAATTTTACCCTATAATGCTCTTTTTGGTAATTTCTTATCGAAATATTTACCACATTTAATCTTTAATGAGATTAATCAGAATTTATGTGTTCTAAGACTGATTGATTTACTGATTAAATCATTGAACTGAGATTTGTTTCCGATCAGTCTACCAATTCCTTTTCGAGTTGTTAGAGTCTTATACAGTGTTCCGTCTTTAATCCAATTTTCGTCTGAGTCCAAAGATAGTTAACTACCCTAATAGACCAATTATTTCCATTCAAGCATTTACCATTTATCAGTGAGTCTTGAAAAGCATACAAAAGGTAGTAGACATTAACTCGGTTTCCATGTCATATCGATCAACCATTTAAACTCCATTCGATTATCCTTGAACTTGAATTCAACGTCTAATATTTCCTCGGATACATTGCAAATGAGTTTACGTAGGAAACTGAACTTAAATGATAAACCAACTTGAATTCGAAGATAAAACATTGAAAAAAGGCTTACCGTGTGCGAATTTGGTAAAACAGACTTTGGATTCGGACTTAGCACGTCGAAAAACTTAAAATAGGTCTTTTCAAAAAAAATTGACTTTTCGGTCAAAGTCTACGGTCTGACCGACAAAGTCAACAGTCTGACTGGTCAACGGTTCAGGTCAGGCAGGCGGGCCGGATAGATAGGTTGGGTTGATCGGTTTCGGGTCGGGTTGGGCCGATTCATACTGGTCTAGACTAACTGGATCGGTTCTAGAAGATTTCCAGGGCAGGCAGAACAAGCCCACGAGCACGTGGAGGCGCATGGCGACGGCCTTGGGGTTGTCGACCGATTAATGCTTGGGCAGCTAAACACCATTCAAACCAACAATCAATCAAAAAACATCAACCAACAAAGCTAAAATATTCAAAAATATTTATAACTTACCCACACAGGAGATGGAGGGAAATCGATGACGTTGACGCGACCCACCGATCAGGTTTTGACCTGAACCAACTGGGGAACATGTTTGGTAATGGCGGTGAGGCAAGACGATGGCCAAAACAACTAGAATTGATGTAAAATCGTGCAGCGGCGGGAGATAGTTTCGACGATGATTCACGGCGGAAGAAAGTGTTTCACGGTACGATAATGCTCGAGCTTTGGTCATCAGCTGATGGGGAGTCGAATGGGGGTAGCGGCGCTAACTAAGGCGGTCAGACGACGGGGAATTGGGGCAATAAAGGGCTGACAGGGGGAATTAGGGATTTATTTGTTTTAATTTGGGGGAAAATTTTTTGGGTTTAGGGATTACACCAGGTTAAATTTTCACTACTAAAAGAAATTGGGTAAATTCAGGGATGGGTTCCCGGTTTTCTTGCAACTTCTAAAACTGACTATAAGTTTCAAAAACTCATAATTTTACCCCCTAAATTGGTATGTTCCACTAACTAGTGCTAGAAATATGGATGAGCAAAATTTGAATCGACTTGAAAAATTAATCTTTTTTACTCGACTCAAATTGACTTCGAGTTGTAATTTCATAAACTTGACTCGAAGAAAATTTAAATTTGAATCGAGTTATAAAATAGAACTTGAATAACTCAAATAACTCAAAATATTTAATAATTAGTGGATTGGTTTTCAAGTTTGAGCCAAGTCTCTCGACTTTATATGATATATGTATATCATATATGGAAGAAATATGAAGAAATGTATATGTATTGTATATGGTTATAGTCTTATAGAAAACCGTTTAAATTGGAATCAAATAGTATCATAATATTATAAATATTTACATTTAAATTTAAATAGAAACTTGAACAACTCCACTCGAAAAAAATCAAATAAAATTCGAATTACAAAATAAGACTCATCAACTTAAATAACTCATTAACTTAAATAACTCATTTTTTACTCAACTCGATCTAACACTTAACTCTAAATGAAAAGATTGCATTTGAATTTTGTCTCTCCAATAAAATGCATGATTTAGGGATGTTTGGTTCAATGAAATATTATCCGTTTTGTTAGGATTATGAAGAGGCTCAATTGACAATCGAAAAAGTACAAAGGGGTTTAATTGATAGAAATTTGATAAGGGAGTAAGGAGAGCAAAAGATATAAAGAATTGGCACAAGGATTTAAAGTGGTTCGACTTATCAACCAAGTCTACATCTACTACCTTAGCTCCTCACTAAGGATTTTCTAACAAATTCACTAATTTGTTCTTTATTTTTCAAGGATAAAGAGATAACCTTTACAACTCTTTTCAATTGGCTAAGATAGAACCAAAACCCTTTACAAAAGGAAAAAGAATGTAAACAAACAAAACCTCTAAAAAGGAATGTGTTTACAAAATTTAGCTCACAAGAACAAAATATTTACAAGAGAATTGAAATAAAGAGTAAAAAGCTCTTCTCTTGTGTTTGATTGCTTGGATAGGTGTTTTAACCCTTCTTCAACTGTCCACAACTTGTATTTATGTGTCAGAAGTCATTGGAGGCGGTTTGGAGCCGTTGAGGATCAATTTTCGTATAAAATAAAGCTGCCCAAACCAAGGGGTATTGGTACTCCTAAAGGGAGTATCGATACTTCCTTTGTTTATATTTAAATCAACTAGTCGTTACTAGCCATTGGGGCCTGATGGTATCGATACTATGCCTATGGTATCGTAGAAAATTGTTTTGTGCTCAATTCTACTTTTAAGGATTTTGAATTATTTTTGAAAAACTTTGAAAACTTTTGAATAAATTCAATTCAAATTCAAAAACATTTTATCTTAATTGTTATATCAAAATATAGTTCAACACATTTTAATATTGAATTATAATACTAATTTACGTTTTATTTAATTTATTTATCTGAAATGTAAAAAAATATTTGATTTGAGTGTGAAATAATCTTAAAATACATCTTATAAAAATATAAAACTATATTATAACAACCAACAACCAACAATTGGTCTAATAGGATGAGACACTAGATCTCTTAAGTGAGGTAAGGGGTTCAGGTCCTAACATTTATAAATGGAGTAAACTGAATTAGGAGGGTTACCCTTTCTAGATTATTTGATCAATATATTTGATATTAATTATTATACATAAAAAACATGTTATGTTTACTATAATACCCCAAATTTTGGTTAGTGACTAAAATGTAAGTTTTGAAAGTTTAATGGTAAACTATAAAAGTGGGAAAAGTTTAAGGACCTAAGTGGTAATTTTCTCAAAAATAATTTTTATTACATAAATAAATATTTTACTCTTGAGAGTGGGGTTTTATTGAAATTATATTCTTGATCCGGAATTTAAGTTGAAAACTATAAATGGTTAAAGTCCATTAAGAAATCGATAAATCGAATCGAATGGAAAATTTGGGAAAAATTGAAGGATGATAAATTAGTCTTAAAAATATTATTTCCACATTTTAAAATAATGGAAAATAATATGGATCAATAGATTTGAAGATTTATTCTATGTTAAATTTGGATGTTGGATTAAAGTGGGAAGAGTGCAATTTTTGGAAAGTTGCTTGGTAAAATTGGAAAAAGGGTAAATTAATTTGTTCATCTTTGACTTTGGAAAGATGATAAGGTTATGTGGCTTGGTATTAAGGTAATTATCAAGTTTCATTAATGGCAAAATGGACATTTGTCATTAAAAGAATATTTTATTCATTTAAGCTTAAATAAGGGTAAATTAACATGAAATTAAGCTAAAAATTTCATGAAACTTAGCTTATTTTCCAGTAACCAGTCGTGAACACCATCCTAAGGTAAGAAAAAAATTCTTTTTGATTTTTGAGCAATTTCCTTTGGATTTTGGATTATGTCGTGAAATAGAAAATTGTTATATGCGAAAAACGTTATCATTTGGTACTAATATTTAATGCTAATCTTGCTTGTGTTCAAATATCCCAAATTTTAGGGTTTGTGTTCACATTAGGTTTTATGAAATTGATGAAGGATTATGATGTTTTTGGGGTTGTAGAATCATATACAAGCATGATTGTTGATTAAAATCACTTGTACATGGCTAAATAAGCTTATGTTGATTTCAGCCAAACCTAACTTTAGGAGAAGGATTTCTTTTGATGAAATTTAGTTAGGGGTTTGATTTTAGAGGTCTTGAAGTGTTGAATATAGGTTGGTTTCTTGCTTGAATCAAGTGAAAAACATGAGTAATGTAACCCTTAAGCATTCAGCCATGATGAAGTAGTTTTGGAAAAATTGTAGAAAAATTCTTATGGCTTATAAATGATATTTGAAAGGCTCTAAAAGCCTTAGAAAACTTTTTGGGCCAAAGTGTAATTTTTCAAAAGTTGAGGGACCTATTTGGTAATTTTGAAAAGTTATGGGCTGATTATGTAATTACTCAATAATTTATGTACAATGCTGGAAATTACTGTTTGAGGGATGAAATTGAAGTTATAATGTGAAATTAAGCCATTTTAGAAAGTTGGTAATGTTTAAGCATAAAATGGTGAATATTGAGAAAGTTAGTGGCTTAAGTGGTAATTTTGGTATTTTTGAGATATTGGGCTGTAAGTTTAATACTGGAAAATTATTGGGCTTATTTGGTCTTTAATTTAAGAATTTATGACAAGGGCCCACTATGAATAAAAAGGAAAAGTTAGGATGATTTTAAAAAGAATTCAAAAATAATAATACTATTAAGTATTATTATTTTTTATAAATGTTAGTAATGATACTAACATTGTATTTTATATTTGTATGTGTGAATATGAATTTTTGTATAGATCGTAATCAAATTCGTGAGACAAGCAAACAAAAAGGCAAGGATAAAGTTACATAATAGTTAGACTACAGTAAGGCATAGTATTGAGGCATACCAGGTGGGTGCATTTATTATGTACTTATATGACATGAGGATGACTTGCGATGAGTCAACCTCAAATGTTTTTTATAAAAGCATGTTTTACCATAGTTTGAAATATTTTTATAAAGTTTATGAAAATGATTTTACAAATAATTGTAGGGTATGAACTACCCTAAAATAGATGGGTGAACTTTTATATTATTTTAACAGCTATTGATATTTCAGAATAAATGTTTGATCTGCGAATTTGATTTAAAGGCCTATTGTATGTGCATTGAGAGTCGTAGGTGCATTTCGACATACTTTGTGTATGATGGTTATCGATCAATTTTGTTTAATGCATATGTTGCATTTTCGTATCAGTACTTTGTGTACTTTCGACACTATGTGTGCATCCATGGTATTCGTAATGAGTTTGTGAATTACCATTTCGTTATATTAGTGTATTGTTACTGTCACTACAGAACCTATGCTTTTGTTTTGCACTTACGTGCAACTCATGTACCTTGCATTCTCATTTGGCATACATTGGGCAAATAAATGGATACTTTGGAAAATACGGATTGATAGGTATGTTGTTATTTGAAAAAAACTTGGTTTACCAAGTCAGTTTTATGTACCACTATGATTTATACGAATAAATTCCTATTTTTGATATTTTATGATATATTTATGTTTTGGTTACGCCTAATTCATATTATTATGTCTTACTAAGTGAATACTTAGCGTGTGATGGTTTCACGCGTAGGTAATAGCGTACGAACGGAGTAAGGAGTGCAGCTGACATCATAAATCAAAGGTTGCCTCATTAGTAACTGTATGAAATCTATGTCTACTTTTGATATCACTAGATGACATGTAATAGATATATGATAATACTCTGGTATGTATTTGACATATGAGTTGTAGTATTTACTACGTTTGAACTTTTAGGTTATTTTATATATTGGTAGTTAGTGAACGTTTTTATTATTATTATATTAAAATGTTTTATTTAAAGAATCAAAACTTTGCTACATTTTCAAATACGAAAATGTTTTAAAATAATGTTGCATCTGTGACTCGTGTGCGGGGACGTATACGGGAAATAGGTGTTACATTTATTTACTACACAAAAGTTTATGTTATGCTTTTTATGGCTAAAAATATCTAAACTATACATTTTCTCTTATTTAGGTGTTTAAAATTTTTTTCCGATCAATATATATGTCTAACGTTACGAACTTTATCATTTAAAGTGTCTCGGCCAAAACAGACGTTAAAAAATTTCATTAAGTGACATGTTTCGCAGTTATAGAATTTTTAGATTTTCATTTTAAATAAAAAAACTTAAAATTATAATTTAAAAAAACCTCAAACTTTTCTCAAATCTAAAAAAACCCTAAAATTTTCTCAATTATAACAAAACCCCAAAATATTAAAAAAAAACCCAACATCGAAAGTTGTCATCACTGCTGCAGTCATTTTCTTGGTCGCTGCCATTGACGAACAATCACCCCAGACATCGACGAACACCAGTGACTCATCATCGCCCCAATCCCCTAAACTCATAAACTAAAATACCTAAATCCCTAAAAGCTCAAATATTCAAATCCCTAAAATTCCTTAAATCCCTTTAGTTAGTCGTTTGGAATAATAATGACAGTGGCAGTCGATTGAATGTTTGATCACCTATTCACCTTTGGTCGTTCACGGTGAGTATTTGGGAGAGGTTTACCAGTGTAGGGGATTGGGGGACGTGTGGGGAGAAATTTTTTCTATAAATTTATTTTTTAAAAAATAATATTTTTATTTGTAAAAATAAAAAATATTTTTTAAAAAAATGTAAACTCGATATGTATCACTTAACAAACTTTTTTGACGTCTGTATGACTAAGGTACTTAAAATAATAACGTTTATAATGTTAGGCGCTTAGATTGACTGAAAAAAATTTAGACACCCAAATAGAAAATGGGTACTCCTCACTAAAATTGTCAATTAAAATATATTTTTTTCATAAATAAAAATTTTAAATGATAAACAGTCAAAATTTTAAAAAATGACTAAAAAAATAAAAATGGGCAGTTTAAATAGGGAAGAGGTAGTATAATTTATACACTTTTTCTATATTAAGCCTTTTTTTTATTAATAAATATCTCTTGTAAACTAATTTCATATATCATTTCCCAAATTAATTAAAATCAAGAAACATTGTTTATCAAAAAAATAAGAAACGTTAAACAATTAAACCATGTCTTTTAATAAAAGTAACAAGAAAAATAAATTATAAAATTACGTTTTTCTCCCACTAAAACTTGATATACAACACGATTTAATCAAATTTTGCGAAAACGATAAAATAATAATAATAAAATTATAATGCTATTAACATTTAGAGTGAAATGTAATAAATAAAATATTATTTTATTAAATAATAATAATTATTTAGATTATTTATTAAATGTCTGAGTTGGTATACAAATTTTCTCATACTAAACTGAAAAATAATTAGTATACTTTTACTTCCCAACTATTAATAAGTATAATTGTACAAATATTTTCATCTTTACCTAAAAAACATTTTTTAAGATTTAAAGATATAATTTACTTTTTTGTCATTTGATCTGTAATCATTTATTGATTTAATATATACAAATAAATAAATTTATGTTCAATTTTTCTTAAATTATTTGATTAAATTTAGGGTAAACTATAGATTTGGTCACTTTTATTTGAGTTTTATAAACTTATGGTCATTGGATTCAAAAAAACATAAGTTTTTGGTCACTTATATTATCGTTTTATTAAGATTTTATCACTAAGACATTAGTTGCGTGAGTTAGATGACGTGAATATTAGTAAAAATGTTTAATTTTTATTTTAACCTTGAACTTTAGATAAATTAATAATATTGGGTCTTTTTTGTAAACCCAAAATAATTCAGGGATAAAATATCAATTTACCCCTTTTTACACCTCTCCACAAGTCCATCTCCTCTACAGTCGTCCCCTTCCTACATTTTTTCTTTCTCATTTACGTCCCTTCCTGCTCCCCATCTATGCTTTCCATTGAAGGAATCTGAGAAGGAACCCATGGAACAACAGCTAAACACCCTTCATTTTCCTTCTTGTCCTCTTCGGTTTCGACTGATTCCATGTCGGTTGCCCGTAAGAATTAGTCTGCACAACAAATTTTCAAACCCCAAAATCAGAACCAGGAAAATACTGCAAAACATAGAACTGGAAAAATGAAATGACGAGAAAACATACTCTTGAAGCCGGAGATGAAGTCGAAATTGAATGAGGGTTAGATGGAGAAGAACACAAGGGAGGTGTGTTACAATTGTAATCACCATTTTTGTCCTGCCAGTACAACAACAACACCCCTATTGTTGCTGCCACCACCAATTTCACCATGTTGCCCATGCCCTGTTATCTCCAACACCCCATGCCACCACCATGCCTCACCCATGCTCAGGAGGTCACCAAACAAATATGCAATTTATGCATGTAATGGGTTATAAAAACCCAAAAAAAAAAAGGACCCTCGATTGTCTCCCCTGTTTCTTTCTTTTCTCCAAAACAAAATTGTAATCACTTCCCCATTTCTCAATTAATATAACAATAACAGTCTAGAGACTCATTTTCGTCCATATCTTTTTATTTGTTTTTATTTATTATTATATAATTTAAAAAAAATTGAAAATAAATGATATATAGTTTTTAAAACATTTTGAAAACATTTATATTATATAGTTTTTTAAAACGTTTTTGAAAATAAATATAATATATAGTTTTCAAGACATTTTTGAAAATATATATATATTATATAGTTTTTAAAATGTTTTGAAAATAAATATAAAATATATAATTTTTTGAAAAAACATTTTGAAAACATATATAATATATAATTTTTAAAACAGTTTTTAAAATTATATGGTTTTTAAAGACATTTTTGAAAATTATATAGTTTTTTAAAGTATTTTTGGAAATTTATATATAATATGTAGTTTTTAAAAGAAACAGTTTTAAAAATGTATATTATATAGTTTTTTATATTTATTATTATTATTATTATTATTTTTATTACTTATTTTATTTTACTTTTTTTTTCAGGTCCAAAAGTCACGGCCAGGGTCCAAATCCAATCAAACGGACCTGATCCAGCCCAGAGGTCAAATTAGGGTTCCAGCATATGTTATAGCGTCGCACAACAGGGGATTGTTGGATCAACAAAGAGATCAATGGCCAGTATAGCAAGGGAATTAGGGTTTGTTTAACCCACAAATAATCATCACTCCGCGGCTAGATCTAGACCGTTGGATCTGACTCAATCCAACGGTCAAGATCAAATCAAAGGTTCCAGAAGCAAGTTAAGCCACCAACAGCAGTCAAGAAACCACGCACCGGTCACCGGTATTTCCGGCCGAGGGGATCGGGACTGACCCATCCCGAAATCCCTGGCCAACCAACCACGATCCCGAGATCGTCGGGACTCACAACGGCCGGTGGGGGGTTATAAAAACCCACTACCAACACAGTACCAGGGGAGGACCATCGAGCAAACAGAAAATCAAATAGAGAACAACCACCAACACAATGACCTCGACCATAATACCAAACCAAGAAACCAACAGCAAAAAAAACGAAGCGAAATACGACAGAAAAATCAAAACAAAACACAAAGCACATCATACACCAACAAAAACAAGAAAAATCGAAGCCTTTCTCTCATCAACAAGAGCGAAGAGCGGCACCGGAGAGGACGGAACCATCGAAGACGAACCGTCCGACGAAAGAGGGGTAAAAACTGAAGCCCTATTTTATAGATTTACGTCGGAGAAAACAATTTTAGGTGGTTTTGGGTTCGGATCCGAGCTCTCGAGGGTAAGACGAGCGCTTTGGGTGTTTTGGGTTTGCTCGGCCACTGCCGGCGGCGGTCGGCGCGGTGGCCGGAAATCGACAAGGGAAGGCTGGGCGAGAGTGTTTCTCTCGGTTGAGAGAGATGATAACTTTCTGAAAATGTTAAAAATGAAGGGGATAGGGGCTTGTTTGGGCATTTATATACGGAGGACCATTATGCAATTAGGGGAAAGTTTAATTAGCTCCTCCATCCCCAAACATTTGGATCGCTTTACAATTTGGTCATTGTATGCAATTTGGCCTTTGGATTTTCAATTTATTCAATTTAGTCACTGTTTACACTTTTTATATTTAAACAAAATCATCCCCTAATTTTGTTTCCCTTCTAATCTGATCCTTTTATTTTTTTTTCATTTTCATTTTCATTTTATTTGTTATGTTTTTTGTTTATACGATATTATATATTTTATTTTATCTTTATTTTATTTTAATCCTTTCGTTATTTTATTATTTTTCATTGTTTATAGTATTTGTTTTCCTACTTTGTTTATACGTATTTACATGTATATATATATTCTTATTTATATTATAATTGTTATTATTATTATTCGTTATTATTAACGTTTATAAATTTTTTATTTCTTTTCCTGTATCATTATTATCATCATATATACTCTTTTTTTTATCTTGTTTATTTTAATTACCTTTTTTTTTCTTTCTAACAAATGTCCTGACTTTTTAAGGGTACGTCGTCCAGTCAATCAAAGGTAAGTGATTTGAATCGAGTTTCTAAATTTCAATTTAAATTTTTATTTTTTCGTAATTAAAGACAACCGATAAATTAATTGGTACCGAAAGGGCGGTTCAAGGGTTCTAATCCTTCCTTGATCGTAACCGACTCCCGAACCTGACACATTTCTGGTATAACGCAGATCAGGTAAGATGGTGTCCGACCCACCTAAATTCGTTTTAAAATGGTCGGTGGAGACTCTAACCCAATTCATTCAAGTCGAAGCCCAATTCTGGGGCCCAACCGAAAGACAGTTCCGACAGCTTGGCGACTCCGCTGGGGACAGGTAAGTGAGTCAGGTCGAAATTAATTTTCGGTTGTTTTTTATGCGAAAATGGTAAATTTAAATTTAAATTTATTTATTCGATTCCAGTTATTTACCTTTGATTATTTTTCAAATAAATAGTTGTACTAACATTTTTTAATGATTTCAGATTTTTCAAAGTTTTCATCTCAGGCTCTATACCCGAGCTCCAAACCCTATTTAAGTGGGGGTGAAAGCGACGCCTTCGTGTGAATTTATTCACCGTGCGGGCCTAGCAAGTAGCCTTCGGGATTCATATACCTTATGTCTTCGTGTGGATTTATTCACCGTGCGGCCATAAGGGAATGTGTCCTCTCGAGTTTAACTTAGTTCACACAAGCCTGTGATGGGCTTAGGACTAAGGGTCTGGTAAGCCCAAGGGGGCACCAGCAAGGAGAACTCGAGTACCTTTTTAGAACCTAAACCGAGAGAGTGCAGGGAATTAGAGCCCACCCCAAGACCTCATTCCAAACCCTAGGATGCTTTGTTTCCTATTTTATTTTCTGTTCAAAGCATGCGAACTAGACAAATATGCGGTTAGGATTTGTTTGAAATTAGCATGCGGGATAGAGATCATGTCCGGGTAGGAATTAAAGCATGCGGGGTAGATATCATGTGGGGTAAGAGTTTTCATTTTTTTTATTGTTTCGATTTACCTCACTAACCCTTGTATTTTTTGTTCTCTTTTATTTTGTGTTCATCGTTTGCATCATTTAAAACGATGTGTTGATCCACCAAAAATGTGTTTGTTAAACATGAATAATTTGTATTAATGGACAAAGGGGTTACAATTCAAAGAGATAAAAAGCTCAGAAGTCCAGTCGTGGTCAAAGAATACTCAGAGGCAAACGTTGCAGGGGCAAGACGAGGAAAATGTTGTTGACCCAGACGATCCTTTTGAAAACTACGATAACAAGTGGCGAAACCCCAGCTAAGCTGCAGACCATTATTGACGAATTCTAGAAACAAGTCGATAAACTTCGGATAGAGGGCACCAATGGCACTTTTGTTTGGATCAAGCTCGACATAGAGTGAAAGCCGGAGATGCAGTCCTTCGAGACCCTTTTGGGGCAAGCAGCCCATCACCTGCACAAGTTTAGCCAAAGGAGCCGGAATGGTTCGACAGGATATTCAACCAGTGAAAAAGACGAATCAACTTGTCAGAAGCTGTGCAGGATTTGTACCATCAAAAAGTTTTTGTCTCTTCAGACGTAACACTTTGTCACCAATAAGGGTTATTCAGAATAACAGTCATATTTTTTGGATCAATGCCTCGGACATTTCATGCATAATATATTTAGACATTTTGCATTTTTTATTTTCTTTGCATTTTGTTATTTTCTTTGCATTCACATTAACTAACATAAACATGTCTCATCAAAGGGAGCAAATACTGGATACACCGCTTCAAGCATTGGACACACCCCATCCGCATAACACTCGTTTGAAGAAAAAGAGGATGGAAGCCAGAATTACACAAATCGAGGAGAATATGTTGAAACTACAGAAAGAGCTAGAAGATAAGATAAAACAAAATAGTCGAAATACTCTAGAAACAATCACAAAGAACCAAGAGTCTTGGTTGATCAGATCGTTGCCAAGTTAGTTGGCCTACAACAGACCAATGTGCCTGGGGCAGGTTCACCGGAAGGGGTAACTATACAACCTACCCCGCAAGTGGTTATCTCACCTGAAATCTTACCAGAACTTCGAGGGGACTCATCTGCTGCAAAAGCAAAGCCCTCGTCCTCTGTATTTAACCCTAAGAACAATCCGAGTTATTACCATGTACCGGATTTGGACAAAGAGGACAAAGCGAGGAAGATGGAGGAAAAAATCAAACAATTGGAGGACCAAATGAAGGTAGTCAAAGGAGACCATGACTACCATGAAATCGATGTCGCGGAACTCAGTCTAGTCCCAGACTTGGTTCTTCCTCCGAAATTTAAGTCCCCGGAATTCGAGAAGTTTGACGGGAACAGTTGTTCATCCGCTCACATCACCATGTTTTACAGAAAGATGACAGGATATGGAGGAAACGGCCAGCTCCTGATTCACTGCTTCCAGGAGAGTCTGTCGGGCTCAGCCATTCGGTGGTACAACCAGTTAAGCCAATCAAATATCAAGACCTGGAAGGACCTGGCTAAGTCATTTCTAGAACAATACAAGCATGTCAATGACATAAGGCCAGATCGAGTTACGCTACAAAGCATGGAAAAGAAGCATAACGAGAGTTTCAGGCAATACGCACAAAAGTGGAGGGACTTGGCTGTGCAAGTTCATCCACCGTTGGACGAAATGGAAACCCGAAAACTTTTCGTACAGACCCTGAAGACCCATACTTTGGACACCTAGTTGCGATCACGTCAGGGAGCTTTTCAGACTTGGTTATGGCTGGAGAAATGGTCGAGTCGGCCATAAAGCAAGGCAAAATTAAGGATGGGGAGGCCAGTAGGAAACCTCCTATGCGAGAGCGGGATGGAGAGATTAACAACATCAACCATGCCAGTAAAGGTGTTACGATCTCCAAACCGAAATCAACTGCAGCTATACTATCAGGTACTTCTAAACAAGATTCAAGAGAACCAAGGAGGGAAAGGGAACATTTCGACCCTATTCCCATGACCTACAAGGAGCTCTACCAACAACTTCTTGACACCCATGTAGTGTCACCATACCCGGTTGAACCCTTGAAACCCCCATACCCCAAGTGGTATGATGAGAATGTGCATTGTGAATATCACGGCGGAGTCTCAGGGCACACAATTGAGAACTGTTACGCATTCAAAAGGGTCATACAAAAGATGCGTAACCAGAACTGGATCGACTTCAACAACTTGGGGGCATCCAAGTGAGGGAGATCATTTCATCATTTGAGGCATTCTGTTTGAACTTGTTTTTTTCCACTTTTTCAAGTTTTTGTAAGAACATTTGAATAAATTTATGTTACTTTAATGATGACGAGCAATGAATCACATTTGTAAACTTGCAATTCTTTGAATATCATTTGAATTAAGAAACTCTGTGAATGGTTCAAAGTTTCGGATCTTTGACAAAGTAACATGTTTTAAAACAAGGACCTTGACCTTACCCAGAATATACCCTCAAACACCGTACCCTGCTCTTACAATTAACCAATACAACCTTTTCTTTTCATAAGGTGCGGACAACACGGGGCATCATTTGCATATGACAATTACTATGTTTTTTATTTAAGACGTTCAATGACGATGAGAATCTTTACAAATGAAAGAGTCGAGTAGGTGAATCCGGTTTAGGTTAGTTGCTTGAAAATTGAACTCTAAAGATGAAATTTTTGACTTTCAACAAACACCTAGGCTATAACAGGTTCTTCTTGACAATCTTAAGAAATTAAATCCGTAAAACTGAGCTATTCCACTAAGGCAATTGGTTACAGAGGAAACTCGAAAGCCCTGGCTTTATGAATAGATTGTATTCAAACCATGACATTGCTCGGACACTTGGCAATTCGGTGTTTGCTCCACTGCTTTTGTCAGGCCGAAGACTTTATGATGAGATGAACCCTTCAGTTAAACCTGATAAAGTGATTATAATGTTAAGTTGTCCCTCTAAAGTAATTGGTTAAACGCCCCGACTTTATGGATTCAGCTAGCCAGACAATGGAAAATTAAATCAAATTTATCTGAGCAAGAAATTTTCGGTAATGTTGGACTAAGGGAGTTAAGGAACACCTGTTATAGTCAACTACACACGAGCTTTCAAGAATTTCATTTTTAGACCGATGTTTTTGCACTGCCTTTGTTAGAGGAGCCTACAAAACTTGAACAAATGGAAGATTTCAGAGGACCGAGATAAGAGGTCTAATAATTGATCATGCTAGTTGCGTCATTTTGTCCGCACCCAATTAAAGTGCCAAAGCATGTTGCGCTATTTAAAAAAAATGACATTTTTGGTTACCAAAACCTTAGAAAGTAGGCCAACCTAAAGCCAACCCATCCATTTGAACATTTGTCAAAGAGCTGTAACTCTGAAAGCGTTAAAAGAGCTATTGATTCCTTTGATATTCTTTGAACTCACGTTTATAATTTGATTCAATTGCGAATAATATTTTACAGAATTTTTATCATTTTCTCTCCTGAAACAAGAAAAAGGAGAAAAAGATTTTCAAACAGAACAATCTCAGATATGAAATGTCTGTAAATCCCAAGCTCGAGAAGCAAATGGGGCACAATCGATTCCATGGACCAGACTGGCAGACAAAGCACGAGACTCCATCCAAGAGATAACACATAATTCATTCATGTTATATGCATCTTAGACATACTTAGGTGTATCATATTCATCATTTTAGCATACATGTTTTTTGCAGCTTTTAGAGTCAAGTTTCGCCTTCAGGATGAAGGATACTCGATTCGCAAACGCCTTTAAAGAACGATGGTGGTTGCTTAACTCAGCAGTGAGAAGCTACACCTCAACCGACTTGACATATCTACAGCTCTCAGAGTCAATTTCAAATGAGTTCGAGAACCAGTTCAAAACAAATCCAGTTCAGCTCAACTCAACAACGAACAACATATTTCAAGTTAATGTCTTCAAGCCAGATTTCAATTCCACAACGGAAGATATCCGACTGACAGAATTCATCAGTGGGCTTTCCCGTAAAAGGGGAGTCATTCAAAGATCGTCTCATTTGGTTCAGACTCGCTCAGAGGAACCACCTGAAGAACTATGATCGGCTTAGACCTGAAGAGAAGCCATTTTTTAAGATATCATTTGCAGCATAACTTAAGTCGAGAAGGGTTATCTGCTAACCAAAGACCTTTGAGTTCGACTACGCTCAGCTCCAAGGCACATCATTTGCAGCATAGCTTAAGTCGAGAAGGGCTATCTGCCAAAGACCTTCGAGTTCGATTACACTCAACTTCGAGGGCACATCATTTGTAGCATAACTCAAGGCTGTGACCAAAAGACCTTCGAGTTCGACTACGCTCAGCTCCAAGGCATATCATTTGCAGCACAACTTAAGTCTAGAAGGGTTGTCTGCCAACAAAAGACCTTTGAGTTCGACTACGCTCAGCTCAACGGCACATCATTTGCAGCATAGCTTAAGTCGAGAAGGGCTATCTGCCAAAGACCCCCGAGTTCGATTACACTCAGCTTCGATGGCACATCATTTGCAGCATAACTTAAGTCTAGAAGGGTTATCTGCCAACCAAAGACCTTCGAGTTCGACTACGCTCAGCTCCAAGGCACATCATTTGCAGCATAACTTAAGTCGAGAAGGGCTATCTGCCAAAGACCTTCGAATTCGATTACACTCAGCTTCGAGGGCATATCATTTACAGCATAACTCAAGGCTAGAAGGGTTATCTGTGACCAAAAGACCTTCGAGTTCGACTCCGCTCAGCTCCAAGGCATATCATTTGCAGCACAACTTAAGTCTAGAAGGGTTGTCTGCCAACAAAAGACCTTTGAGTTTGACTGCGCTCAGCTCAACGGTACATCATTCGCAGCATAGCTTAAGTCGAGAAGGGCTATCTGCCAAAGACCCC
This sequence comes from Hibiscus syriacus, assembly GCF_006381635.1. Taxonomy (NCBI): domain Eukaryota; kingdom Viridiplantae; phylum Streptophyta; class Magnoliopsida; order Malvales; family Malvaceae; genus Hibiscus; species Hibiscus syriacus. The sequence goes on from NW_024062558.1 coordinate 27,340, forward strand.
CGAGTTCGATTACACTCAGCTTCGAGGGCACATCATTTGTAGCATAACTTAAGTCGAGAAGGGTTATCTGCCAACCAAAGACCTTCGAGTTCGACTACGCTCAGCTCCAAGGCATATCATTTGCAGCACAACTTAAGTCTAGAAGGGTTGTCCGCCAACCAAAGACCTTTGAGTTCGACTACGCTCAGCTCCAAGGCACATTATTTGCAGCATAGCTTAAGTCGAGAAAAGCTATCTGTCAACGAAGACTTTTCGAGTTCGATTTCATTCATCTCAAGGGCCTGTCAACCACAGCTTGGAGTTAAAGAATTACTTTCAAGTCGAATTTTTGGAACAAAGATCTATAAACCGAGAAGAAAACTGAAGCGGGCTACATTTCGATTCAAATTTCGAACTAACGGCCTCAAGATGGACTCGACTTTGCGACAGAGGAGCCATCTGCAATTCGATTCGACATGAAGATATTCTTTAACTTCACCGAACGAAAATTTATGTCTTTTTATCTTTGTCCTATTTTTCGTTCCACGAAAAAGGACAAAGAGGGGCAGCTGTTGACACTCATTTTCGTCCATATCTTTTTTATTTGTTTTTTATTTATATATTATATAATTTTAAAAAATTGAAAATAAATGATATATAGTTTTTAAAACATTTTGAAATCATTTATATATTATATAGTTTTTTAAAACATTTTTGAAAATAAATATAATATATAGTTTTCAAGACATTTTTGAAAATATATATATATATTATATAGTTTTTAAAACGTTTTGAAAATAAATATAAAATATATAATATTTTGAAAAACATTTTGAAAACATATATAATATATAATATTTAAAACAGATTTTAAAATTATATGGTTTTTAAAGACATTTTTGAAAATTATATAGTTTTTTAAAGTATTTTTGGAAATTTATATATAATATATAGTTTTTAAAAGAAATAGTTTTAAAAATGTATATTATATAGTTTTTTATATTTATTATTATTATTATTTTATTATTTTATTTTACTTTTTTTTTCAGGTCCAAAAGTCACGGCCATGGTCCAAATCCAGTCAAACGGGCCTGATCCATCCCAGAGGTTAAATTAGGGTTCCAGCATATGTCATAGCGCCGTACAACAGGGGATCGTTGGATCAACAAAGAGATCAATGACCAGTATAGCAAGGGAATTAGGGTTTGTTTAACCCACAAATAATCATCACTCCGCGGCTAGATCTGGACCGTTAGATCTGACTCAATCCAACGATCAAGATCAAATCAAAGGTTCCAGAAGCAAGTTACGCCACCAACAGCAGTCAAGAAACCACGCACCGGTCACCGGTATTTCCGGCCGAGGGGATCGGGACTGACCCATCCCGAAATCCCCGGCCAACCAACCACGATCTCGAGATCGTCGGGACTCACAACGGCCGGTGGGGGGTTATAAAAACCCACGACCAACACAGTACCAGGGGAGGACCATCGAGCAAACAGAAAATCAAACAGAGAACAACCACCAACACAACGACCTCAACCATAATACCAAACCAAGAAACCAACAGCAAAAAAAACGAAGCGAAATACGACAGAAAAATCAAAACAAAACACAAAGCACATCATACACCAACAAAAATGAGAAAAGCATAAGCCTTTCTCTCATCAACAAGAGCGAAGAGCGGTACCGGAGAGGACGGAACCATCGGAAGACGAACCGTCCGACGAAAGAGGGGTAAAAATCGAAGCCCTATTTTATAGATCTACGTCGGAGAGAACAATTTTAGGTGGTTTTGGGTTCTAATCCGGGCTCTCGAGGGTAAGACGAGCGCTTTGGGTGTTTTGGGTTTGCTCGGCCACCGCCGGCGGTGGCCGAAAATCGCAAAGGGAGGGTTGGGCGAGAGTGTTTCTCTCGGTTGAGAGAGATGATAACTTTCTGAAAATGTTAAAAATGAAGGGGATAGGGGCTTGTTTGGGCATTTATATACGTAGGACCATTATGCAATTAGGGGAAAGTTTAATTAGCTCCTCCATCCCCAAACATTTGGATCGCTTTACAATCTGGTCACTGTATGCAATTTGGCCTTTGGATTTTCAATTTATTCGATTTAGTCACTGTTTACACTTTTTATATTTAAACAAAATCATCCCCTAATTTTGTTTCCCTTCTAATCTGATCCTTTTTTTTTCATTTTCAATTTTATTTTATTTGTTATGTTTTTTGTTTATACGATATTATATATTTTATTTTATCTTTATTTTATTTTAATCCTTTCGTTATTTTTATTATTTTTCATTTGTTTATAGTATTTGTTTTCCTACTTTGTTTATGCGTATTTACATGTATATATATATTCTTATTTATATTATAATTGTTATTATTATTATTCGTTATTATTAACGTTTATAAATTTTTTATTTCTTTTCCTGTATCATTATTATCATCATATATACTCTTTTTTTATCTTGTTTATTTTAATTACCTTTTTTTTCTTTCTAACAAATGTCCTGACTTTTTAAGGGTACGTCGTCCAGTCAATCAAAGGTAAGTGATTTGAATCGAGTTTCTAAATTTCAATTTAAATTTTTATTTTTTCGTAATTAAAGACAACCGATAAATTAATTGGTACCGAAAGGGTGGTTCAAGGGTGCTAATCCTTCCTTGATCGTAACCGACTCCCGAACCCGACACATTTCTGGTATAACGCAGATCAGGTAAGATGGTGTCCGACCCACCTAAATTCGTTTTAAAATGATCGGTGGTGACTCTAACCCAATTCATTCAAGTCGAAGCCCAATTCCGGGGCCCAACCGAAAGACAGTTCCGACAAACAGAAAGCAGATCGAAAAGGTTTTTTCAGCAATTGTCTTTCTTGTTTTTTTACTTTTTTGAATAGAAACTAGAAGAAGAGAAAGAGAAGAGCTAGTCGTTTACCTTGCTGTGTCGGATTTAGGGTCGCCATTGGGGTTGCTGTCGAGACTAGGAGGCTGTTTGGCCGTCTAGGGGTCGTTTCGTCTTGGGTCACTTAGGTTTTGAGGGTAGTAAGATGGGCTATGTAATACCCCAAAGGTCAGTTACTATATTGAAAGGATTTAAATTTTGGATGATAAAATTGAATAAATGATAAAATATAAGAAAATGATTAAGAAATTATGTTTAAGATCAATTAGTAAGACTGGAAGAATGAAATGAGTATTTTGGCCCTTTAAATGAAAATGAATTTAAAATTCATTTTAATTAGGGTATTAAAGTATGGGGAAAAAGGGAAAGTGAAAAATACACTAAATTATCTTCTCTTCTTCTATTCCGTATAAGTGCTCTCCTCCATAGCCAAAGGTAAGGCTTCATCTAACTAGCTCTTCTTCTTATCTGTTGTTTTTCGTTTGAATTTATGGTTCAGAAAACGGTTTAGTAAGGATGTAGTTTTAGGCATTATTGTTACAATCTCCATCTCTAAACTAATGCCTGATTGTTGCCTGTATCCTTGACTCTAGGTTGGATGATTTAGACTCCAATATCAATGGCGTCTGGAACTGGAGGAATGAAGATGTGCGGAGTTAATGTAGATGTCTACAAATGCAGAGAGCATGGAAAGAAGAAGGCATCAAAAAAAATTTAATATAGAGATGATGAAAGGACCAGGATAAGATGATATTTGATCCCCAAGATAAATCTATTTTGCTATGGAATAGGTTCTCTGTTGTGCCTTGCATTCTTTCAGTATCTATTGATCCTTTCTATCTTCCCAACTTCAATGGTCGAGCACATTGCCTTGGAATTGATATAAACTTGGGAGTCACAACCACTACCGTTCGGACAATTATCGATGAAAACAAAGGATCAACGAGGTGCGCGCGCAAGCGGCAGAGAAGATATCAGGTTTGGGGAAGAAAACGTATGGAAAAAGGGGTAAATTGATATTTTGTCCCTAAATTATTTTGGGTTTACAAAAAGATCCATGATTAGTAATTTATTTAAAGTTCAAGGGTTAAAATAAAAATTAAACCTTTTTACTAACGTGTTACATCATCCAACTCACGGAAACTAACGTTTAAGTGACCAAATCTTAATAAAATGATAACTTAAATCTAGTGACCATAAGATTTACAAACTCAAACAAAAGTGATCAAATATGTAGGTTACCCTAACTTAATTTAAAAATATTTTATTTTTATTTTTATTTAAAAATATATATTTTATGTTAAAATATTTTGAAGTTAAGATACGATTAAAGTATATTTAATAATTTAAGTAATGATATAATATGTTTAGTAAATTAAGATAAAATATATAATTTAATAATAAAATATATTTTTAAAAGTTTAGATAAGAATAAAATATACATTTTTAAATTTATTGATGAAAAATAAATATATTAAATTTATTTTAATTTATTACAAGTAAGATTAAATTAAGAGAATATGTAAATAATAGAGATTAAATGTGTGATTATATCAAAATACCACGTCATCTAATATGTTAATGTGATGATCACATCTTAATTAAATAAAAACGAAAGTGATCATATATTATGTTTTATGAAATCAATAAGAAAAAATAGATAAAATACAAACATAATTGATTAACTATTTAGTTAACCCTTGAATAAATTATGATTGACGGTACCAAAGATAAATGCAATTTTTTCGCCTACATCATAACTCATGATAAAGGGCAATTGAATGCAAATATTGGTGTCAGTAATCAAGGGTTACTTTTCGAAATTACAGCTTTTTTTAAATTATAATTACTCAAACGCTGAATTTTTTTAATAATCTAATATAATTATAAGATAGTATTTATATAAATTATCTTAATCAATTAACAACATAATCTTGCAAATACAATTACTCGAATCTGAAATCTCTAGACATTCCTTTTTACAGTTGAAGTCACTTAATAGGTTCACTCACACTCAAATTCACATACAACTACTCTAGACATAAAACTTCTAGACATTATCTTTTACAACCGAAAAGCAACACTCAAATTCAATTGCAATGACAATGCATTGACATGGTAGGTCCAAGAGCAGACCCCACCATCTAACACAACGCACCAAAACTGAATCACATGCATTCGTTTCTGCATTTTTAATGATCTGCTATATGCTTTCCATATAAACACACCTACGTTGCATGCATCACTGCATGCAAAACAATCAACAAAAGCATAAATTCTGACCAATATAAATGGAGAGTGATAAAATGAAGACAAAAATTTCATCATAAATGGCACTGTCAAGGACTTATTTGTTCTTTTTTAAAATCTATACTGCACAGCTAATAGCACTTGCTTATTCTGTAAATCATCTTTCACAATCTTAATCATGTGGTTGTATATTCATAATGAGCCATAAACATGAAAATTTTAATTCTGACCCTATAGTTTCTCACTTGCGATGCTGCCTCGATTGAGTAATTACAAGGCCCTATGTTTGCCTTAAGGCTCCATAGGAGTTGTCGCCGTTGGTCTCATCAAGATTCGTTCTCTATCTTCTTTATGTTCAAAACAAATAATATATTCCCCTTCTATGGTGGAGTTTATGATGACTAGTTAACATGCACATTATGAGCTTGAATTCGAAGACCTGAACTTGGGCTTTATCGAGAAATCGTTCTCAAATTGCTTGCCTCTTAAAGAAAGGTTTCTGACAGATGAGAAGTCTCTCGTCGCTGCTACTTTCAATTTCTACAACTCTGGCGTCCCACTTCAACAGTGTCGTTAGAGCCCTGGTTGATCCGATGAGAGGAGCAGTGTCACGGATTATCACCCAACCCTGCACCAACCATCAAATGCATCATATATTAGAACATAGCATTAGAAGACAATATTATCGGTACCATTCGAAAGGTCCGGCCATTTGATAGAATGGGTTTTGGATGCAGGGTTTTAAACAAATAATTTGCTCTTTAACACTCTTGAGATGGCACAACATCAAGCATTTAGGATTATGAAAGAAAAAAAGATTTACAATATTAGCATAGTTCTCATTGGCATATATGTAGGAAATATACTCAAAGTAGTTTGCTAGTATACTAACTCATGTTTCTAAGATCAGTCCAAAAACTATATTTCAATAAACATAAAAACCAGCAAACATCACTAAAAAATCTTTAGATAATCTTTATGCAGCATAACTAACAAGAGATTAGGACGTGATAAAGACGAAAATGCGAAAGCATGATAATTTGTCTCAAACATTTTTTAATTGTGTTTTTTAGTATTTGCAATGGCAGAAAAGTGTTTGGCGTGTAATAACACATCAAGCAATAGATTTATTATAAACACCAACTGTAATTATTATATTATGTCAGGAATAGAGAAACTGTAGAAGGTAACCATAAAAGGAGCTAAACATGGCAAGATTTGAGTAATTGATAGATTGGTTCTAGTACCTCGGGACGAAGTACCCGATCTATCTCAGTGAATAGATCAAGCATGGTGCATCTTCGATGTTGACTGGTCTCAAGGGATAGAAGTCCTTCTGCATGAACCATATCATAAGTTCTAGGATATGTTGGAAATGCTTCACACCTGAAAGTGATACAGATGGATCATCAGACAAATAAAGCCACAAAAAGGGAAAGGCATATGTTGTTCATAAAAGATTAAATGGAAATCATATCACATCTTTAAAAGAACGGTTAATCAACTGTGAAACGAAAGCAACACAATGTCCTAACTTCGTTCAAGTTTTCAGTGAAAACAACCAAACAATATCAGAAAAGTAATTTTTTAAGTAGCTGAAATCATACATAGGAATTACTATTAAGGATATATTATGACAACACAGAAAAATGATAAAAATGTTTAGATAGAGAAGAGAATCACCAATCATGTAGTACACCAACATAGCCCCTGTCAAGAATGAGGGGAAGGTAGTTGGGTCCATTTGTCGGGACTACGTTCATAACCCAGACAGACTTCCCTGCTTCCAGTAAAGCAGCATTTAAACCACCATAACGAGCATTCATGTCTAGCACATTCCTGAGCATGTTATAAGGTGGAGAAGGATCCTCATCACCAGGTCTCTTTGGATGATCCGAGAATATTAGAGGTGACAGAAGAGACCAAAAATTACGAACAGCTGTTTTATAGTTTGCAGTATCCTCATTGAGTTCTTCTGAGTTTAATCCTGCTAAAATATCAAGAAAGATCAGCAAACAGATAAATCAAAATGGGAGACAGAAATTTCTTATATCATTGCCTACATGATGGAATTGTTACTTCAAACAAAAGTATGCAAATAACATCAAATTACCATATAGAGCTAGTTCATTCTTGTTCAGGTTAGATCTAGAAGGCCAGGTTGGCCTCTCCTCAATAGGAAGCCAACGGCGGCTATGCGTGCCACCTATACAGTTCTGCAGAGGTCGATAATATGGAGATTCAATATCTTGCCCTTTGCTACATATAGGAGGACCAGAACCAGGCTTCCTGAACATAAATGATTAACTTATTAGGATTTCCAATAATTTATAAGGTCAAAATATATCAAGAAAACTGCATTACCGAGAATTGTAACAATTCTTTTTACTGGTCTTTTTCCACAAAACAGTTTCATCTTGTTGAGACATCAATTCCCAGCAGAGATTTTCTGCAAAATCACGAACAAAGTTCCACCTTTTCTGCTTCTCTTTGTTACGAATGAAACTCTGAACATTGGTAAGAGGTGAAGTCCACACAAAGTATCCACCAGGCTTTAGAACTCTATCAACTTCAATCAAGAAAATACCATCTGTAGGAGACATTTAGAACAAAAATTTATTTAATAAAAGCTCAAACGTAAATAATCTTGGCGTAAGTCATATAGGAGTCAAAATATGGTCACAAAGAGTTGGTAAAGGCGCGGCCAATTTATAGAACTTTCAACAAAAAGCAGCAGTCAAAACAAATCTTTGGCTAGGAGTTATGTACAGAACAATTAACAAATTTGTTTTGTATGATACCACAAAAATACTAAATATTTGAGACCTATGTGTTTGTCCCAACAGGAATTGCCTCTATTAAAATAAGAAAATGTAACGTTCGAGGGTAGGGGGAGGAAGATGAAGCCATGAGGAAAGAAGCAGCAAATTCTATATGAGCAAGGTTTACACTATTAACTGATACCTTTTTTATCCCAATCAATACCGCAGCGTGCACAATGCAGCATATCAAATGAGAGAGATGGATAAGGTAGTTGTTTCAAATTGAAAGAACCAATCATTGCAGGAAGGCCCCTTTCTAGTGTGAGTTGGATTTGACTGCCTGACAACTCATAGTTTGCAATGCACAAGGTTAAGAGCTGTTTGGAAAAGAGATGTGCTCCAAAACTACCATAACCACATCCTATATCCAAGATAGTTCTGACCTGCAACAGAAACCTTGAATTCAGACAATGTAGGGAGATTATAAAGACAAACTTCTATTTTTAATGCAAAAGAAAGTAAAAGAATTATGGCACTTCAAAATACACCAGTCTTCTTCATAATCGCTACAAAGAAGGTTTTAAGCTAATTTAGCATATATTGCTAGAATTGCAATGTGCAAAACAAAGGTGGCAATTAAAGGTATCATTAACAATTTGCTAATGCTTAGACCCAAAAGAAAATTGCTTAGACTGTCAGGTAAGAAAAAATAATAATAACTTTAAAAAATATCCCATATGTGAATCTAAACAGATATACCTTACTAGATTAAAGTACACAAATTGAAAAAATTCCAAGAACAATGGAACAGTACAAGTATGGGACTAAGGAAAATTTCCGCTTACCCCAGCTTGTACGAAATTAGATTCATTTCTCAATCCAATCATTTCAGCAATCTGATGGGAATAGTCTTCAACACCATCAAACATAAGTGATGCTGATCGGAATGAAATCTGTTCTTCCTCTAACATCATCATTCTGCAATTGCATAAATCAAGGAGTTTAAAAATATTTTTTGTAAGAAATAAAATGAATGGGGAAATGAAGGCAGTTAAATGAGAAAATTGGCTTACAAAAGAAACCTCAACTCACCTCTTGGTTAAACTGCCAGAGGTAAAGACCTCTTGACCAGTAATTTTGACATTTGCAACCCAAATTACATCTCTCCCAGTTGGCCACCTAAGAGGAATTTTATAGTTCACAGGTGGTAGAACTAAGCAACTTTGCCTTGAGCCTTGTCCGCATAGTCGATCATACTCTTTACCATCAGAATTACCCAAAGCAAGATTCTCCGAAACATTAAAGCAAGGAATGTGATTCTCAGACTCTTCAGGGCAGAATTCTATTTCTTTCATCCTTGAAGGGCCAAGAGAAAGCTCACCTATATCCCACAAATCAGAAACAAGTTGCTCTTGCAGTCGTCTATAACCGTGGAATATATGACCTCTAGACGATGTTGAAATGGAGAGTGTCAACCAAAATGATCCAGTAAGGGCAAGAATCACAATCACAACTAAACTGAACTTCAAAAATAGCAAGGTTAACTTATGCCGGCTTCTTGGAGACCCAATACTGAAGGGATCAGATGTAAAACCGTTCTCAGTGGTACCATATTTAGAAGGGGAATTATCTGGACAAAATACCCGAAAAGGAAACCTGAAGGGTGAATAGCTCGGATCAGAAGGGCGATTTCTATCCAAATCTTCCTTCTCCATTTTATCTTTCACTTGAGAGTCCCAAAAATCATTGCTGTTGCCCGAGTTCCGTATTCCAGAAACACCTCGATGCAGAGGCCGGGACATTGTTAAAACCTGAAATCCGGGAAATAATATGTAAACAACTCAGTTAAATTGTTAAATTTGAGGTAAGTAAAATATATTCTACTCAAATCCACTCTCAGAAACAAGATAAGTCCGTAATATTCCTCTCAAAAATGTTAAATCATAATATAGACAGAAATGAAATGGTTTAGCTAACGCAAAGAAACTCTGCACTGAAATAATATCAAATGCATGTTTTCCCAATTTTAAGATACTAGATTAATAAACCCTGTTGAAAATGAACCTATTAGAAAAGCAAATTTTAAACAGTGAAAGGGAGATGATGTTTTTCCTGGAAATATTACAAGACTGAAACAGCAAAAGGGAAAAAAATTAAAAAGGGAAATTTAAAGACTCGAAGGAAATAAAGGAAAATAGATACATTTCCCTACAACAAAATTTGACTGAGTTCCGCCACCTGAGAGTAATGAAGGGTCAGCTCATTTCCATTCATAATCACTTATTTCCCATTAAAATTCACTTCTCTTTGCTACCCAATACGAAAATTTAATGCCAACCCAGATTTAAACGAGGAAACCCCATTTTGAATCAATCATTTGAAAATATAAAATGATATCGAATCTAATGAAACCAATAACAGATAGAAAACTCACGCGAAGGGAACAAAATAATACAAAAAAACAAAAGGAAAAGATTACCTTGTTTGTAGGAGTAGAGGTGCAGATGGGAAGATAGAGCAAAGGCAGGCTTAAAACAAGCGAGATTTCATCAAATTATGATCTAAGAACTAAGAGAACTCTTCTTATATTAGTTTCTTGTCTTGCTTAGATGGCGACCTCCCTCTGATGGCGTAAGAGGAATGGCGGTTCTTGTATCGACCCGACCACGACAGAGCTCGTGAAAAAAAAAACTAATCAAATGAAATGAAATGAATCAAAATACATGCGAAAGCTGTTAATAAATGATGAACAAGTTGCTTTTTTAAAAAATAAATCAAATCTCCTCTAAGCTTTTATCTTCAGACACTGTTTCTCTACTAATAAACGCGCTAGAGCGCCACCAGTGAAGTTCTTGTCCAGCTGTATCTTTCAATTATTTTATTTAATTACGATTTAATTGTATTATATGTCTTCATCATACAAATTTTATTCTAAATTGATTCTTAAATTTTTAAATGATTTAATTTTATATCTAAACTATGACTCTCATTTTAAATTAGTCCTCAAACTTTTGAATTTCATCCCCAAACTATGGCTTTCATTCTAAATTGATCCCCAAACATTTTGAACATTTCAATTTTATCCCAAACTATATGTATATATTAATCACATCACTTGTTAATAAAATCGTTAGGTCAAGTTATATTATTATATGTTTTAAAAAAATTAGGTTAAACTATGGTTGAAAATAATTACATATTTAGATGAATTTGGGATGAAATTGGAAGATTTAAAAGTTTAGAGACTAATCTAGAAAGAGTGTCAAAGTTTAAGGATGAAACTAAAATATCCAAAAGTTTAAGGAATAATTTAAAATGAAAATAATAGTTTGAAGATGAAATTAAAATATTTAAAAATTTAAGGATCAAATTAAAATGAGAATTATAATTCAGAAACATACTACAACAAACTCTTTGATTAATGAAATCTCAAATCTCTGCTATTTTATTTAAAGGTAAATTATCTATTTTATCATTCACATTTATTACTTAACTTTATTTTGATTACTCAATATTTTTTTTCTGAAATCATACTTATTATATAGTTTGGTTTTAATCATTCTCCATTAAAAATTAACAATAATATTAATGTAATATTTTTTAATGTTAAAATGGCATTATCTTAGTTTCGTAATATCTATATTATTTTCTTTGAATAAATATTTTTTTTAAATAATTTATAAAAAATCTATGAGATAACTGTTGAAGATAGTGTTTGTTTTGATTTAAAATTATACTAAGAAAATTAGATTTTTTTTATTAATTTGGAGTGAGTATAAAACAGTATTTATTCATATATAACTCTTAAACATTATACATCGAATGCTCACACTGCTAATATTCATGTTACTCGAACCCAATACTTTAAGGAATAACAATATTTTTTTTATTATCGAGATCATTTAGTTCGTGAAAAAATAGATTTAAATTAAAATGGAGGATGTGATATAGTTAATTTGAAATTCGTTATCAAAACATAAATGGAATTTAATTTAAATGGGGAGCAGTAGAGCGAAACTCATCAACATCAAAATTTAGATCCAAGAACGTTGCAGTTGACTTTGAAAGAAGAGTATTTTCACAAATAAAAAAATTCAAACACTTTTTTTCACTTTTGTTTTATTAAAACTTGTTCGATTGTTTTGAATAAAACATTATGTTTTGCTGTGTTCGGACACAAAAATTTATGTAAAAATACAAATTTTTAAATTTTAAAAGGAGATAAACTTTTAAAATTTTAAAAAGCGAAAATAAATTTTTAATAAAAATATATAATAATTTTAAATTTTTGTGGGAGACAATTGTCGGTCAGAAATTTCAATATGCTAAAACCAAATAGACCAGCCAAGTAGTAATTTAAATAAAAATTAATCTTTAAAATTATGTATTGTGATATAATAAAATTTCATTACCACTTTCTTGATTCATTGATCAGCATAGTACGCAAAATCTTATATTAGTACGAATAAACTTATAAAATTATCAAAATGAAAATAATTTATTAATTAAAAATATAAAATTACTTAATATATATATATATATATATATTAATTTAAAATTTTCAAGAATATGATTTTTCTCTTCACATCCTTTTAATAAATCTCTGTGAATGACTTTGAATTAATAATGTAAAAACTTTGTTTTTATTATATAAAATAATGTCACATTGGATAAAGTGACAGGCGAAGAGGATCAAGATCCAAACACATGAAATTTTATTATAATAAAGTTAAATTATATGTTTAGTACCTAAACTATTAATTTTATTTATTTTAGTATTTAAATTTTTATTTTTTTAAATCATATCTAACATTTAGTTTTTGTTTTATTTTAATACTTCCACCGTTACAAACTTAACGGGTTTAATACATAAACTATTCGTTTTTGTCCGTTTTAGTATTTAAACTTTAAAAAAATTCAAAACTTAACGTTAAGTTTTTAATGAATACTAAAATAAAACAAAAATTAAATATTATATATGCTTTTAAAAAAAATTAAATATTAAAATAAATCAAAACTGATGGTTTAAATATTAAACGTTTAATTTACAATAATAATAATAATAATAATAATAATAATAAATAATCATGCGACTTTGAGCATCAAGAATCGAACTCACAGCAGCCCTAGTAGACTTTTAGAGAGAGAAAAAAGACAATATTTTCTATTTCCAAAATAATTTATAAGAAACGGGGGCCCAGTCTACGCGTTCCTCTGTCGGTGCTATCGAATCAGTGACGTGTCCATTATGTAGGCGCCGACTAAGTTTACAAACTACAACGCGATGTAGAGGATCATAGCTGCTGTTTGTTTGTTAGTGTGGTAATGGCGTAAACACGGAAATTGAAAGTTTTGGAATTGGGGGAGAGGTTCACGGGATTCACTTGATCCATTTTCACAATGAATCAATATTAGGGTAAAAACTACGTGTTCAGTTCCTTAACTATTATTCTTATTCTGTTTTAGTCACCTAACTATTTTTTTCAAAAGCATATATAACGTTACGTTTTGGTTTCATTTTGATTAGTTACCATTAAAAATTAACAAAATTGTTGATGTGACTTTTTTATTTTTTTCAATGACGATATGGTATTTTACTTAGGGATGGGCACGAGAACTGAACCCGACAGGTTTCGATTCGAACCTACACAATTGGGTCGGATTAAAAAAATTGTGATCGGGTCGAGTTTGCGTTTTTCGAGTTTAGGGTGAAAAATATTTGACCCGACCTGAAAATAAAATGTAATTTTACCTTATATATTTATAGATAATTATAATAATACCCCTCTATACATTTATTTAATTAAATCTCTATTGTTTATTGAATAAAAGTAATATTTTTTTATAAATATATTATTTCGGGTCGAGTCGGGTTTTATCTCAAAATGGTGGGTCAGGTGAAGGGTGTATATTTTTTGGGTCAGGTAGAGGGTGTATAATTTTCGGGTCGGGTCTAGCTAACCGAAAATTCAATCCAACCCGACCTATGCCCATCCCTAGTATTACCTTATGGCAACACGTCAACATCACCGTTAAGCTTTTTTAACAATATGTGATCAAAATAAAATCAAAACTAAATGTTATGTATAATTTTTTAAAAAAATAATTAGATGACCAAAATAGAACAAAAATGATAATAAGAATAATAAATATGTAGTTTACTCTAAAATTAATTTCTCGTGAAGATTTATTTTTGTATTTTTTCCACATTTGATTCAATTGGAATTTAATTAAGTCACATGACAAAGAATCGAGAAAGGAAACATTGGTTAAAATTAGGGGTGTGCAAATCCGGGTATCCGGAACTTTCGGGTTGGTGATTTCTCGGCCCGTGTCTCGACCCGGATGTTACGGGTACCCGGTAATTGGGTTTTTTATTTTTATTTTTAAATTATTAATTTAAAAAAATATTCATAAATTTAAATGTTCGAAACTTCGAATTACATACTCTAATATCCGAACATAAACTTTAAAAGTTCGAAATACAAAATCTAATAATTCATAATATAAATAATTCATTATATATATATATATATATATATATATATATATATATAAAAATAAAAATTAACCAGGTACTCGGATAACCGAATAACCGAAAAAACTAGATTTTATAATCTAGGCCCGACCCGGAAAATGTCGAACACCCCTGGATAAAATCCAATAAAATTTGATTCTTTCTCCTTAAAAAACTCGAGCATTTAAAAAAGAGAAAATAATCTTAGTGACCAAAAATCTCATATAATATACGATTTTAATCAACTTTTTCCGGATTTGCCAAAATGACCAACAAAATCGCAATGCGATCGCTAATTCGCAACGCGATCGCTAATTCGCAACGCGATCTCCATTATTGCAAATTCGCGTTGCATTTCGCGTTGCGATAGTTGGAAATCGCGTTGCGATGGTCTACAGTATCGTTGCGATTTTCCCAATTCGCAATGCGAATAAGTAAATCGCAACGCGAATTGGGAAAATCGCAATGCGAATAAGTAAATCGCAACGCGAATTGGGAAAATCGCAATGCGATACTGACTATCGCAATGCGATAATAAAAAATCGCAACGAGATACTTACTTTCGCAACGCGATACTGACTTTCGCAACGCGATAATACATAATCGCAATGCGATTTTCAAAGCGCCATTAGTATCCTGGCCAAGTATTTTATTTTTAAATTCCAAACATGAATATTAATATATTGGAACACTGAACTGTCCACAGTATATCCCGTAATCGCAACTCATAACCTAAAACCTAAAATCACAACTCAGTCCCATCTCCATCTCTCACTCTCTCACCCATCTCCGATGAAATCCATCCCCATCTCCGGCGAAATCCGTCTATCTCCATCTCTCAGAGCCACCCTCACAATCAGAAATGGAAAATCAACCAACGAGGGTTAGTTTTTTAAATTATTTTCTTTTTGAAATTTTTGCATTATTATTAGGTTTTTCATATTGAAATTGATGATAAGTTTACTGGTAATTTCAATAATAGATTAACCATTTCACTTAGATTGCTTATTAAATCAACCAAGAATCACAACGCGAAATGCAAATCACAACGCGATTTTAGTTTCGCGTTGCGATTCTCTCGTTGCGATAGTCATTTTCGTGTTGCGATTTTCATTTTCAGAAACTATTCTTCTTCTGCAAATTGAAACTTGAATGAATTGCATTACTTCAACCAAAAAACAAAGACAAATACGAAATTCACAGTGTTGCATATTTAAGTTTGAAGAATAAACTACTACTATTTATGTTTATTATTGTTTTTGGTATATCTTCACAGTGTAGTTTTTGGTATATCTAATTTAGTATGTTTATTGTTTTTGTAGAACTTTTATTCGGCTCAATTGACCTTGAGAAATAAAGTCAGCCTGGCCAAAACAATTGCGTCGAAGCTTTCACCTGCACAAAGAAAAATGTTTGAGGATACATGCTTCGGGCCATGGCTGAAAGTACAACATCCCGGTGGAGATGCGATGTTGACACACCTGTTTCTTCAAACCATGACTAGCGATCTACCAGAGACTATACAACGTCGTGATGAAGAGATATGGTTTGATTTTCCACCGGCGTATACGTGTTTTGGGCGGGAGGAGTTTTGCTTAATCACCGGTCTACGCTTCGGACACGATGATGTAGGTCGGTACACTAGACACATTACCCGCCCATCATGGCTATCCCGGGTTTTTCCTGAGCTGGAGAGGCCGAGTCTACACGTAGAAGACCTGACAAGATTTTTGAATAATAAAGATGGTTTTACTCGGATGGATGACGTCGACGTTGTCCGAGTATGCCTTCTAATTCTTTTGCATGCCGGCTTTTTAGGCAGAGAGGCTAGACAACCTATTCCAAATGATCTAATCAAATTGGTAGAAGACCTAAATGCGTGGAACCTGTTTCCGTGGGGCTCGTATTTATGGAAAGCTACATGGAATAAGTTATCGTCTGCCTTGGATGATCGAAAAAGTTTGCATGGCGATGGTTCCAAATACACTTTGACAGGCTTTATTTGGGCCTTTAAGGTAAGAATTTTTATATGATGTTTCCAAAATTATAAGTAATTATTTAACAATTACTAATGTTTGTTATTATATTGTTTGTAGATTTGGATATTTGAGGCCTTTCCCGCCATGAAGACATATGCAATAAAAACTTCAAATGATATTCCCAGGGCTATTTCCTAGAAGAGGAAACAGACCTTGCAATGGGAAGATTTACTACGGTATACGACAATAAATAATGTAAGTTAACATAAATACTACCATATGTTTATAAACAAGTTATTACTAGTACACGTTTAACTTTGTTTGAGCTTTTATATTGTTAGGAGGCCAACACTCCTCTACAGAGGCTGACACCCACGGAAGCTGAGCTTGCCACTGATTGGTGGCAAGCTAGTAAGCGTTTTTTTTTGATGGAACGGTTGATGAGCAGCCTCCACTTCGGGAGCCATCACCTCGCCCAGAGCTATCACCTCACCCAGAGCCATCATCTGATCGACCCGGCTATACACCTCCACAACGACAGCCATCACCTATTCTGTCACATCATCGAGCCTCTTCTCCACCATCACCGCAAGATAGGCGACCGGCAAAGATGCCACGACGTTTATCTCCCTGTTCTCCACCTCCACCTCAACGGGATGAGTTAGGGGAGTTATGTGATGAGGTCAATGCCTTGCGTGAGGAGGTCGGTACTTTACGCAAAGACGATGGTGCATGGCGTGTTGAGGTGTCTACATTATGCGGTGAGGTAGCCGCTCTACGTGAGATGGTAGCATCGTTGCAGAATGAGGTTCATACTCTACGCAACGAGGTAAGTTTAAGATTTTTCATACTCGTAATTCATTCGGTTGCTGCCAATACTGCTAAACTGTTTTTGTTAGTATTTGTTTTTGGTTTTGTTTTTATCTTTTGGTTGAAGTAATGCAATCCATTCAAGTTTCAATTTGCAGAAGAAGAATAGTTTACTTTCGCAACGCGGAAATGGCTATCGCAATGCGAAATGAAAATCGCAACGACAAAATCGCAATGCGAAATGAAATCGCAACGACAAAATTGCAACGCGAAATGAAAATCGCAATGCGATTTGTGTTTCGCGTTGCGATTTTGTCGTTGCGATTTCATTTCGCGTTGCGATTTTGTCGTTGCGATTTTCATTTCGCATTGTGATAGCCATTTCCGCGTTGCGATAGTCATTTCGCGTTGCGATTTTAAGTTTCGTGTTGCGAAAGTAAACTATTCTTCTTCTGGAATGTTTATATATGTTGTCCTTTTAAATGTTTTCTAAGTGCTTACTTCTGGAATGTTATCTAAGCATTTTGTGAACTATGATAGAATAATGATTTGGGTGAATACAATGCTAGTTTGAAACATATTTATCTTTGTTTAATATCATGTCTGTTTATTTACTGATTTATGTATTAATTTTTTTTAGCGGCCCGATAAGGTGGATGCTTTACGTCGGGTTTTCCTTGCACGACGGAGTTCACGCATCAGACGGCGTGGACGTGCTATTACGTCTCCGTTCACCCCAATGGTGCGAAGACTCCGCAAGAAGAAGCCCGACTCACCGGTCATCCCTCAAGAGTCCCCTCCAATCGTTCAAGAGGCCCCTATTCTCCCTCAAGATTCCCCCCCCACCGTTCAAGAGGCCACTGTCATCGTTGAAGAGGTCCCTCCCACCATTCCAGAGCCCGATTCACATGGGGTAATATATCGAAGTATTGAGAAACCCCCACCGGTTCCGGACATGATGGATGAGAGTTGGCTCTCGTATGAGTTACCGGCTAGTACCCTTCCGGTATCTGAAGTGGAGAGGAGACAACTACCGGAAACAATTGTGGATAATACCCTTTGGGCTAAGACCGCAGTTGATTTTTATCTACATGAGTGGAGCCAAGGGTGTTATACTGACATCAGCAAACTCAACGATGAAATGTTTTTGTTGCTTGATCGGTCTTGGTGGGGTGTGCTATTAGGGGTTGAAGATAGTGGCTATTTGGATGGGGAGGTAAGTCTTATATTTGTCTTATATATGATTTTGATTAATTTGTTTAAAAATTAATGTAATTCACTAATATATGTATTTTTTTGTAAAACAGCATATCGATGCGTGGGTGTCACGTCTACTAATAATAAGGAAGCTGAGGAAAAATAAAAAAAATTCGCTATATACAATAATGCCGATGGCTTTTCACGCAGTTCACTTGAAGAATCAACGAGATGAATCATTTTTGTTGGGCAATGGACAAGCTAAACTTTATCCTGCATGGTGGGAGGTCGATAAGGTTAGTGTTTATTTTTTAAATTTTTTAAAGGTGTTCATAAATAAGTGCGCAAATAAATGAATTATTACTTATGATCGCAGGTGTTTATCCCTGTTTTGGAATGTCGTCACTGGCTTCTCGTCCAACTTCAGCTCCCATCCCTGAAGATAATAGTGTATGACAGCATGATCAATTACATATCACTGTCTGATTTGAGAGATATTTTCAAGGGATGGAGCTCTCATTTGGCTAAATTCTTGGATGGGATTAAGTATTGGAGTCATTCTGGACACAAGAAGCCAAAGAAGTTCAATGTCACAGTTGTCAGAGACGAGACCGCGCCACAGCAATCGCCGGGAGCCAGAGGGGATTGTGGTCCTCTCGTATACCTTTGCTTGGCGCGTTTGACGACGGGAAGCACAGAGTTTTTACCTCCCACTGATAGAGATAGAGCTGCAGTAGGCTTGTGGTTTTGGCATTATATGGCTAGAGCAATATATTCGAGACGCTGCCTACCTGCATCCGCGTTATGAAAGTGTCCATTGTTAATTGGTAAGTCAAATGCAAGTTTTGTTAACATATATACTCCTTTTGGTTTGAAAATGTTTGGTTAAGTACCTAGAATTCAATAATTTGCTGTTTGTAGGTTTTAGATGTGTAGGAAGTCTTGTTTGAGCAAATGTTTGGTTTCTGCAGGTTAATCCTTAAGTGAGCTGCGTGAAATGGATGTACGGGGTCACAAAGTTGTTGATTCATTGATTCAATAATTGATGAAGAAATAAGAATTATTATTATTTTTTGATTGTTTAATTGATTTGTAAAAGATGATTTGTAAATGTTGATTTGTTTAATTGATGTGTACATAATTGTGTTGAAATGTAATAGTTGATTTGTGATTTTCAATCTGCTTTATGTTGAAGGCAAAACAGACTATCGCAACGCGAAATGGCTATCGCAACGAGAAAATCGCAATGCGAAATGAAAATCGCAATGCGAAATGAAAATCGCAACGAGAAAATCGCAATGCGATTTTCATTTCGCATTGCGATTTTCTCGTTGCGATAACCATTTTCGCGTTGCGATAGCCATTTTCGCGTTGCGATAGTCAAATGAATGTCTAATAAGTTATGACAACTGAACAGATCATAGCAATGTTCAAACTCAAGTTACTAATACATGTCTAATAAGTGATGACAACTGAACAGATCATAGTAATGATTGCCTTTCGCAACGCGATTCTGACTTTCGCAACGAGATAATACAGAATCGCAATGCGAGTTTCAAAGTTCGCAACAGGTTTTAGTTTCGCAAGCCAAATTTTTTGTGTATATATATACGCAGCAGCAACAACTCATAACCTAAATCCCTAAATCGCAACTCATTCCATCTCCATCTATCACTCTCTCCGGCGACATCCGTTCCAATATCCAACGACATCCTTCCCCATCCGGCAAAAGGTCTTAGTTTCGCATCTCGTTTGTTTAGTTACAACCATGAAATCATCTAATGTTGATCATGTTTGGATAGATTTGTGTTTTGGAGGGTCATGGGAGAATGTTCATGGTGTTTTACAATATATGCCTTTACCCATGAATCTTCAACTAAAACTTTCATTAAAGAAGTTAACTTATGAAACCCTAATGTTACGTGTTTCAAAGAAATTGAATTTAGAGCCCCTAAGTGGATTTAGGCTATCTTATCAGAGAAATGGTAAAGTTTATTTGTTAACCGACAATGAAGATGTTGAACGATTCATTACTTACATTAATGTTTCAAGTGATGATGTTACATTGTATGTTGTTGAACCTAGAAGTAGTATCGTTGGGTCAGTAGCGGGTAGTAATCAACTAAGTGGGTCTCAAAACCCACAGCCTTTCTCTAATCCAAATCCAAATCAACTTTCAGCACCAAATTCCGGTTTTCGTATTGACCAATTAGACGATGATGAGCTAAGAGAAAAAATTGTGAGTACTAGTCATTATTCGAAATTTGATCTTGGTCAATACCCGGACTTTGATATTTGTCAATACACGGATTTTGATGATGTTTCAGAAGAAGAAACAGACCCTACGTGTAATGATTTTGATATTGGTCAATACCCGAATTTTGATGATGAAACACCCGTTGCCGAGGAAGATGTTGTTGATGATAATGAGGAGGAAGTTACGACTGTGAATGAACATGTTGAACATCCATTCTGTAATTCATATAATCCTGAAGAAGAAAAAGAAGAAGAAAAAGTCCCCGAAGAAAAGAAAATGCCACGGGAGTATAACTGGAATATGCCAGAATTACTTCATTTACCGGAAGAAGAGTTGGCAAAGAAAGCAGTTGATTGTTACACAAAAGTTATTCGTATCAAGAAAGATGATTGTTTTGATACAAAGGAAGACTTGAAGATAGCTTTGTATACGAAATGTGTGGAAGATGGCTATCAACTAAAAGTTAACAAATCAAGCAAAGATCGTTTCGAAACAAGGTGTACGATTGACAAAAATCTGTACGTGGCGTATGATTGCAAAGAGGATAAAAGATTGCGCAATGTTTCAAGTTAGGACTTTTATTGATAAACATACATGTTCAAGAACCCAAGTTTTTCCTCACCATAGACAGGCAAACAAAAAGGTGTTGGGTGGTTTTCTGGCTGAGTTAATGTTTTTGAATGGCAGGGTATATCGGGGACATGAAATTATGACTGACATGAATGCTCGGTTCAAGATTAGTATATCATATTCTCAAGCTTGGAGAGCCAAATGTTATGCCTTGGAATTGTTGAGGGGGTCGCCAGAAGCATCGTTTGCCCAACTGCCGGCTTATTGTCACAATTTAAAGCTGAAAAATCCTGGGTCGGTAACTCATATCAAAACAGATAGAGATGGACGCCTTGAGTTACTGTTTATCGACATTGGTGCTGCGGTTAGTAAATCAATATAATTCTGTTGACTCATTTCTGTTAGTTACATGCATTTCACATTTAAATGATTATATTTCTTGTGTATATTATTTTGTAGATTCGTTCGTTTATTACTTGCATGCGCCCAGTTATTATAGTTGACGGAGCACATTTGAAAGGTCGATACCTTGGAGTAAACTTATTAGCAGTAGCCATGGATGCTAACAATGGGATATTGCCAATAGCTTACGGGGTTGGCAAATATGAAACCTCTGATTCATGGACATGGTTTATGGGGCATCTTAGGGATTGCATAGGTCCTATTAGCAATCTGACAATCATATCCGATAGGGCAAACTCAATTGACAACGCTGTTAGAAGGTGTTTCCCAGATGTTTTTCATGGACTTTGTGGTGTTCATTTGTATAGAAATCTAAAATCAAGGTCTGCTGGTATAAAAAAGCACAAATGGACATACTGGAAGGCTGTAAAGGCTTATCGGGAAGTAGATTTCAATAAGCATATAAACTGTTTAAGACGTGTTTTGCCTCAGTGTGCTCAAACACTAGAAGATGTCGGGTTTGAAAGATGGTCAAGAGTACATCAACTTGGAGCAAGATATGGTTTCATGACGTCTAATAGTGCAGAATCAATTAACGCTCTAAGTCGTCATTCCCGGAAATTACCCATTACTATGTTAATGGAGTTTTTTCGAGCCTCTATTCAACAGTGGTACTACAAGAAAAGAAACCATGCAGGTATTATTTCTTTGAATTCATAACTTATCATATATTTTACTAAGTATTATTTATTTAAATTTACATGAACATTGGAACATCGTGTTACACCATGGACTGAAAAAAAGATAACGAAACGTGTTGTGAAGTCAACGTCATGGAGAGTTGAACCATGTTCAAACACTTTGTTTGAAGTACTGGATAATAACTTAAATGGGCTTGTCGATCTAAATGCAAGGACGTGTAGTTGTATGAAATGGCAAACATCTGGTTATCCATGTGGCCATGTTATAAAAGTTGCTCTTCATCTAAACCAAGATGATTCAAGCACATACGCTATGGATTGCTACACTAAAGAAGTATATCGACAGACTTATGCCGAGATTGTCTACCCTATTTCACATCCTTCTGAGTGGGACATACCAGATGACTTACAAACAATTTTGCCACCAGCCATGGACAGAAGGCTACCTGGCCGACCAAAAAGTCACGATCGTATACTGTCTAAGGGTGAAGAGAAGAAGAGATCGACATGTAGTCGGTGCAAGGAAAGTGGTCATACAAGGTTGACATGTGGATCACCATTGCCATCACAATCATCTTTTCCTCTACCAAAATATGGATCATCATCAAAATCCAAAGCTCATATGGTGTCAAGAAAAAGGCAATCAAAATCGCAATCATCTTTAAAATCCCAATCACAACTGGCTTCACCTTTTGGGACTGTTAACTTAGGTGATTTTTAAATGCAAACGTTGTATTATGTAGATTTTATGTGTGAACTTTTAACATTTTCAGTTAGGCATGTATTAGTAACTTGAGTTTGAAAATTGCTATGATCTGTTCCAGTTGTTATCACTTAATAGGCAATCATCTTAATGTCCATCGCAACGCGGAAATTACTATCGCAATGCGATATGAAAATCGCAACGAGAGAATCGCAATGCGAAATGAAAATCGCAACGAGGGAATCGCAATGCGAAATGAAAATCGCAACGCGAATTTTATTTCGCGTTGCGATTTTCATTTTCGCGTTGCGATTCTCTCGTTGCGATTTTCATTTCGCATTGCGATAGTACTTTTTGCCTTCAACATAATGCAGATTGAAATCAACAAAATCAACCATTACATTTCAATCAATTAAAAAAGCACAAATAAGAATTATGTTAACATCAATTAAACAAATCAACTTTTACAAATCACCTTTTACAAATCAATTAAACAATCAAAAAATAAGCAATAATTATTAGAGAAAATAACACTTCTACTATTGAATCAACTTTTGCAGCCATACATCATTTTCACGCAGCTCACTTCTGAGATTAACCTGCATAAACCAAACATTTGCTAAAACAACACTTTCTACACATCTAAAACCTACAAACATCAAATTATTGAATTCTAGGTACTTAACCAAACATTTTCAAACCACAAGCCTATAAACATACCAATTGTTTATGGACATTTTTATAACGCGGATGCAGGTAGGCAGCGTCTCGTATATATCGATCTAGCCATATAATGTCGAAACCACAAGCCTACTGCAGCTCTATCTATATCGGTGGGAGGTAGATACTTTATACTTCCTGTGATCAAACGGTCCAACGCCAAGCATACGAGAGGACCACAATCCCCTCTGGGTCCTTTCGTTTATTGTGGTGCGGTCTCGTCTCTGCTAACTGTAATATTGAGCTTCTTTGGCTTCTTGTTTCCAGAACGAGTCCAATAATTTATCGCATCCAAGTATTTAGCCAAATAAGAGCTCCATCCCTTAATAATATCTCTTAAATCAGCCAATGATATGTAATTTATCATGCTGTCATATATTATTGCCTTAAGGGATGGGATCTGAAGCTCGACGAGAAGCCAATGATTACGTTCCAAAACAGGGATAAACACCTGCAATCATAAGTAATAATTCATTCATTTGCGCACTTATTTATGAATACCTTTAAACTCAATCTAAAATAAACACTAACCTTATCGACCTCCCACCATGCAGGATAAAGTTTAGCTTGTCCATTGCCCAACGCAAATGATTCATCTCGTTGATTCTTCAAGTGAACGGCGTTAAAAGACGTCGGCATAATTGTATACCGTGTATTTCTTTTATTTTCCTTAAGTTTCCTAATTATTAGAAGACGTGACACCCACGCATCGATATGCTGTTTTACAAAAAAAGACATATTAGTAACTTACATAAATTTACAAAAAAAATAATCAAATGAAAATATAAGAAAAATATAAGACTTACCCCTCCATCGAAATAGCCATTGTCTTCGACCCCTAATAATACGCCCCACCAAGACCGATCAAGCAACAAATAGATATCATCATTGAGCTTGCATATGTCAGTGAAACACCCCTGGCTTCGCTCATGTAGATAAAAATCAACTGCGGTCTTAGCCCAAAAGGTGTTATCCAGAATTGTGTTCGGTAGTTGTTTCCTCTCCTCTTCAGATACCGGTATGGTACTGGCCGGTAACTCATACGAGAGCCAACTTGAATCCATCATGTCCGGCACGTCAGAGGGTTTCTCAAGAATCCTACATATGACGCCATGTGAATCGGGCTCTTGAATGGTGGGAGGGACCTCTTCAACGATGACAGTGGCCTCTTGAACAGTGGGAGGGGACTCTCGAGGAATGATAGGGGCCTCTTCAACGATAGGAGTGGACTCTTGAGGGATGATAGGCGAGTCGGGCTTCTTCTTGCGGTGTCTTCACACTATTGGGGTATACGGAGACTTAATAGCACGTGCACGCCGTCTGATGCGTGAACTCTGTCGTGCAAGAAAAACCCGACGTAAAGCATCCACCTTATCGGTCCGCTAAATAAAAATACAAATATCAGTAAATAAACAGACATGATATTTAAACAGTGAAAACAAAGATAAATATATTTCAAACTTTCAACCAAAAGACAAAACAAAGACAAATACTAACTTCACAGTGTTAAAGTAAAAAGTTTAGCAGTTTTGTCAGCAACCGAATAAATTTACTAAGCAATCTAAGTGAAATGGTTAATTTAAGTGAAATTACGAGTAAATTTATCATCAAGTTAAATATGGAAAATCTTAAACTTACCTCGTTGCGTAGAGTATGAACCTCATTCTGCAACGATACTACCATCTCACGTAGAGCGGCAACCTCACCACGTAAAGTAGACACCTCCACACGCCATGCACCATCGTTATCGCGTAGAGTACCGATCTCCTCACGCAAGGCATTGACCTCATCACGTAACTCCCTTGACTCATCCCGTGGAGGTGGAGAACAGGGAGATAGAAGTCGTGGCATCTTTGTCGGTCGCCTATCATGAGGTGATGGTGGAGAAGAGACTCGATGATGTGACGGGATAGGTGATGGCTCTCGTTGTAGAGGTGTATAGTCGGGTCGATCAGGTGATGGCTCTGGGTGAGGTGATGGCTCTCGAAGTGGAGGAAGTGGAGGCTGCTCATTATTCGTGCCATCAAAAAAATGCTGACTAGCTTGCTACCAATCAGTGGCAAGCTCAGCCTCCGTGGGTGTCAGTCTCATTAATGGAGTGTTGGCCTCCTAAAAATATAAAAACTAAAACAAAGTTAAACGTCTACTATTAATAACTTGTTTATATATGATAGTATTTGTGTTAACTTACATTATTTATTGTCGCATATGGTATTAAGTCTTCCCAATCCAACATACGTTTCCTCTTCCAGGAAATAGCCCTAGGAATATCATCTGAGGATTTTAATGCATATGTCCGCATGCTGGGGAAAGCCTCGAATATCCAAATCTACAAACAATATAATAACAAACATTAGTAATTGTTAAATAATTAATTATAATTTTGAAAACATTATATAGAAATTCTTACCTTAAAGGCCCAAACAAAGCCTGACAAAGTGTATTTCGACCCATCGCCCCGCAAACTTTTGCGGTCATTAAAGGCAGACGACAACTTAGTCCAGGTAGCTTTCCATATATACAAACCCCACGGAAACAGATTCCATGCATTTAGGTCCTCTACCAATAATATTAGCTCCTGAGGAATAGGTTGTCTGGCCTCTCTGCCTAAAAAGCCGGCATACAAAAGTAGTAGAAGGCATACTCGGACAACATCGACGTCATTCATCCGAGTAAAACCATCTTTCTTATTAAACAATTTCTTCATGTCGTCGACGTGTAAGTTTGGCTTCTCTATTGACTCATCAG
The DNA here is from genome assembly GCF_006381635.1 of Hibiscus syriacus. Lineage (NCBI taxonomy): Eukaryota > Viridiplantae > Streptophyta > Magnoliopsida > Malvales > Malvaceae > Hibiscus > Hibiscus syriacus. Next base: position 53,839 of record NW_024062558.1, read on the forward strand.
GAAAAACCCTGGATAACCATGATGGACGGGTGATATGACGAGTGTACCGGCCTACATCATCGTGTCCGAATCGTAGACCAGTGATTAAGCAGAACTCCTTCCACCCAAAACAAGTATACGCCGGTGGAAAATGAAACCATATCTCTTCCTCACCACGTTGTATACTGTCGGGTAGATCGCTAGTCATGGTCTGAAGCCACAAATGGGTCAAACTAGCATCTCCACCCGGATGCTGTACTCTCAGCCATGGCCCGAAGCAGGTTTCTTCAAACAATTTTCTTTGTACAGGTGAAAGCTTCGAAGCAATTGTAGTGGCTAGGCTAACTTTATTCCTTAATGTCAATGAAGCCGAAAAAATTTCTACAAAAAACAATAAACATACCAAGTTAGATATACCAAAAATTACACTGTCAAGATATACCAAAAACAAAACAATAAACATAAATAGTAGTTTATTCTTGAAACTAAAATTTGCAACACTGTTTTTGTCTTTTGGTTGAAATGAAAATCGCAACGAGATAATGAGAATCGCAACGCGGAAATGACTATCGCAACGCGGAAATGACTATCGCAACGAGAGAATCGCAACGCGAAATGACTATCGTGACCAGACAATCGCAACGCGAAATGAAAATCGCAACTGCGAAATAAAAATCGCAACGCGAAATGAAAATCGCAACGCGAAATGAAAATCGCAATGCGATTTTGGTTTCGCGTTGCGATTTTTATTTCGCGTTGCGATTATCTCGTTGCGATAGTTATTTTCGCGTTGCGATTTTCATTCTTGAAACTATTCTTCTTCTGCATTACTTCAACCAAAAGACAAAGCAAAGACAAATACTAACTTCACAGGCTAAACAGTTTAGCAGTATTGGCAGCAATCGAATGAATTTAATAAGAAATCTAAGTGAAATGGTTAATCTATTATTGAAATTACCAGTAAACTTATCATTAATCTCAATATGAAAAACCTAAAATAATGCAAAAATTTCAAAATAAAAATAAAAAAAAAACTAACCCTCAGAGGTTGATTTTCCATTTCTGAATGATTGTGAGGGATTTTTGACTGTGAATGATTGTGAGGGATTTCGCCGGCGATGGGGACGGAAATCTTCGGAGATGGGGACGGATTTCGCCGTAGAGAGTGAGAGATGGAGATGGGACTGAGTGTTGTGTTTTTGGGTTTGAGGTTATGAGTTGCGATTACTGTGGACGGTTCAGTTTCCGATTTATTAAGAAAAAATTCGTGTTTGGAATTTGAAAAAAAAATACGCGTTAATACGAATGGCGCTATGTAAATCGCGTTGCGAAAGTCAGAATCGCGTTGCGAAAGTCAGTATCTCGTTGCGATTTTATATTATCGCATTGCGATAGTAAGTATCGCATTGCGATAGTCAGTATCGCATTGCGATTTTCCCAATTCGCGTTGCGATTTACTTATTCGCATTGCGAATTGGGAAAATCGCAACGACATTGTATACCATCGCAACGCGATTTCCAACTATCGCAACGCGAAATGCAACACGAATTTGCGATAATGGAGATCGCGTTGCGAATTAGCGATCGCATTGCGATTTTGTTGGTCATTTTGGCAAATCCGGAAAAAGTTGGTTAAAATCGTATATTATATGAGATTTTTGGTCACTGAGATTATTTTTTCTTTAAAAAATACACACACGGATATATATACACTATTTTTTAAAACCAGATAAAAAATCTACAATAAATTAATGCAGTATAAATAAATGCAGTATAATTATGGAGCTTAAAACTCGTTTCGACACGAGATTTAGGGAGAATTAATATAAAAGAAATATGAATTTATGTTACAAACAATACATCAAGATGAATAATGATATCATGTCGCGATTTATAAAAAATATAATAATATTAATAAATATTGAAAGTTTATGAAATTATCCTTGATAATATTCTGGAAGATTATTATGTGTAATTTCATAAATTATAATCATATTCTTTCAAAATGATTTAGTCAGTCAATTCATCTTATGTATCAAAAGAAAGACTGAAGGAGAATTTTCCCTTTTTTAAATTTAAGTTTTTTCTCAATATTTAAGTCTTTTTTAATTACTTTTTTTATCAATATTTTATTTCACCTTTCTTTTTCTTTTTAATTTTTTAGTCTACGACGGTATTAATATTAATATTGGTGGTTGATTGTCAGTTATTATAATTTTTCTTATTTTTTATACTATGTCATTTTTTTGAGTTTTTTCAATTTTAAATAAGAAATTAGGGGTGTTCAAAATTTGGTTTTAACCGAATTAACCGATCGAACCGAACTAATCCGGTTAATTCGGTCGGCCACCGAATTAGTTCGGTCGGGAAACGGTTAATTTTTTTTTGGATATTCGGTTAACGGTTAATTCGGTTCAAAATCGATTAATAAACCGAAATAACCGAAATAAAATTTTAAATATATTATATATAACATATGGGCTCAACCCAAACCATTTAAAACCCAATTAATAATTTAAGATCCAATAACTTTTAAACCTAAATCAATATTAAATAATTAAAAATTTTATATAAAATTTTTATTTTATAATTATATATTATTTAAATTAATTGTAAACTATTTTTCTGAATTAAAAAATATTAAATATATTATATATAACATATGGGCTCAGCCCAAACCATTTAAAACTCAATTAATAATTTAAGATCCAATAACTTTTAAACCTAAATCAATATTAATTAATTAAAAATTTTATATAAAATTTTTATTTTATAATTATATATTATTTAAATTAATTATAACCTGTTTTTTTTGAATTATAAAATATTTAATTTTTATATAAATTAGAAAATTTTAAAAATTTTCGGCTAATTTGAAAATTAACCGAATTAATCGAAATTTATTCGGTTCGGTTAATATTTTCGAAAAAAAGTTCAGTTCGATTAACGGTTAAAAAAAAGTTCGGTTAATTCGATTAATGCTAGTTCAGTTGGTTCGGTCACCAAATTAACCGAATGAACAGCCCTATAAGAAATTATGCCTTTGTGTCACACTTTTCTCTGCTCATGTGGTACATTTTTCTCTACTCTTGTGGCATGTTCTTATGAGTTTCGGTATGTTTTTGCATACATTTGCAGTTGTGTTGGTGCTCGCACAAAGACTCTCAAGATATTTATTTTTTGATTGGTTTTATTGGTGGTCACATATTATCATATCTCTTTTTTGATAAAAAATTGTTTGCCGATATAATTAGAATTGTGTAGTAAAATAGTCTGTCAAATTGTTTGGTTTTTTCACCACTTCTTTATCAATTCTAAAACGTCTCGTTCGACAGAGACAATAAATTTTATGAAGGTTACTAATATTGGACTTCATTCTCAAGAGACTGCTTTTTTTATCCTTAAGTTTAATATTTTTGTTTTATATATGAATTTTTGTGTGACTACTATCCTCATTTTTCTCTCTATATTTAAGTGAGTGTAATTTTGATTCCTTCAATTGTTTTTATTATTGAAATCCAATTAATAAAAATGATTTAGATAGTCAAACATATTAATGATTTTTAATTAAAAAATTCAATTTATACCAAACGTTATAATGTAACTTTGCGTTAATATCCTCCTCACCAATCACATTATAAAAAAATCATAAAATGAGAAAAATGTAATTTTTGTTCTAAAACTTTTCATTCTTATTTTGCTAAATTCTAAAGCTTAAAAAAACTGCCATTGTGGGGTTGTTCCTCTGCCAAATTCTAAAGGTCAGAATAAGTCGCAATCCTTATATTTTTTCGTAAAATTTAAGATTTCACCCCCTAAATATTTAAAATGTACAAAGATATTAACGGAATAGGTTAATTTAGGTGGTAGACAACTTGATATCATTTAAGTAGATCTCAAGTTTAATTCTTGTGTAAGTAAAAAATCTTTGTTTAGAGACCACAAGCTAAAATCAGGTGTACGATGTGAATCAATCTAATTAATAAAGACAAAGGAAGAAAAAAAATGTCAAAAGATAATTAAGAAGAATAGTAGAAAGGACAACTTGGGAAGAAATATACATAACAAAAAAAAATTGAACTAAAATATAAAGGTGCTGAGGTATTAAATCATATTATAAATAACTTAAAATATTAGAGTTAATTACATCATATGTCCCTAAATTATGATCTTCATTTTAAATTGGTTCATAAACTTTTAAATATTCTAATTTCATCCCTAAACTATAGCCCTCTTTTTAGATTTGTCTTCAAACTTTTGAATACTCAAATTTCATCCCCAAATCCATCCAAATATATAAATAATTCAACTATTATTTAAACTAAATTTTGTTTTATTAATAGGGATGTGATTAGAATATACATATAGTTTGAGATAAAAAAATGAAATGTTCAAAAAGTTTGAGGATCAATTTAGAATAAATTCTATATTTTGGGGATGAAATTGAAAAGTTCAAAAGTTTAAGGACTAATTTAAAATTATAGTCATATTTTAGGAATGAAAATGAAATATTTAAAAGTTTCGAGACCAATTTAGAATGAGAGTTATGCTTTGAGGACTGATTTATGATAATTCTCCTTAAATGATAAGTATGCAAATTTTAAAAAAGTTATTTTGGTTGGCAAAGTTAAGGTATGGAAATGTTAAAGTGGTAGTGGATATATAAAAAGTAGAAGTACATGTGTACACAAATTCAACGGCTACATTTCCTAAGTGGATAGTGATCCTCCTTTGACTTTGAATCTGTCTGTTTACATATACGTTTACCACTATGAAAATCTAAGGAGCGACAACCTGATTGAAGCTCAAGAAATTATGGTTGTAGATGCAATTAAAAATATGATAAAAGTAATAATATTTTAGATTTATTTTTTTTAAATTTCGTTATTATTCAACAAAAAAATTTAATAAAAAATATAACATTTTATATTTTATTCAACCTAAAATATTATAACTTTTATTATTTTTAATTATATCCTAAAATTATTATTTTTCAATCTTAAATTAAACTATCGCACGTCAAAACCTCTCCTATAAAATACAATTCCCAGTGGACAGATCTGAAAAGGTCAAAGGCAATTCAGATACGTTTCCCAATGAAAACGACGTCGATGACATTAAATGCCATTACTATTATTATTTAGAACCCGCAATTACAGCCTAAAATAAGTGAGATTAGGTACTATCTATTCTAAACTCTACATCTTTCCAGAAATCATAAATTTAAAAACCCTACCCTACTTCTCTATGAATTAAACTACTCTATGATTAAAGAGATTATTATTATTATTTTTAAATCTAAAGTTAAAACTTAAGAGATTATAAGAATATTTGAGTAATAGTGAATATTCATGAAGTCAAGAGGAGTCTTGAGCCCCATCATTTTTTAATTATTAATTAATATATATATATAGAGAGAAAATAAATAAAAAAATATGTCCATCCAATTAAAAAAGGTATATTTATGAAAAATAAAAAATACTTTAACCCATCATAATAAATTACTGATTTCGTCCATGTATTTGAGTTTACATTATTAAATGAAAACTCAAATACTCTTAAAATCTTAGGTTTGAGCATAAAAAATTATAATAGCATTTAAGATTTCATTATTAAATGATTAAATTTTTTTTAGAACAAATAGTATATTATAATAACCTTAAATTAATAAAATTAAATTTTTATATATTTTAATATAAGTTAATTATGCTAAGCAGTAAATGAATACAGAGAGATAAAATGAAAGTAATAATTTAGTTAATCACATTAAATGAAGGAAACAATTATACTATCATAAACAAATAAGCAGTTCCCATAATGGAAAAGTGAGCAGTAGACCTGGGTTTCAACACCTGCGCTGCCCGTCCATTGACTGCTAGGTTTCTTCATTATATGGGAAAATAAAAATAAATAAGAATACGTAGCTTATAATTTCCATAGTTTTGTAGTTATACGCCGACAGTGGCTATTTTTCAAAAAGATAAAATAAAAAATAAAATGCATGTGTAAATTGCAAAGGGTTTGGGACAAAAGTCCAAAGGTGGGAATGAAGAACCTATCATTGTTGGCATTAATATGGTGTGTGCGTCGGTCGGTGCCATATATCACGTCACATGCTTTCTGTCCAAGTCTCTACTTTACAAAGGGTATGATTTTAAGTTTATTTAAGTAGATTTTAAATTTAAATTTTTGTGTATATAAAAATATTTCGTTAGAAAATTCACTTATTAAAATTAAACATGCGACCAAAATTAATTTAAATTAGTCAAAATAAAATCTCAAGAATTGAGAAAAAAATTATCCGTTTTACATACACTTAGTCATCTCACTTGATATTTGTTTGATACATAAGAAAATTTAAATAAAAGTATTATTGTTTGAATTTAATACAATAGTGTTATTAGCTGCCAATCTGTAATCCCGCAAATTCTTAGATGTATGAACATAAGATTTATGTGAATCTTCGTGAACATAAAGTTTACCTTACGACCTATCAACAACGATCACTCGCGGGTATTTTCTGCATGTGATCATCAACAATTACCAAAGGTCACATGTTGATATACTGTGGTCTGACAAATTAGTTTAAATCATTATTTCTTATGACATCAAATCAATACAAATGTCCTGATAACTCTCAACTTACCCTTGTTCAGAGAACTATAAATAAATCATGCAATAGAGAGTAAGAAAAAGACTGATATTAACCAAGAAATGAGACCACACTACCAAAATTATCAGACCTATACTATCAGATGAATTCTCCAACCATTGTCTATGATTATTGTCTACTTTACCAGTAAACAAAAACGCATGTAAATTAGTAAACAAAAAAACATACAATGCATTTTAATTTTGTGATAATATAATTAATGTTTTCAAAATACTTTAGCACAAAGGAAGATGAGCTGTTGCATGCAGCCATTACCACTTAGACAGCGAAATTCAAGTCATGACTTAACCTTTACACAACCCGAGTGTTTTTTTTTTCGTTCTTTTTTTATAGGCTAAGCTAATTTTCAGTCTTGCCTTTTGCATGTCTACAAACCTTTTTAATACATCAATCAACTGCATTATGGTATAAGTTGAAAGCTAAATTGCTAACTAGAATTTTAACATAATCTCAAAATCTCAAACGACTATTATATCTCAGTTAGTATGTTAACGTCGAGTTCAAACGACTTTTAAATTTTTAATGAAAAAAGGATGAGTTTGAAACATATGAATAGTCCGGTTACCATTTTGTAACTTTTAAAAGTCGATGGACTCAACAAAGCAACACCCTATAATCAAAATACCATTTTATAATTTTTAATAATCAGAGACTCAATAAAACAATATTATATAACTAATAGCTGGGAACCATTTGTATACTTACAAAAAAGAGAAATGAAATTTATAATTATATATTAAAACGAAAACATTTATCTCAAACTCAAACTCAAACTCAAACTAGATTGAGTTGATATGCATTATTAGAGTGATTTAAGTACTACTAATGAGACAAATATAGGGTCATGTAGTATCCTAAATGCATAATAGCCTAAACAACCCATAGTTTTCTGTGAATTTGATATGGACATTACAAGTAGACGAAATGGGAGCCACACTCTCCACAAACTGAGTGCAAAAATTGAGCTATAATTATTAATTACGCAGATGACCCGGAGCATAAAAACAACGTAAAGATGCTAACAACCCACTCCGAATAATAATTGAAAAAAATTGAAAGTCATTCCCGTGTTGAATCCATCAAACGGTATCAATAGTAAAAATAAATGTTATTCTTTTTAGAGGTATTGAGCTCGAGCAGTTGCGTTTACAAGATGTATGCATTGCCAATTTATTAAGAAAATTTCGAACATATACTATCCTTATAATCACTCATACTATTAAAAATAGAGTAAATTATACAAATGGTCATTCGATTATATGGTGACCATTTTGTAACTTTTAGTAGTCGAGGGACTAAAAAAAGTAACATCATATAGTTAGAGGATCATTTTGTAATTTTTAATAATCTAAGACTCAATAAAATAACACCATATAATGAGAACACCATTTGTGTACTTTACCCTAAAAGAAATAATTAACATATTCTAAAAGCTTAGGCCCACAATCCCCACCTTTTTGATTTGGTTAAGTAGCCTCAAAACCAAGTGCCCCACAACATGTGATGAGTTCAAAGTAACTTTGGGTTGATTAGGCAAAGTGTCACAATTTTGAAGGGCTTTTGCCATTTCTTATATGGCAATCATCTTAATGGTTTTGCATGTGAATTAGTTGCTTAGGTCCCCTGTCACCATGCCCGATACCCTGCAAACTTCGAAATTTATCCAAAAACCAGAAGCTTCCAAAATGGAGTAAAGCTCTGCGTATGATGATAAGACTAGGAATGGGGAAAAACGTAAATGATTTGGGGTTCATGAATCAACAATTTACTGCCTGACAATGATGTATTGAAAAGCAGCTATTTATCTTCAAGCTTCTGCTGTTTACTGGTTGGTGTAAGCATCTAATTGAGAGCAAGCAACCTCCATACGGATATGGTAGTTGAAATGATGGAGGCCTTCACGAATTCTCCATGGGATACCACTCTCTCAACCTAGTACTCACTCTCAAGTGTGGAAATTGAACTAGTGGTAGATCGAGGGTACTGTTCGGATAATTTTTCTCTGAAAGTTTTAAATTATTACATAATTACCATGCACATAGTTTTAGGAGATATATTTGATCGAGAAAATGAAAAAATTATCTCTAAAAAGAAGTGATTGATAGATTTATTTTAATAGGTGCAAAGAAGGCAAAACCAGGGAAATAATACATGCGGATTTTTTTTTGAAAAATGGGGTGATTTAGAATTATTTTGAGATTTAGGTCATTTGTTACAGTACACAAAATCGTCACATTCACATGATGAGTTTCATAAAATATATTAAAAAAATTAAAACTCGTCACGGGGGCGTGACAAGTTCCATACAATTTTGTTCCATATCATATGACGAGTTCTAATTTTTAATATATTTTATGAAACTCGTCATGTGGGCGTGACGAGCTCCACGAATACTATAGCAAATGGCCTAGATTCCAAGATAAATTTGAAGGTGCCTTATTTTGCTAATTAATTATTTTGTTTGCATTATTGATCTAATTTTGCGATTTGAAGGTGCCTTATTTTGCTAATTAATTATTTTGTTTGCATTATTGATCTAATTTTGCGGTAAAAGAATGAGACATATAAGGATAAAAAAGGAAACATAGATGTTGTTACTTGTTGACTTTTCTAATAAAACAATTTGAATGAGATAATTTTAAAAACAAAAAGAAACATATTTAATGGGACGAAGGAATTATATATTTTAGATCATGGGTGGATGCACTTGGTCCCTCTGGAGACAATGTGCATACCTGTTATTTTGATTAGTTGTTAAATTTAGTTCATCATGTTAAGAAAATGAGAAAAAAAAAAGAAAATATACATACCCATTTTGTTAAAGAAAATGAGTATTTAAATTTTGAACTCTCATTTTTTAATTTATGGTCTCACCACTGTTTTAGATATTTTATTTGTTATTTTCTATTTTTTTTACAAGCAAAGAAAATGTAAATACGTTAGTGTGAGGGCTCGCCTCTTGTTAGATACATCAACTATCATCATGGGAGGTGTATGAAACCAGATTTCTCCTAACGGTTTGCTATGACTTAGCTTAGCTAAAGTATCGACGATACCTTATGGACTCTACTAATCAACTAAATTGCACTTCTTCACCTTTGAGTCTATCGATCATATCCACGAGAGCATGACCTCGTAAAGTGTTAGATATTTTATTAATAATTTTAACTATCTCGACCATGTTCACCTCTACTTCAAGTTTTCGCATATTGAGACTTTGAGCATGACACAATTTCATAGATTATCCATAATTCAGTAAGAAGAACCGAGCAGCTTCCCACACTCTTTGTAAAGCTGAATATCCAATTTCCATGTTTATCTCTCAAACGATCTCCCTAGTAGAATTTTATATATTCATTCTCATATAAATTTTTAAAAATTCGTCCTTTAACATAAAATTCTACGTCGGTTCATGTGTATAAATTTGGTTGAGTGGAATCTTAAAGAATTATGAATCATGTAAAATATCAAGTTCCATAAGCTCCTATTGACTTGATGGTGGAATTGTTGAAGCAGCCCCCACTTTATTGAGACTTGTCATGATTATGACTTTTCCATTATTTTTTGAGAGGACCAACAACAATTTGCTAAAGCACACAATTCTATCTTCAAAACCCAAAAGGCCAAACAAATTTATGTACTGACATAATCTATCACCCTCTCAAATTGAATGGGATTTCATAGTTGAAATTGACTTAAATGACTCTTACTGTCTGGGATGGACTTTGTGGGGGTGGGGGCGGGTGGGGCGATTACAAATTTCAAATTCTTATATATTTTAGATATTTTATTTGTATTTATTGAAAATGTGTTTTCGTCCATCTAAAATTTTATAATTTATTTCCTACTTAAAATTTTATAAATTCATCCCCTAACCTAAAATCCTACATTCTTCCTTGCCACCTACTCCTATAGAGGGCATCCAAAATGGTACCAAATATCATAAAATAATGAAAGTAGCCGAGGTTTAGCCACACAAGCAAACTTGTAATGAGATGAGGCATGAGAAAATAACAGTCTTATTAACAAAAGCATGACCAATGAAAGCAGCGATTCATTGTATTTGCAACCACCACTTTATAACATCACCAATAAGAGATGGGGAAAGTAAATGAACAAGTGAGGACCACAAGACTGGAAGAATAAATTTGTGTAAATAGAAAATAAGCCGACAGAAAAGCTTATGCAAAACCCATTTTAAAATGGCCCAGAAAGCCTGACCTGGTAGCACAGAGAGGCCTACTCCTTGAATTGGTATGGGTCAATTATGCAGGTTGAGGGCTTGACGAGTATCAATGACACTTTCCAAATGTATAGGGACTGAAACTAGAATTAGACCTTCCGAAATCGATTATCTAAAGTTGGGATTTCCCCATTCCTTTCAAAAAATCACTTGAACTAAACAAATTAACAAAATCGAATGAAGTTCAGTCACGTTCACGTGGTAACTTAGATGAGTTGCAGACAGAGACACACATAATCGACAGGGCACAAGTCCCATACAGCTGAATTAGTGGCGACTGATTCCATTTCCAGTTAAAGAACATATAGGTAAAGACATGCATTCATACATTCGGCTCGAATTCACTTCGATTTTTAATTTCATAAACATCCCAATTGCATTCTTTTGTCTGGTACGATAAACTGATCTCTATGGTTTAGAAAGGAAGATGAGTATGGGCATATACATCCATTACCATGACTAAGAAAATTTTAAAAAAATTATATGGGGCGAGAGAGGCTTGAAATCTCGACCTCAGGATTACTCTAAAGCTATGAAACCTACGCGCTAGCCAACTGCGCCACCACCCCGTGTTGTCATCTTCTCACCAGAAAGAATAACACAGAAAAACAAAAGAAGCGGCAAGAGCTTGGAAATACGTCAGTAAATACCCATGCTCTCTCTTTCATTTTATCAGAAAATGCCCTTATTCATAAGTCTTGACATTTGCCACAGCAGATCAGGGACGAAGCCTCTAAAATAATTTTGGCAACTAAAGTTGAGTTAAAAAACTTTGGGTGAACTATACAAATGATCTTCCGATTATAGTACGTTGTTACAAAATAGTCCTCCAACTATAGGATGATGTTTTGTTGAATCCTCCAACTATTAAAAGTTACAAAATGGATCACCTGACTATTTATATGTTCCAAACTCGTCATTTCCCATTAAAAAATTGATGTTCGTCTGAACTGGATGTTAACACGCTGACTAGGATATGATAAAATTATATTTTAATGATGTCTATTGCTGCTGATGTTGCTTTCAAGTATTGACTCAACAAAATAATGTAAACGAAGAGTCGAGTTAATAGATTTATGTCTAGCTTAGACGGTTGTCAAATTTTTAAAGAAAAAAGACGAGTTTGGAATATATGAATGATAAAGTTACAATTTTGTAAGTTTTAATAGTTGGGGGACTTAACAAAACAACACTCTATTTAAGAGACTTTTTATAATTTTTAATAGTCGGTGACTCAACAATGTAGTTCCATGTAGTCGGGGGACCCATTGGTGTACTTTACCCAAAAACTTTTAAGGTGTCAAACTATAATTTAATCTATATTCATTTAAGTTTTACAAATTTTAAAGGAATTAAGTTATAAAATTATCATTTTTGAAGCATCAAATTATAATTTTATCATAAATTACCTTAAATGTTACAGCAAATGAAAATTATAAGGTACAAATAAAATATTTTTAACAATAAATATATACTACATAATTTACTTATAGTTCTTTAAGTGAAAGATTTTTCTTTACCTTTCTAAAGCAAAAATTATTTGAATTTTATAATAATAATGATATTATTGGACAACAACTCTTATAAAATAACTATATATATATATATATATTATTAGCCTAAAGGTGATTACAAAATAGTATATGTTTTAAGTACTCTCAACCATTTAACATTGAATGCTCAATCACCCTTGCTGTAACATTCGTATCCCGTATACCCTTCCATACACGAGATACAGAGGTCACATTACTTTATAAAACTTTTTGTCATTAGAAAACCCGTAAAAATTTGTTTCAATTTGATCCACTAAAAAATATGATATTTATGAAAGCAACATACTAAAACTATCACTTAAGTACATTACTATTTACTATAGTTTAATTACATGCCAACTAAGTTCTCAAAATGAATAAGATTATCATAATGTAACTGATGAGTCAACCTTTAATTGAGAAAAGCTGCTGCTACTGCTGCACTCCTTACGCAACTAATCTTTGTCTTTACCTATGTGTGAAATAAACACACGTTAAATATTTATTTAGTGAGACATAATACTGCAAGGATATTACAATTATACGACAATATCTTATAAATACTACATGAATAATTTAATTTCATCATTCAAAAGGACCAATTAAGACTTTCTCAGTTAAACCATAATTCTTTCATACCATCATGAAAATTATTCTTAGAATGTCCATCATATTTATCCTTTCATGCCTAATATGTTTTGTTTACGTTTTCCTTTATAACATCCCTTCATATCACATTACATTATAATTCTTTTATTCCTTTATCAAAGGTATTTATCTTTTCACTTGCATATTTGACACTTTTCTGTCAAATGCACAACTAGTTCATTATTCTTTTACTTAACACAATTTAACCATTCATCTTTTACTCAATAGTGTTTAACCATTCATCTTTTACTCAACAGTGTTTAACCATTCATCTTTTCCTCAACAGTGTTTAACCGCTCATCTAACTGGCATAATTGACACCTTTCTGCCAATTGCACAGTTAGGCCTCAAAGGAACTTAGCCTTTCATCTAACTGGCATAATTGACACCTTTCTGTCAAATGCATAGTTAGGCCTATTAATATTTTTTTAGAGCAGTCCCTACTATAATAATCATTGGTCGTTATTCCTTATTTTCATTAATAACGTCCATTCACGTTTATCTTACACCATTATACCTTTTTAATTATAGTATACTTTTATGTTGATAATGCACCCATATGCATTTCAACTTTGGCATCCTTTCATGCCAATAATGCACCCATATGCATTATTCTTTTATGCCGATAATGCACCCATATGCATTTCAGCTAAGGCATCCTTTCATGCCAATAATGCACCCATATGCGTTATTCTTTTATGCCGACAATGCACCCATATGCATTTCATCTAAGGCATCATTTCATGCCAATAATGCACCCATATGCATTATTCTTTTATTCATTTGTTCTAGAGCAGTTCATACTCTAAAACTCATTCATAAAATTCTTTCCATACATTAAATAAAACTTAGTAACTACTGTAAAACATACTTTAAAATTTAAACATTTTATCATTTACATTGCTAGTGTTATTACCATCACTTCTCAACCATTTTTAAAACCTATGTGGTTCGTATACTCATTACCAATATAAAAATATACTTCTTTATTATAAATTTCTTATGTTAATACACACATATTTCCCATGCGAAAATTCATACACTTAGTATGAGTTTATTATCTTTTTGCACATAAAGTGCCCAATATGGAAATTCATACACTTAGTATGAATTTCTTATCTTTTTGCACATAAAGTGCCCAATACGAAAATTCATACACTTAGTATAAATTTCTTATCTTTTTTCACATAAAGTTCCCAATACGGAAATTCATACACTTAGTATGAATTTCTTAACATTTTTGCACACTTATTGCCATTTGGTAATCACCATACATACATCAATAATTCCTATAACTATGATTATTATAGCATGTACGTACGTAATTAAATGCACTCATCTGACCTTCCTCGCTATGTATCCAGACGCAAAGTTGATCGGTTTGGTACGTTACCTTTGTCTTTAGTTTTGCTTGACTCGAGAGTTTGATTTTGATATATTCAAGCATCCAAATAATGACACGTACAATATCAATTGTTGGTATATTTCCTAACAATTATACTCAAACGTTATTCAAGAGTATATATATTATTAACCTTCAATAACAATTTCAACCTAATTGGACGTTCCAAGCTCAATAGTATCGATACTACTACCCTGGTACCGATACTTCTATATTATGATACCGATACCCCTTTTCGATATCGATACCAATTTTATATTCGATGTTGCCTGGTATCGATACCCTTACCATGGTATCGATACTGTCTCTTCGGTATCAATACTTATTGAATCAGTATCGATACTACTCAACTAATTCATCCCATTTTAGCCTATAGTATCGGTACTGTTCTATCAGTACCGATACCCTTGCCCAGATTTTCTAGTTTAAACCTGATTTTTACATAAATAGGGTCAAATTTTGTTATATTTACACCATATAATACTATAAACTCTTCTTTAACTATCCATACTAACATTCCTTCATTCTAATACTTAAAACATCTAGTACCCTCAAAATCATTGGATTATAAGAATCGCACCAAAATTTCTAACTTGTTTTTGAACTAATCCAATGCTTCTACTCTTTCATTTACTTATTTGACAAGTCAAATATACTAATAAACATGACTAAAAGCTCATATCTTAACATTCCATTTCAAAACCCATTTTCTTAAATCTCTAATATTTCATCCATATCTTTGTTTTAATCCTATTTAACCCTCCCTTTAGCTTACATATCACTTAAGGTTACAAAAACAACCCATAATCGAAAGAAAACATTAACCAATTAAAATTTTACCTTTGCCATGGAGGAGAGCTATTTCCACGGGAAGAAGAAGAAAAGAGAGATGGCTTTTTTGGTACCTTCATTTCCCCTTCCCCCTTTTTCTTTAATACCTTATTAAAATGAATTTTAAATTCGTTTTACCCCTTAAAGGACCAAAATGCACTCTTAATTTATCTATTGATACAATTTAGTTCAAAACACTATTCTAAATCATTTTCTCATCTTTTACCATTTATTCAAATAAATCTTCAAATTTCAAATATTTTTTAATATAGTCCCTTACCTGATATTTGGGGTATTACACTTCCCCCTTAAGAAAATTCATCCTCAAATTTAAAGGCTTTGTGCGTTTACCATAATACTACAACTAGGGGAATCATTTTATTACACTGTTTTTGGATTTCTCTAGTTCAAATCTGTATTGGTTCTTTTTTATGATTCAATTCTAATCGAATTTCTATTTTTGTGATGGTTCTATTCAAACCAGGTCACCAACCCAATTCGTTAAATCTTGATACCTCTTGATTTCACCTAAATGCATAGTCAACGTATTTAATGTCTTAAAAAGAATATCTTTCTAAATTATTAATCGTTGGGATATACATTAGTAAAAAACCACCAATTCTTTGTCCAACTCAAGTTGTATAAACACTGGTGTCTCTATTACAATCCTTTATAGTATTTCAAAACTCTCTTGACCCTTTTTCGTTCTATAAAAAGACATATCTTTCCTTTAAACTTGGTTATCAGTAAGGCTAATGTCAAATTTTTTTTCACTAACCTTTGATAGTAACCAACAACCCTCAAATAAATCCACTTCAGGATCATTCTTTGGAAGTTTCTAATTTACTACAACATGAGCTTCTCTTAGGATCTACTCTTATACCTTATACTGAATAACATGGTCACAGGAAACCGTCTTTGCTAACCAAAGTTTCACATTTGAATAGTTTAGCAAACAAATTCTTCTCTCGAAGAGTCTTATTTAACCGCCAAAATCTATGCATAATCATATAGATTTATCTTATAATTGAGCCTTTAATACTTTTAACTTGTTTAAGTCATTGGATACGAAATCAGAGAAACATGTTCAATACTTTAATAACCATCAACTTTGAATTCCACCTCTCAATCTAGAAATAACCCCATAATTCTATCTGGAAATACATCTATAATTTCCCAACCTTTGTGAAATTATCATACAATTATTCTTTAATCAATTGAGTATCTATCATATTAGCCAGAAAAGCTATATATATATATATATCTTTCTAACCTAATCGTCTATAGATACAAACAACATAACCCAATATGATCTTAATTCATCATATGACAATTTCATCAGATTCACATGGAACACATCCCCTGTAATCTTTATTAAATGTTTACTACCTGTCCAACTCACTCCTGGACCATGATCCCCCTCTAGGGTTTACTGCTATCATCTCACTCGAGATTAAGTTGAATATAATACTTTTATTTTTAAAATCTTTCATTTCCTTTTTTTGGTAATACTTATAACTTTTACGGATTCATTTAAAATATTCTCGAGTAGTTGAAATATTTTCTATCTCGTCTATGAAAGTCTAATTATCCACATCATTTAATAAGTAAGACTTGAAAATTTTGTAGCGATAACCTCATAGCAGTTGATGCTAAAATTATACAAGTAACCAATTTACTCTTTTTCCCTTCATTACGAACTTGACACTTTTCCAAGTTCCCGAGAATTAATCTCAATTTTAAATAATAATCCATTGAAACGTGAAATGGGTAGTAAATCCATTTTCACAAATTACTTTCTAAAAAAATAACTCTATTAGATTCATAAAACTTAACATTTATTCTTAAACAATTCATAATCGGTTTATCCACTAACAACTCCTCTTTCTATAAGCTTTTAGCGGTCAATGTACTTACCGCTTATTCATTTCTACTTACTCAATTTAACCATACTTTAAACACTTTAATGCTTCACTTAAATATTTCTCACAGTCAGAAACGTCGTTAAATGCTGGGGAATTCCTTCCACAGAATGGAGGAAAATCCCTAGTAGCTTTTTCCCTTCTAAGACATGATACTTAAGCCATGTCAGATTCTCTTGGATCGATGATAATCTTGACCCTCTTTTCAATATTATCAACTTTCTCACTTTTTTCCTTAGTTTCCAACATCTATTAGAACATACATAATAATAACACTCAAGTTAGTAAGGAGTGGCGTCAATCACACTCTAATTGACATCATATGAGTAACTTTGACAATCTTAAGGGAATGCAATCCTTTTTACATTAAAATAAATTCGATTTCGGTCGAAAATTGGCTAAACTTGTAGCTCTGATACCAATAAATGTAACATCCGTATCCCGTATACCCTTCCGTATATGAGATACAAAGGTCATATCACTTTATAAAACTTTTTGTCATTAGAAAACCCGTAAAAATTTGTTTCAATTTGATCCACTAAAAATATGATATTTATGAAAGCAACATACTAAAACTATCACTTAAGTACAGTACAAAATATTTACTATAGCTTAATTACATGCCAACTAAGTTCTCAAAATGAATAAGATTGTAATAATATTACTGATGAGTCAACCTTTAATTGAGGAAAGATGTTGCTACTGCTGCACTCCTTACGCAACTAATCTTTGTCTTTACCTACCCGTGAAATAAACACACGTTAAATATTTATTTAGTGAGACATAATACTGCAAGGATATTACAATTATACGACAATATCTTATAAATACTACATGAATAATTTAATTTCATCATTCAAAAGGACCAATTAAGACTTTCTCAGTTAAACCATAATTCTTTCATACCATCATGAAAATTATTCTTAGAATGTCCATCATATTTATCCTTTCATGCCTAATATGTTTTGTTTACGTTTTCCTTTATAACATCCCTTCATATCACTTATATACCATTCATATCACATTACATTATAATTATTTTATTCCTTTATCAAAGGTATTTATCTTTTCACTTGCATATTTGACACTTTTCTGTCAAATGCACAACTAGTCCATTATTCTTTTACTCAACAGTGTTTAACCATTCATCTTTTACTCAACAATGTTTAACCATTCCTCTTTTACTCAACAGTGTTTAACCATTCATCTTTTACTCAACAATGTTTAACAGCTCATCTACCTGACATAATTGACACCTTTTTTCCAATTGCACAGTTAAGCCTCTAAGAAACTTAGCCTTTTATCTAACTAGCATAATTGACACCTTTCTGTCAAATGCACAGTTAGACCTATTAATCTTTTATTTTAGAGCAGTCTCTACTATAATAATCATTAGTTTTTATTCCTTATTTTCATTAATAATGTCCATTCACGTTTATCATACACCATTATACCTTTTTAATTATAGTATGCTTTTATATTGATAATACACCCATGTGCATTTCAACTTTGGCATCCTTTCATGCCAATAGTGCACCCATATGCATTTCAGCTAAGACATCCTTTCATGCCAATAATGCACACATATGAATTATTCTTTTATACCGATAATACACCTATATGCATTTCAACTAAGGCATCCTTTTATGCCAATAATGCACCCATATGCATTATTCTTTTATGCCGATAATGCACCCATATTCATTTAAGCTAAGGCAACCTTTCATGCCAATAATGCACCCATATGCATTATTCTTTTATGCCGATAATGCACCCATATGTATTTCAGCTAAGGCATCCTTTCATGCCAATAATGCACCCATATGCATTATTTTTTTTAATTATTTGTTCTAGAGCAGTTCATACTCTAAAACTAATTCATAAAATTCTTAAACCAATTAGCTGACCCTATTCCCATATGTAATGGGCTAAGGGGGATGTAGGGTAGTAGGCTGCCCCCAACGCTAGGTTGAGAGCAGCTTCCGTGGAAGACCTCCGTTATGAATTGCCCTCAGTGGGGCTCGATCCCACAACCACAAGGTTAAGAGCCTTGCGCTCTACCAACTGAGCTAGACGGGCAATTCATTCATAAAATTCTTTCCATACATTAAATAAAACTTAGTAACTATTGTAAAACATACTTTAAAATTTAAACATTCTAACATTTACGTTGCTAGTGCTATTACCATCATTTCTCAACCATTACTAAAACCTGTGTGGTTCACATACTCATTACCAATATAAAAATCTACTTCTTTATTATATATTTCTTATGTTAATACACATATTTCCCATACGTAAATTCATACACTTAGTATGAGTTTCTTATCTTTTTTCACATAAAGTGCCCAATACAGAAATTCATACACTTAGTATGAATTTCTTATTTTTTTGCACATAAAGTGCCCAATACGGAAATTCATACACTTAGTATAAATTTCTTATCTTTTTGCACATAAAGTGCCCAATACGGAAATTCATACACTTAGCATGAATTTCTTAACATTTTTGCACACTTAGTGCCATTTGGTAATCACCATACATACATCAATAATTCCTACAACTATGATTATTATAGCATGTACGTACATAGTTAAATGCACTCACCTGACCTTCCTCGCTATGTATCCAAACACAAAGTCGATCGCTCCGGTACTTTGCATTTGCCTTTAGTTTTGCTTGACTCGGGAGCTTGATTTCGATCTATTCAAGCATCCAAATAATGACACGTACAATATCAATTGTTAGTACATTTCCTAACAATTATACTCAAACGTTATTCAAGAGTATATATATTATTAACCTTCTATAACAATTTCAACCTAATTGGTCGTTCCAAGCTCAATAGTATCGATACTACTACCCTGGTACCGATACTTCTATACTATGGTACCGATACCCCTTTTCGGTATCAATACCAATTTTAGATTCGATGTTTCCTGGTATCGATACCCTTACCATGATATCGATATTACCTTGTCGGTATCGATACTGATTAAATCAGTATCGATACTACTCAAATAATTCATCCCATTTTAGCCTATAGTATCGGTAGTGTTCTATCAGTACCGATACCCTTGCCCAGATTTTCCAGTTTTCAACCCGATTTTTTCATAAATAAGGTCAAATTTTGTTATATTCACACCATACAATACTATCAAACTCTTCTTTAACTATCCATACTAACATTCTTTCATTTTAATACTTAAAACATCTAATACCCCTTAAAATCATTGGATTCTAAGAATCATACCAAAATTTCTAACTTGTTTTTAAACTAATCCAATGCTTCTACTCTTTCATTTACTTCTTTGACAAGTCAAATATACTAATAAACATGACTAAAAGCTCATATCTTAACATTCCATTTCAAAACCCATTTTCTTAAATATCTAATATTTCATCCATATCTTTGTTTTAATCCTATTTAACCCTCCCTTTAGCTTACATATTACTTAAGGTTACAAAAACAACCCATAATCGAAAGAAAACATTAACCAATTAAAATTTTACCTTTGCCATGGAAGAGAGCTATTTCCACGGGAATAAGAAGAAAAGAGAGATGGCCTTTTTGGTACCTTCATTTCCCCTTCCCCCTTTTTCTTTAATACCTTATTAAAATGAATTTTAAATTCGTTTTACCCCTTAAAGGACCAAAATACACTCTTAATTTATCCATTGATACAATTTAGTTCAAAACACTATTCTAATTCATTTTCTCATCTTTTACCATTTATTCAAATAAATCTTCAAATTTCTAATATTTTCAATATAGTCACTTACCTGATATTTGGGGTATTACACTTGCAGTCGTTGGTGCTCGAACCCATAATTTTTAGGAACAACAACGATTCCTTTAACCACCGAGGAAAAATATTCTTGAATGAAAATGGACTAAAGTGTAAAATATGCTGTGCTTTTATATAGCACGATACAAGTTACAGTACCAATTTACAAAATTTTATATCTTTTAATCTTAACTTATTTGAATATTATAATAATAATGATCGTTTTTGTAGGTTTATGGCAAAATTAAAAGTTTTAGATAGCAATAGTAGATTAAATATTTTCAATAACAATGAGAAAACATATATGGTGGTTTTGTTTGATTGAATGTTTAATATCAAAATATTATAAATATATAATTAAATTAAACAATTTACTTATATATATTTATTTAACATGAACTCATATTATTTATAATAACCTGTATAAAATAACAAGTTGAATAAAATATTAAAGAAAAAAGTTAATTTTGTAGAAATTTGGTTCTCTATAAAGGATGACAATAATATTTTTCATGCAAACTTGATATATATATATATATATGAATTGTTTTTATTTATTTAAATGTTATATCGTATAAAATATTTATTTGAAACTTATATAATGATATGATATTGTAAATTTTAAATTACAACAAAACTGCTATTAAATTATTCCTTTTTGATTATCTTTTTTTCTTCTATGTTTGATTTTCTTTTAAGTCCCCTCAGAATTGACAAAATTTAATTCAAAGATTCAATCTTATCTATGTTTGATTTGCAATATCCATCGTCAGATCAGTGTGGAATCAAAATATATTATTTTTATAAATAGTGGCTGAGTAACCTAAATGAGCGTACGTTGAAAGTCTTGTAACACCCCAGATTTGGGCTTGGTAGTTATCGGTAGTTAATAGTGGTTATCGGTAGTTAATAGTTTTAAGTTTGATAAAATTTTATCTCATCTTTATACAATTTTATTATTTCGTCTTTTAATTTTATATTAATTTATTTTCAATTATATTTTATTTTGCATATGTTTCATTTCAATCCCTGTTTGGTAACATTTTAAATTTTTTTATTCTAGCTTGTCATTTTGCATACACTATATGTTAGTCCTTATATTCAATACCGTATAATATATTTATATATTTTTCATTATTATATGAATATAATAGATATGTTTAATATATGTTTATGATATAATTTTTATGTAAATATCAAAGTATAAATGGGTCTTTATATTATATTTTGTATATTATAAATTTTATTAGATATGTTTATTTACAATTGTCATAATGTTATATTATATGTTTGTGTAATAAATAGATATAATTTTCCAATTAGTATATGTATATAAATAATTGTTAAACCGAGACAATAGCCATTTGTGAGATTAATCTACGGATTGAGTGATAAGAGTGCAATTTTTGAGGAATATTTGAATAAAAGGATATCCTTCGTTAGATTCATATTCTTATTTTTAAAATAATAATAATAATAATAATAATAATAATAATAATAATAATAATAATAATAATAATAATAATAATAATAATAATAAAATTTCATTTAAAATTAAAATATTTTCTTACAGTTCATGTATTTTAATTAGTAAATTTTACTGATGACTTTATTCATCATGCACATAACATTTATTTATGTTGCATTCATTAATCGTACATTTGATTTTGGTTTTATAAAATTGAAGGCACTTTTACTTTATTTCGAAGTTTAATGGAATCATATTCAGAGTTGCTTGATGTCTATTCTCATTAAATTTTGAAATAAAGGGACATTCTCTTTAAAATAAGACTCGATTGAATTAAATCCTTTTTGGTCGATTCAAGTATTTTATAAATTATTCACTCAATTTTAAAATTATCTGTAGAAATAAAAGGATCACATCTTATATTTATGTTCGACTATATAAAATTCCTCTATTTAGACAACATATAATCGACATGTACTGATCTAGGGTGTTGTGAGGTTCTCATCCTTTTCCATGTATAAACGACCCTTGAACCATTTTTAAATTGAATTTTTTGTTACACGTAGACTGCTTTCGTCTTTTAAAAGATTTTTTTCTTAAAATGTAACATTCCAAAACAGGGTTAGTGACTAAAATGCAAATTTTGAAAACTTTGTGCTTATTTTGAAATAAGTTAAAAGTTTAGGGATTTAATTGAATATATTCTGTGAAGGATTGTTTAGTAAAGATTGAAAGAAAGAAGGGTAAAATGGTCATTCGACAAGAAAGTTTTTTATCTTTCTTTTAGAGGTTATATAACACGTGGAAGGAGAGAAATTCTCCAGAGTCTTCTTCAGTTTCTTCTTCCTCTCCACCACCGTGGGTTCTTGCATAAGGTAAGTTGGTCTATAGTTAAGATTTTCTTTTGTTTTAAAGTTGGATTTTATTCTTGGGATAGTGAGAAAGCTTAAGTAAAGCTTAAGGTAGCTTAAAACTCTAAGATAATTAAGTTAGAAATGATTAAAGATGACATGGTTATAAGAGAAATCTTGGAATAGAGTTCATAACTAGAATTGGAAGTTAAATTTGACTTGTCATCCATCTAATTAAGACGTATGAAGTGTTAGAATTGAAATTTAAACATGTTGCAAAGTTGGTGTAATTCTTGAATTATATATGGAGGACAAGATTTTGAGGTTTAAAAGGTGATAAATGAGTAATAATGGATTTAAGTATATGGATTTGAGTTAGGAATAAGTAAGGGGAGGAAATATGAAGTTTTTGAGCTAAGTTGAGTAATTTAAATTGGAATTCTGGGCTAGTGTGCATCGGTACACATTCAACATGTACCGATGCATCAAGGGTAAATTTCCAGAAATTATTCTGTGTGTATCGATGCATAGGAAGTGTATCGATGCACCCCTTAAAATGAAAACATCGAATGTAATTTGTGTATCGATGCATAGTTAGTGCATAGATACACATGTTAAGGAATGTACCGATACGCTACAGAGTGTACCGATGCTTACCTTAAATAAAAGATGTAATCAACCTTCTTTTAGTTTAAGAAATGAACGATTAGAGTATATCAATTAGAATATTTATATGGATCCATGTATTGTGCAGATATCAACAGAGAGCAATGTTCGGACAAGGTGTTAAGTAATAGCCATCAAGATGAGATAAATAATTGGTATTGACTAGTGAGGTCAGGTGAGTGCATATTAGATAGTATATATTTAATGGAAATAAGACTTGCGACAAGTCTATTTCCTATAGTATTATGCATGAATTCATGACCATGAGCATGTGTGTATGAGTTATATGTTATTGTATGTGTGTGACATGATTGTATGAATATATGTTATTGTGATAAGATATAGGAACCGTTATAAGTGATATATATATATATATATATAAATGTTTACATAAGTTATATGATATTGATATAATGAATAATATGAATCTTATGATATGGGTTATATATGAAATATATGTGAACAAGATATGATATATGCTTATGTGAAACCATGCAAAGTGACATGAGCTATGTGATATGAATATATGAAATGATATAATGCCCATGTTATGGTAAGCAGAGCTAGAGGTATAGTTGGCATGCCAAGAGTCGAGGGTTCATAGGTTATTTGGGACATACAGAGGTCCTTCGGGACAATTTCACATACCCCTAGTGGGATCCCATACGAGCTGTGGTGATAGCATTGTGCACAACCTCAATATACTCACATATCTATTGTTCTCACATATGTACATGGGCTAACAAAGAGATAACAATAAATATATTACATGTAATGTATATGCTTTTATGATATGAATTGTATTATATGATTTATATGATGATGTGTGTATTGCTCGGTTAAATGAATCATATGTTGAGTAAAAGAATAAATATAAGAGGATATGATTATAAGATATAAATGATAGGAATGTTGATAGTGGAATAAGGTTAGCGATGGAAATAATGTGTGATATGTATATGTGTATAATTACATTGTATATAATGTTATATTGTTTTGGTGTGGCATCATGATATGATATGTTCATGCATGGATAAGTAGTTAGAGTTACTTTTATACGTTAATGCCTCACTAAGTCATCGATTTAGCATGTGAATGTTTCACACGTAGGTTTGGAAAGCGAGAAGAGAAGTAAAGAGGAGCAAGACAGGTCAACATTTTCCTTACGAATATCAGACCATAAACATATTAAATATATTTAATTTGTTTTATAGAACTTAGTTGGCATGTAGTTACAAGATTTGAATCGAATATGCTCTGATCGGTTTGTAAAACAATTTGATTGTATTCATTAATGTAAAGTTTTCATTTTCTCAAATGATAAATTTAAGATTTTGGTGGATTTTTAAAGAACAAAGTTATGAAAGTCAATGTGACACCTCGGACTCAGATCCTGGTCGGATACGGGTTAGGGTGTTACATTTAATGGTATCAGAGCTAAGGTTTAGCCGATTCTATGCTTAAACCGAAGGTAAAAGAGTTTTAAAATGAGTACATGCCAACACGGAGTAAAAAATTTCTGATATGATAGTGTAAGGAGTATGTTGTCTTACTAATAGCATAAGATTAGTATGATATAGTAGAAATTTGATTATAAGAATTGTTAAAGTGAATTGATAAGTGATAAACCTGATGGTGGTAGTAATTCACCTGCCTTGGCCAGGCAGGATGAAAGACATACACCTCAGGAAATGCTTTGGAACAACAAAGGTTGTTTTCAAAAAGTTAAAAACATGTTAGAATAATGTTATAAGGTCTCCACTGTTCTGAAGTAGAGAAGTTAGATGAAGTAGTTTAGCTACTATACGTATGAGTTGGAGTATGGTGAACAAATGTTATCATGAGAATGATAGAAGATTCAGTGATGTGGTTATTAGTTTAGAAAAGTTCGATAATAAGTATCTCGGTGATAAGTTCATCAGAATATGTATACATAGTTTATGAATTTGAAATAGGAGAATCATAATGTGTATGAATAAGAGAGCAGTATGATAAATTGAAAGAATAACAGTCAGTTAATTTGAAGGAAAATGAGGTAGATATGGTTTAGAAGAGTTTAAGAATGAGTATATTGGTGATTAGTTTATAAGACAGAGGGAGTTGGAATGTTGAGTTGAGCAAAGGAAATTGTATAGTGTATGAGAAAAGATTACTGATTTGATAAGTTAAGTAAATTATTGATAGATTAATTCCAAATGGAAAGAATATATATGAATGGTTTGATGAAAGTTTATGCTTTAGATTGGAAGAGCTGGTGCTGACTAACAGAGTTATGTGATAATAAGTGTATTAAAGTTAAAGGATTAGAAGATGATGTCAGGGTAAACTAACTAAGTATGGTGTGGATTGAGATATGATTATGTATTTTGATCATGGAAATGTAAGGTAATAGAAGAGACAAGGGAATAGTATTGTATATGAATAAGAGTGTGTTTGATAAGTGAGTAAATTACACTGGTTGGATTTCAACTGAGAAGATGTATATGATTAGTCTGATTAAGACTTATGCCTAGATTGAAAAGTTATTACTGATTAATTGTAATAGTATGAATAATAGAGTTATAAGATGTGAAGAAAAGACAAAGTTAAATTAATCAAGTGTGATGTGGATTTGAATGTGGTTGTGTATTCTGATTATATATATATGATGTAGGCAAGGAGATAAATATTTATATGTGCTAAAGGAAGCTTTAAAGAAGGAAATACAAGTACAAGAGATGGTAAAGAATGAGATTCTGTATAAGTGAAGTTGATTATCAAAGTTATGAGGATGTGATAAAAATCAGTAATCAGGGATAAGTATAAGCGATATGAAAAGAGTATGAGAGCCTGAAGAAAAGATATGATCTATGTTACAAGGAGATTTTGGTTTGTGCAGGAGTAAAGGGATAAAGAAATTAAATGAAAAAGGAAATTAAAGGATTAAGTATGACAAATGTTATGGAAGTGTAGATGATAAGTTTGATAAAGAAGTAAGAAAAGTGTACAAGGTGATGTGAAAAGATTGTTTGATTCCGTAAAGTATATGTTTGATCACATTTGAAGAATATTTAAAGTTGTTTTTTGGTCAAATGACAATGGAATAAAAGTTTGGTATTGTTATAAGGTAATTAGAGATTAATGAGGAAATAGATTGATTTATAATGTGGAGTGATGCGAATGGATGTTACTGTCTACATGATGAGTGACATTATATGGATTTTAGAAAGGTCAAAGAAAAATGTAGAATCGAAGGAGAGAAAAGACAGAAATAAACTGAGTTCTTTGAAAGTTGAAGGCAAATCATTGATTATAAATTGCGAAGGGATAAAGTGAGAAAACAACATGAGAACATTAAAATATGTTCATCGGTATGTGCAATGAACTTTGAGGATGAATTTTCTTAAAAGGAGGGGAGATTTGTAACATTCCAAAACAGGGTAGTGACTAAAATATAAATTTTGAAAACTTTGTACTTAATTTTGAAATAAGTTAAAAGTTTAGGGATTTAATTGAAAATATTTGTGAAGGATTGTTTAGTAAAGATTGAAAGAAAGAAGGGTAAAATGGTCATTTAATAAGAAAGATTTTTTCTTTCTTTAGAGGTTATATAACACGTGGAAAGAGAGAAATTCTCCAGAGTCTTCTTCAGTTTCTTCTTCCTTCCACCACAGTGGGTTCTTGCATAAGGTAAGTTGGTCTATAGTTAAGATTTTCTTTTTTAAAGTTAGATTTTATTTTTGGGACAGTGAGAAAGCTTAAGTAAAGCTTAAGTAAAGCTTAAGGTAGCTTAAAAACTCTAAGATAATTAATTTAAAGGATTAAAGATGACATGGTTATAAATGAAACTTGGAATAGAGTTCATAACTAGAATTGAAGTTAAAGTGACTTGTCATCCATCTAATTAAGACGTAGGAAGTGTTAGAATTGGAATTTGACCATGTGCAAAGTTGGTATAATTCTTGAATTACATATGGAGGATAAGATTTTGAGGTTTAAGAGGTCATAAAGTAATAATGGATTTAACTATATGGATGTGAGTTAGGATTAAGTAAAGGGAGGAATTTTTGTGCGTAAATTGGAATTCTGGGCTAGTGCGCATTTGTACACATTCAACATGTACCGATGCATCAAGGGTAAATTTCCAGAAATATTCAGTGTTATTGATGCATAGGAAGTGTATCGATGAACCCCTTAAAATGAAAACATTGAACGTAATTTGTATCGATGCATAGTTAGTGCATTGATACACATGTTAAGGAATGTACCGATGCACTACAGAGTGTACCGATGCCTACCTTAAATAAAAGATGTAATCAGCCTTTCTTTTAGTTTAAGAAATGAACAATTAGAGTATATCAATTAGAATATTTATATTGATCCATGTATTATTGTGTAGATATAAACAAAGAGCAAGTTCAGACAAGGTGTCAAAGTAATAGCCATCAAGATGAGATAAAGAATGGTATTGACTAATAAGGCAGATGAGTCCATATTAGATAGTATATGATATTTAATGGAAATAAGACTTGCACAAGTCTATTTCCTATAGTATTATGCATGAATCATGAACATGAGCATGTGTGTATGAGTTTATGTATTGTGTGTATATGGGAAATATATGCTTATGTGAAACCACGCAAAGTGACATGAGCTGTGTGATATGAATATGTGAAATGATATAATGCCCATGTTATATGTAAGGAGAGCTAGAGGTATAGTTGGCATGCCAAGAGTCGAGGGTTCATAGGTCCTTTGGGACATACAGAGTTCCTTCGGGACATTACAGAGGTCCTTCGGGACAAATTTCACATGCCCCTAATGGGACCCCATACGAGCTTGGGTGACAACATAGTGCACAACATCAATGTACTCACATTTCTATAGTTCTCACTATGTACATGGGCTAACAAGAGATAACTAAATATATTACATAATATATATGATTTATATGATGATGTGTGGATTGCTCGGTTAAATGAATCATATGTTGAGTAAAAAGATAAGAGGATATGATTATAAGATATAAATGATAGGAATGTTGATAGTGGAATAAGGTTAGCGATGGAAATAAGTGTGATATGTATATGTGTATAATTACATTGTATATAAGTTATATTGTTTTGGTGTGGCATCATGATATGATATGTTCATGCATGGATAAGTAGTTAGAGTATTTTTATACGTTAATGCCTCACTAAGTCATCGACTTAGCGTGTGAATGTTTCACACGTAAGTTTGGGAAAGCGAGAAGAGAAGTAAAGAGCAAGAAGTCAGCATATTCCTTACGAATATCGATCATAAACATATTAAATATATGTATTTTGTTTTATAAAACTTAGTTGGCATGTAGTTACAAGATTTGAATCGAATGCTCTGATCGTTTTGTAAACAATTTGATTGTATTTACTAATGTAAAGTATTCATTTTCTCAAATGACAAATTTAAGATTTTGGTGGATTTTTAAAGAACAGAGTTTTGAAAAGTCAATGTGACACCTCAGACTCGGATCCGGGTCGGATCCGGGTTGGGGGTGTTACATAAAACTTCTTCAAAAAGACATTTTATAGGTATTTGATTTACCTAATTGAAAAGGTCGATATCAACTCTAAAAGTTTTGGGCTTTTCACCTAAAGTCGAGAACATGTTTTTTAGTCATGTTTAAAGACTGTTCCGATATATATATATATATATATATATATATATATATATATACATATATATAATTATGTGAGTGAATGATAATTAACTCCACTCCATCTTATAAATAACTTCTTTTGTTTCTAATTAAGAACACTTGAAAATAGTACAAAAGGCATGATTCCCCATAAAAAAACTTAAAATGGGTAACTAAAATAAAAAAACTCTTAATCCATTATGGTCTCATAAAAGGTGCTGTTTAATAACAAAAGTTTCCTATATCTCTACGTTATCATTAAGTTGTCACATGAAGTCATGTTGCGAAAGGCCCCTTGTGCAGGCCCGCTCAAAAGATATATGGTCATATGTTATTTTCTAAATGAGATCCCTAAAATATTTTATAATAAGATAAAATTGTAAAATATCAAAATTTAAAAAAATGAAACTAGGATGGACATAAATAAGATTTTTTTTGTCCATTAAACACCATATAAATTTTTTAAGAAAAATTGATTAAAATTAAATTCTTGAGATAATAAGAGTGAAAATTAGAAGGGTTTTTGTTAAAATTTGCCATGAAAAAAAATATTTTTTCTAGGTTAGCGGAATTTTTTAAAGTGTGGAGCCCCTAAATTTTGAAACCTTTTGACGTATCACATACTACACTTGTCAATGGATGGGCCTGGGTGTGTGTTCACTCTTGGATGTTTTAGCTTACTTACAACCTCGGGGCTAGTCATAATTAATAGACTTCCTTTCACCTTAACAGTCCATTCTAGGTTTCCCTTTCTAGAATGAATTTTGTGTTGTTGACTTCATTAATCTCAACAAGGTTTGTTAAGCGTCATGGAAACGTACTTTGATTAAAACCAGATAAGGATGCAACATATACATGTAAACAAATTGAAAGAGGTTATATTTATGTTTGTTCGTTTAACTTTAGCCGAATGAAGACAACAACTAAACAAACTAAATTTCTTGTTCGTGTTGTTTGTTAAGAAATGAAACATTTGTGGTCATATTCGTTTTTTGATAAACGAAAACAAATGAACGAACATAAACAAAAACAAACGAAATGAACAAAAAATTAATTGGGTTTGTGTTGTGGAAATCGAGTAATTTCCCACACGAACGTAGTTTCAAAATTGATCTAAAATGTTAAGATTAAAACTACCTAAATTGAACAATAGAAAAAACCCATCAAACTATTGAATATTGAAATACAATGGTGAAAACCCAATAATGAAATACAAAATAAATAACAGAGAGAACACACACAATTTACGAGGTTCACGAAATATCGTCTACTCCTCGAGCACCCAATAGATGATAACTTCACTATCAACAATTTATTACAATAAATGAAATTCCTTAGAATTTCCAAAATATTACAAAGTGGGAGAATGATGAAAACAAATGGGAGAGAGAACTTTTTGGGATGATTTCAAGTGAAAGTGGTTAGGCCTATTTATAGTTGAGCTTCAAGGACCAAACTACAAATAACCTAATAGTTTAAGGACCAAAGATGAATTTTTCCATGTACACAAGTTGACAACTTACCAACTTAAATCAACTTGTAACATTTGGTATCCATCATAGCCACTTGTCGACATGAACTATTGATGCATTTAATTTGCATCCTTTTTTGACCAAGATAGTTGTCATATTTTAATCTTTGATGGTTGCAAAGTGAACTTGAATTCATGCCAATTTTGACTACCACTTGGACTTATCAAGTTGTAGGCTTGTAACATTACAAAGCGCACATAACAAATCTCCACCTTTGACTTGAAATTAACAAACCTACTCTTCTTTAACTCCTTAATCTAATGAAGCTATCTTTTATAGTGCCTCTAATTACACTCATAAGCGTTGTATATCCGAAGGTGCTCAAACTTTCAAGATGTTAATCAAGTTCAAAAACTAATTGAACTTGATTACTATTACCACCTTGATTATCATATCTACAGGATTTGTCTGTCACATTCTTTTGAAGTTGAATATTTCATTCTTCAAAGATCTCACGCACAAAGTGATACCTTAAACCGATATTCTTAGTCCTTGAATGGTAGACTTGATTTTTGCTAAGTGATAACGCTCTGACAGCCAATAGAGACAAATGTGAATTTGAACAACTCCTAAGTCCTCCATCAACCCATTAAGCCAAATTACTTCCTTCACAATCTCTAAAAAAGCCATGTATTCAATCTTTGTAGTAGACAAGGCTACTATACTATAAGGTAGACTTCCAACTTACTGGACTTTAGCAAGAGTAAACAAATACCCAATAGTTGATAACGCTTATCCAAATCACCAACATAGTCAGAATTAACATATCCAATCACAGGCTGACCAAGTTCTTCATCCTGTTCAAAAACTAAACCAACATACGGTTTTATCAGAGATACTGATAACTCTCCAAAAGAGTTATTATTTAGGACCTTTCACTTAGGTTAAGCTTGAACTTTAGCATAATTAGGATTATTTTAGGTTTATCATATTTTGTATAATTGAGAATTTGGTTGTCTTGGGCTGATTTTTAGTGTTTTTGTGAAAAAGGTACACAATCAACATTGGAGCCGATGCTACAACAAACGATGAGTTACCAGGTGCTTGACAGAACGTTCTGAAATGGGATAGTTGGTTGGGACAATTGCTATTCTTCTAATCATTACTTGAAACATGGATCAATCCCATTGGAGAGGCTATGGCTCCTTCCACCCATAAATAGGAGGGCCATTTTCCTTCATTTCATCATCATCATCATATTTTTATATTATCCTCTCCACACACCTTCCATATTTCTCTCACCATGGTAGCTTAGATTTCTTGCCAGGAAAAGTTGCAGCACACAGGATCAAGTTGAGTAGCATCAACAATCAAAGTAGATCACCTCTCTTCAACTGTTTCTCTTTAGCTGAGATACGAAAATAACATTAGTTTGGGGAGTTTTTATTATTTCATGGACGAATGTTGGTAACAAACTTAGGGGTGTGCATGTTATTATCCTATGTTTTGCTTCTATTTTATATGTTGAACTTCAAGATAATTTAGAAATATTATTATCTTTATGTTTGAATAATTGATGATGTTTAGAAATAGATATTGTTGATGATTCATACTACTTTTGATCTGAGTTGATTTTTGATTAGAATCAATCTTGCATGTTGAGAATCATGCTACTAATTTCTAACTTAGTTAATTATTTAATTACTTGAGTTAATGAGAATTGATTCTTTTTAATTAAGTGCAATTAATCTTTGTTGGACATATGAAATTGGATTTTTATTGCATTTGTATAGTATAATCAGCCAAATTCAATCATGGGACATTTGATATTTGACGTTCTACTCTCTGTGGGTTTGACATCTTCCACTTTATTACTTCATCGTCACGTATACTTGCGTAAATGCTGTAGCAATTTTGATATCATCAAGTTTTTGGCACTGTTGTCGTGGTGCAACTGTTTATATTAGAGTTTTTTTTTTACATTTAGTTACCTAGTTTAATTTATTTTGTAGGTACTTTTTTTATCTTAGTGTTGTGTCAGATAGCAGCGACTTGTTCCACTAGATCTTGAAATCGAAAGAACCTTCCACCGTCGTCTAAGAGAAGCCAACCATAATTGAATCAACATGGGTGACCAAGCATAAGGTCATAATGTCTTGCCACCATTACAACATTCTAGAGAAGAATAAATGCCACACAACATTGGAGTTGAGAAACAGTCATACTTCAATATGGATGATTGCAACCGGCCTATTAGGGAGTATACTGGATGACTTACACCCTGGAATGTGCGACTAGCCATTCAAGCTGCTAACTTTGAGCTGAAGCCAATGATGTTCCAAATGCTGTAATCCATGAGATAATATAGTGGTTATTTACCGAAATCCTAGAGCACACCTTAGGGCATTCATGGAGGTGTGTGATTCCTTTGTGCAATAAGGATTTCCTAAAGAAGCACTGAAACTGTTTCCTTACTTACTGTGCGACAAAGCTAGAGCGTGGCTCAATTCACTGCCTCGGTGCTATAATATCATGAAATGAGTTAGCACAAAAATTTCTGTTGCGCTTCAATCCGACCAATATGAAATGCAAAGATGAGGAATGAACTTACCTCATTCCAGCAATTTAAAGATGAATATTTATATGAAGCTTGGGATCATTTTAAGGAATTGTTGCGAAAGTTCCAGATGTACGATTTCCCCATTGGACGCAAATAAAGATGTATTATAATGGGTTAAAGATGGATACTCGCATGGTGGTTGATGCTTCAGCAAATGGATCATTGTTGGGCAAGTTATCAATGAAACATATGATATATTAGAGAGGATTTCCAAATGACTATCAATACCCCAATACGAGGAACATGTTTGGCAGACGTAATGCTGCAACAACGGACATTGATGCTTTGAACTCAATGGAATCACAAATCACAACATTGACTGATATGGTAAAGAAATTGCAAAGTCCAAGTGGAATGTATGAGAAAAATGTTTATACTCCTTGTGTTTATTGTGAAGATGCACATAATTATGATGAATGTCCACAAACCTCGAGTCTATTTATTTTTTGAGAAATTTTAACAGGGGTGATAATGTCAACCATTATAAGAACTCATACAATGCTAACTACCACAACCATCCTAATTTATCTTGGAGGAGCCAAAACGTTGCCAATTCCAATGTTGTGCAATCCAATTTTGGCAATCAAGAGCAACATTACAATCAAACCAATGACGCCACATTATAAGCAACCAACATAACCCTAACAAAGATAGAACTACCAAGGGCAAAATTCCAATCAAACTGCTAACCTGACCTCTCTTAAAGCTCTGATAAAGTAATACATGGGGATAAATCACATCATTGAGAGCACTGGAGAATCAAGTGGGGTAATTGTCTATATTTAAGAAATACAACCAGGGATACTGCCTAGCGATACTAAAGTTCCTAAGGCTCATGAGAAGGCTCATTACAATGATCATTGCAAAGCCATCACAACCTCGAAGTAGAATTCACACTGGGAGACCTATTGCTAAAAGAAGAAGAAGAATGATGAGAAACAAACCAAAGACAAGGAAGTAACACAAGTTACATCTATCCAGATGCTACAATAAAGGATGCTGGACAAAGTAGTAATTCTGGGTCAATTCCATCAACATCACTCCAAGCAGTGCCTCTTCATACCTGTGAGCCACAACCAACACGAATCAGCAGAATCCAAGACCTCCACCACCATTCCCTCAACAATTCTAAAACACTAAGAGGACTAACAATGCAATAAAGTCCTTGATGCGTTGAAGTAATTAATGGTAACATTCCATTGATTCATGCCTTGGAACAATATCGAACTATGTCAAATTCATAAAGAACTTTTAAAGAACATACTTAGTGAGTTCGAAACTATTGCACTCATTGAAAGGTGTAGCACCATGGCTATGAACAGATTGCCACCAAAGTTGATTGATCCAAGGAGATTTATTATTCCTTGTTCTATTGAAAATCAATCATTGCTACAACACTGTGTGATTTATTCTCTAACATTAACTTAATGCCTTCATCTATTTTTAGGAAATTTGGGATTGGTGCAACAACACCTACAACTATTACATTACAATTTGTTATCCAATCTATTGCCCATCTCGAAGGAAAAATAGACAATGTGCTAGTATAAATGGACAAATTCATCTTTCCATCTGACTTTATTATCTTGGATTGTGTAGCCGACAAGGATATGCCAATAATATTGGGCAGGCCTTTCCTTGCTACACTGTGAGCACTGATTGATGTCCACAAGGGGGAACTCACATTGCGGCTACATGACCAGAGATTACATTCAATATTATGCAATGCGATGACAAAGTTGAATGTTATGCTATTGACATTATCGAGGGAACAATGCAAGAACCCATGGATGAACGCTAAAGCATGTCTATTAAGTAAAGGATAAAACACTATGGTGGTAATTTACCGAACACATTGCTTCGATTTGGTCTATGATTTCAAGCCCGACTAATTTTTTACTTATTTTTATTTTAGTTTTCTTTAACAATGTTCTCTTAAGATATTTTTCACTTTCTTTTTCTTTATTTTATTTTATTTTTAGGTCATGTTATCACATTGGTCATCACACCATTATCTATCACATGCTATTTTTGCTTCCCAACGTCAGTTAGAGTTATAAATAGCCACTACTGTATAATATTCTCTTGAATTCCAAACTGCTATTAGTTCACAACATCTTCAACATTATTAGGGGAGTATTGCTGTCCAATCTCCCATGTTTTATTTCTAGTTTTTATTATTTTTGTTTACATGCATTGAGGACAATGCACCTCTAGGTTTGAGGTGTGTTGTTCGAGGGTATTGTTCATGTATATTTTGCATTTGTTCATATTGCAGTGTTTGATTTTATGCATTGTTGTTCATATATTATTATTACTTCATTTAGGATAAGATGTTGCTTTAGTTAATGAAGTTTTTAAACTCTTTTTGATGAAGTTTGATGATGAGAAAATTTATGTTGTGAAATGTTAAGGGAATGTGTTAGATTCTTTCTTATTGGAGTTAGGATTTATGAAAATATTTACACAATAGGTGTATGTTTCAATACTTCGAGACATTAGAAATAGTTGAACACTGTAAATCTCATATCATTAGTAAATATTGTAGCAACATTGAAATTTCAAAATGCTAGTGTAGCCCGAGACTACTCTAGTAAAAAAAAACAATGAAAAAATGATGATTTTCCAATCTGTTAGAGGTTCCCAACACTGGCTTCACATTAGACAAGAAAATATTGGAGTTGCCCGATATGGCTCCTGGAAATGAATAAAAAAATTGTTGCTACAACATTGAAAGTTTAATTAAGTGAGTAGGATCAATTTGCCCCCTAATTTAGCTAAGTATTGATTGCATACACATTGCTTACACACCACAACACTATATGGATTCTCATTTTTTGTAATATGAAACTGCATTCTTTAATTTAAGATCAGATATTGCTATCATATCTGTGGTAGCAATGAAAAATTCTGAGAACTGAAAAATGATTTAAAAATTTGAATTTGCTTGGTAGCACTGTTAATATTTGTATTCTTTGCATTATTGATTGAGACAAACAATACTTAGGTTTGGGGTGTGTGATAACTCTCCAAAAGAGTTATTTTTTGGACCTTTTCACTTAGGTTAAGCTTGAACTTTAGCATCATTAGGATCATTTTAGGTTTATTTATCATATTTTGCATACATTTGCATCACTGGGAATTTGGTTGTATTGTGTTAATTTTTAGTGTTTTTGTAAAAAGGTAAAAAATGCTGCAGCATTGGAGCCGATGCTACAGTAAGCGATGAGCCACCAGGTGTTTGGCAAAATGTTCTAGAATTGGAAAACTGGTTGGGACAACTATTATTCTTCTAATCAACACCTGAAACATGAACCAATCCCATTGGAGAAGCTATGGCTCCTTCTATGTGAGCCATTTTCCTTCATTTCATCATCAAATGTTATTTTCTCTCCACAACCTTCCATATTTCTTGCCATGGTAGCTTAGATTTCTTGCCAGGAAAGCTGTAGCACACATGAGTAGGTTAGTAGCATCAGAAGTCAAAGTGGATCATCTCTATTCACTGTTGCTATTCAATTGAGATAGGGAAATATCATTATTTTAGGGAGTTTTTGTTATGTCATGGACAAATGTTGGTAACAAACTTAGATAGTGTGCATGTTTATGTTTTTCTATACTTTGTTTTTATTTTATATGTTGTTGAACTTCAAGATAATTTTAGAAATATTATTGTCTTTAATTAATGATTGATGATGTTTAGAAATGGATATTGTTGATGATTCATACTACTTTGATCAGGGTTGATTTTTGATTAGAATCAATCTGCATGCTGAAAATCATACTACCAATTTCTAGCTTAGTTAATTATTTAATTACTTGAGTGAATGAGAAGTAATTCTTGTTAACTAGTGAAATTAATCTTTACTAGACATATGAAATTGAAATTTATTGCATTGGTATAATATAATTAGCCAAATTCAATCTTGGGCCATTTGATATTGACTTTCCACTCTCTTGAATGTCGTAGCAATTCCTGACACTTATTTCTCTTGATTTCATTATTTGATGTCAATCTTTCCTTTAATCTTTCAATTATATTTCCATTACTCTTCTAACAATTCTTTGTACACTCTTGCTCTATGTGGGTTCGATATCTGAAGCTTAACAACTTTCACTTTATTACTTGATCATCACGTATACTTGCGTAAATACTGAAGCAATTCTGATTACATCAGATACTGTAGAATCCATTTCACAACTTGCCAATGTCCTTTTCTAGGATCATGCATGTACATTCTCACAACTCCAATTACTTGTGAATATCAGGACGCGTACACACCATCGTATACATCAATCTCCCAGCTGCATTAACATTTGTAACTTTTTCCATAGACTCTTGTTCTTCATTAGTTTTAAGAGATAACTAAGAACAAAGTTTAAAATGAAAAGCATGTGGGATACTTATATGTTTGATATTTTTATTCATGCCAAAACATTGTATACCTTTCTCAGATACTGCTTCTAAGTTAAACAAGCTTTCCTCTATGTTTATCTCTGCTTATCTCTATACCAAGAATCTTCTTGGCCTCACCTAGATCTTTCATTTCAAACTCTTGATTTAACTTAGCCTTTAATTTTTCTATCTCCTTTTAACTATTCGAAGCGATTAACGTATCGTTAATATACAAGAGGAGATAAATAAAAGATCCATCCTATAGCTTTGCAATACACACAATGATCGTATTCACTTTCAGTGTTTTCTGGCTCTTTATAAAGCTATCAAATCACTTGTACCACTGCCTCGAAGATTGCTTCAATCCATATAACGATTAGTTCAGCTTACAAACTCATTTCTCACATCCACCATCTTTGTATCCTTCTGGATTAGTCATATAGATCTCCTATTCTAAATCACCATGCAAGAAAATAGTCTTTACTCAAGTTAAGCTAGCTTCAAATTCAATTATGCTACAAGGCCAAATATTCTAATGAGGAATGCTTTACAACAGGGAAAAATACTCCATTGTAATTGATTCCCTTCTTTTGAGTGTAGCCTTTAGCTACCACCTTGCCTTGTAGCGAACATCTTTCTTGCTAGAAGATCTGTCTTTCTTTGCAATATCCACTTGCATCCAATTACTTTTTTTAACTTTTTGATAATTGAGTCAACTTCCAAGTGTTGTTCTTTTGGAGAGTTTGCATTTCTTCATCCATAGAATCAATTGCATTAACTCTAGGATTATCGTTTATTGAAACTCCACCTGTGTTGGAGTATGCTCCACCTACTACGGAGTACAACTTGTCAGAACTGTCCCCGTGACTTTTTAGGGCTTTTTCAAGGATCGATCCAACTTAATTTTGGGAACATGTTGGGTTTTAAAATAAAATAAATACATGAGTTTGGAGTCGCCATCAACCTTTGGGTTATGTTAGTCGAATACCTAAAAATACCTTTTAAAATAATTTAAGAAATAATTTTAAAAGATAAAAATTTGATATGCGTTTGACCAGAATTCAATTTGAAACGGTTCGGGAGTCGGTTACGTGTGGGGAAGGATTAACACCCCTACAACGCCAAAAATTGGTACTTACATGATTATACGTCATATAAATATTGAAATTGTCAAATTCAAATAATATTTAAATTATGATATTTAAAAAAAAAAATAAAAGGATATATTTTATACGAATATCCTTGAAAATATATCCCTAGTCAATTAAGGGGATATTTTTGGATTCCTCGTAAAAATAGTATTACCCTAAATTTTAGATACAATATATAAAATAGATAAAAAACTTATTTAAAATATATAAATATTATTTTATTCGAGCAATCCCTAGAAACACACTCCTTATTAGTTAAAAGGGTATTTCATTAAATTACTCGTATAAAATATGCAAAAATTTATTCTAGTAAAATTTATAAATTTGTAAATAAGGATAAATATAAATAGTAATTTTAGGGATTAAATTATAAACTAATAAAAGATCAAGGCAATAATTGCAAATAATTCATATGTTAGGCACTTCAAATGTAGATAAACCAATAATATTATTTAGAATTAAAGATATTAAAATTTGGGGATTAAATTGTAAAATAATAAAACTTAGGACCGTAAATATAAATATACTCCATATGTACGAGAATCATAATTTACCTTAATCATTATTCAGGATTAAAACAAAATAAAATATGATGCTCAATTAAAATAAACAAACAAATAAAATAAAAGATATAAAAGGACTAAAATATAACACATGTAAAATTTGAAGACAAAATAATGTGTGAACTTTAATTTCAGTGACAATTGTAAAAGCACAAAGTAAAGGGGATGCGGGAATGATTTTCCCATTTGTTAAAATGCATATACCCCCTTAAAATGACATTGTTTAGGGAAGGGTATTAATACCCTTAAAATCGACCCTTAAGGACCCTTATCTCTCATTTTTTCATTTTCCACTCTCTCTAAAAGAGAAAGAGTGAGATGGTCTAGAATATCTCTAAATTCCTTACCGAAAGAAACCGACATCCGGACGGTCCGTACATCGGCGATCACCGCTGGCCACCATCCATGGTGGCCAAAGTTTGGAAAATGACACCAAATCAAAGCCCTTCACACCCTTAACCTAAATCCGCCCTCCTCTCGTCCTAAAAACCTTCAAAACACCATAGATTTATGATTTTACCTTGAACCGATACTCCAACGATGTTTGAAAGCTCTGGTGACGACGAGGTAAGCCTTTTCTCCTCGGTTTTTCTTCTTTTGTTTTTGTTTTTGAATGGTAGTTGGTTGTTGTATTTTTTCTCCTCTTTGTTTTTGCTCTCTATTTCTCCGTTGTAGTTAATTCCCTTCTTTTGAGCGTAGCCTTTAGCTACCAACCTTGCCTTGTAGCGAACATCTTTCTTGCTAGAAGATCTGTCTTTCTTTGCAAATATCCACTTGCATCCAATTACTTTTTTAACTTTCGATAATTGAGTCAACTTCCAAGTGTTGTTCTTTTGGAGAGTTTGCATTTCTTCATCCATGACCATTTTCCACTTATCACTTTCCAAGATTTGTATTGCTTCTTGGTAAGTGATAGGGATGTCATCATCAAGAACTGGAAGAGCTAGGCTACCATATCAGCAAATCGAGCAGGAGTACAAATTTCTCCTTAGCCTTGTAACTGCTAGTGGTCTGGTGTCTCCAATAGTTCTTGGGCTTTAACCTCTTTATCTTCTGATTCTTCTACTAGAATTGAAGAATCAGTTGTATTAACTTCTAGGATTATCGTTTATTGAAACACCACCTGTGTTGGAGTATACTCCATCTACTACGGAGTACAACTTGTCGGAACTGTCCCCGCGACTTTTTAGGGCTTTTTCAAGGATCGATCCAACTTAATTTTGGGAACATGTTGGGTTTTAAAATAAATAAATACATGAGTTTGGAGTCACAACCTTTGGGTTATGTTGGTCGAATACCTAAAATACATTTTAAAAAATTTTAAGAAAAATAATTTTAAAAGATAAAAATTTGATATGCGTTTGACCAGAAATTCAATTTAAAACGGTTCGGGAGTCGGTTACGTGTGGGGAAGGATTAACACCCCTACAACGCCAAAAATTGGTACTTACACGATCATACGTCATATAAATATTGAAATTGGCAGATTCAAATAATTTAAATTATGATATTTTTTTAAAAATAAAAAAGGATATTATTTTATACGTATAATCCTTGAAAATATCCCTAGTCAATTAAGGGGATATTTTTATGGATTCCTCGTAAAAATAGTATTACCCTAAATTTTAGATACAATAGATAAAAAAACTTATTTAAAATATATATTATTTTATTCGAGCAATCCCTAGAAAAACACTCATTTTTAGTTAAAAGGGTATTTCATTAAATTACTCGTATAAAATAACATGCAAAAATTTATCTAGTAAAATTTATAAATATGTAAATAAAGTATAAAAATTATAAATAGTAATTTTAGGGATTAAATTATAAACTAAGATCAAGGCAACAATTGAAAATAATTCATATGTTAGGCACTTCAAATGTAGATAAACCAATAATATTATTTAGAATTAAAGATATTAAAATTTGGGGATTAAATTGTAAAATAATAAAAACTTAGGACCGTAAATATAAATCACACACATATGTACGAGAATCATAATTTAACCTTAATCATTATTCGAGATTAAAACAAAAAAATATGATGCTCAATTAAAAAAAACAAAAATAAAAGATATAAAAGGACTAAAATATAACATATGTAAAATTTGAAGACAAAATTATAATGTGTGAAATTTAATTTCAGTGACAAAATTGTAAAAGTATAAAGTAAAAGGGGTGCGAGAATGATTTTCCCATTTGTTAAAAATACATATACCCCCTTAAAATGACGTCGTTTGGGGAGGGGTATTAATACCCTTAAAATCGACCCTTAAGGGCCATTATCTCTCATTTTTTCATTTTCCACTCTCTCTAAAAGAGAACAGAGTGAGATGGTCTAGAATCTCTCTAAATTACTTACCGGAAGGAAACCGACATCCGACCGGTCGTCGTACATCGGCGATCACCGCTGGCCACCATCGTTGGTGGCCAAAGTTTGGAAAATGACACCAAATCAAAGCCCTTCACACCCTTAACCTAAATTTGCCCTTCTCTCGTCCTAAAAACCTTCAAAACACCATAGATCTATGAG
This sequence comes from Hibiscus syriacus, assembly GCF_006381635.1. Classification (NCBI taxonomy): domain Eukaryota; kingdom Viridiplantae; phylum Streptophyta; class Magnoliopsida; order Malvales; family Malvaceae; genus Hibiscus; species Hibiscus syriacus. Next base: position 96,233 of record NW_024062558.1, read on the forward strand.
TTTACCTTTGAACCGACGACACTCCAACGATGTTTGAAAGCTCTGGTGACGACGAGGTAAGCCTTTTCTCCTCGGTTTTCTTCTTTTGTTTTTGTTTTTGAATGGTAATTGGTTGCTGTATTTTTTCTCCTCTTTGTTTTTTCTCTCTATTTCTCCGTTTTCTCTCTCAATTTTCTGTTTCGAATCTATGCTCCTCCTTCATTTCTATTTTTTCTCTGTTCAAATGGTTATTGGTTATTTTTCTTGTAGGTTTGGGGTTCCTTATATAAGAACCAGTGGCCTCCCCTTTGGATCGGTAAGAGGGATGAACCCCTTTGAGTCACCGGTCTATGGCGGTGACTACGACTAGCTGGGTTCATTTAATGTACCCAGATCTTCTAGATCTGGCCAGTAGTCTTCAACGGCGACGACTTACGTGGCGGTGACTGAGAGGAACATCTGGCGGCGACATCTCATTCTTGGGCTAGGTGACATCATCTCATGGCCCTAGGGTTGTGATGAAACCCTAGGGTTTATTATCTGGACCAATATAAACCGTTGGATCTCTCATAGATCTAACAGTTGAGGGATGGCAGTTGGAAGCTAAATGTGGAAAACCCTAACTGGTTATAGGCCTACTGGGTTATCTTCGGGTTTAGGCCTTCGACTTGTGATGTATTTGGGTCAGGTTTATTTTGTAATTAGGCACCCATATTTAATTATAGTTAGGACTGTCTTGTAAAATGTAAATAATAATAGTAATAGTAATAATAATAATAATAATAATAATAATAAATAGGGACAAAAATACATGTCTATAGCTGGCCCTATTTGCTCATTCTTGTGTCAACAAGAATAAGGCAACGACGAAAATACAATGAGTTTTCGTCCAGTTGACTTCATTTTTAATGGGAAATCCTCTCCACTCTTCTTTCAGGGGAGATCAGCCTTGATCTGTTCCACTTTTTCGGGTAGTCAGATCAATTTTGGAAGACTGTTATGCTCCACTCTTCTTTTAGGGGAGATCAAACTTGACTTTTTCCTTTTTTCGGGTAGTTAGATCAATTTTGGAAAACGAGTATGCTCCACTCTTCTTTCAGGGAGACAAGACTCGAGAAATCTTTGGAAGACGGTATGCTGCATTCTTTTTTCAGGGAGATAAGACTTGATTTGTTCCTCTTTTTCGGGTAGTCAGATCAATTTTGGAAAATGAGTCTGCTCCACTATTCTTTCAGGGAGATAAGATTTGATTTGTTCCTTTTTTTTCTTCTTCAGGTAGTCAGATCAATTTTCGAAAATGAGTCTGCTCCACTATTCTTTCAAGGAGATAAGACTCGAGAAATCTTTGGAAGGAGGGTCTGCTCCACTCATCTTTAAGGGTAGATAAGACTCGAGAATGATTTGCTTCGATGCTTCTTCAGGAAGACCAAATCTGAAATAAGAATAATCTTTTCCACTACTCTTCCGAGAACATCAGACTCGAGATTGATTTGATTCTCTCCTTTTTCAGGAAGACCAAATTTGAAATAAGAAAAATATGCTCTACTACTCTTCCGGGGATATCAGACTTGAGATTGACTTGCTTCACTACTCTTTCAGGAAGACCAAATCTGAAATAAGAAGAATTTGCTCTATTACTCTTCAGGGGAGATCAAACTCGAGATTGATCTTCTTCGCTACTCTTTCGGGAAGACCAAATCTGAAATAAGAAGAATCAACTCATCTACTCTTCTAGGGAGATCAGACTCGAGATTGATTTGCTTTGCCACTCTTTCGAGAAGACCAAATCTGAAATAAGAAGAATCTACTCCTCTACTCTTCCAGGGAGATCAAACTCGAGATTGATTTGCTTCACTACTCTTTCAGGAAGACCAAATCTAAAATAAGAAGAATCTACTCCTACTCGAGATTGATTTGCTTTGCTACTCTTTCGGGAAGACCAAATCTAAAATAAGATGAATCTGCTCCTCTAATCTTTCGGGGAGTTTAGACTCGAGATTGATTTGCTTTGCTATTCTTTCGGGAAGACCAAATCTGAAATAAGATGAATATGCTCCTCTACTCTTCTGGGGAGATCAGACTCAAGATTGATTTGATTCATTGCTTCTTTAGGAAGACCAAATCTGAAATAAGAAGAATTTGCTCCACTACTCTTTTGGGGAGATCAAACTCAAGATTAGTTTTAGTATTTCTTTTTTTAGGGATTTTGATTTGGTTACTCTTATCTTGGAGTTTCAATATCTTCAACCTTTAAATTTCTTTTGGGAAACCTATAGATACCATACTATATTTGTTACCATGCATTTATGAATGTCGTGATCCTATTTATGCCTAAAAATGTGTGCAATGACACAATTTTGTATTTTCTTTTTCAAATAAAAACCCTCTCTCATTGGCCATCTTGTGACTCGGTTTCATTTTGGTCACAACAAATGACCGATTTACCCCTGAACATCTTGATCCCATATTCTTTGGTCGGACACGATATTAGTTTTCTTTCTTTTTGAACCCTCCTGTAACAATGACTAACCACTTGATTAGTGATAAATATCTTGAATCATCCTCAAATGGCTGAAATGTTCTATGTAATCCAAGTTTTTATTTTCCATGTATCATGTCATCACACAAGCTTACAAGTTAAAACCATTGTTAGCTTTATAACACCTGAACTTTTCCAAAACTTTTTGCACAATAATACATAATAATTTCATGTATTTCAAGTTAAACTACATGTTTTTAATTTTCAAAGTAAGATGCTTATAAAAGTAGAATTAACAAGAAATATCTCTTTTTATTTATATAAATGTAAATAATCTTTTAAGGGACTACATGGCAAAATTTTAATGGAAAAATATAAAAGGAAAAGAGGTAGGCATATTCAAATATCAATAATAGAAATGCTTTTGAACTGTCACTCCTTAAAGTGACTCAAGTGTATATTCTGTCAAAAGGATCTCGAGAGTCATGATAATGAGTAGGGTGTGAAGTTCCTTCTTGGCTGCCAAATCTCTAGATGTTGGGTGCCATCAACCAATATTGAATCTTATATCTTCAGTCATAATACTGATCACTACTTGATGTCGTTACCTAACCCAGGAATCTCTCAATCTATATCATGAATCTAGGATCTTCACCAAGAACGAATCCTGAATTATAACACTCAAGCCACCTTTTACGGGTTTTCAACTTGAGACCTCATTTGGTTTCAAGATGTCCTTTTTGGATTTTCATCTTGAACTTTCTTATTCGTGAAACTCTCAGAGGTGAACTTTCTTATCGTATGCTCGTATTATATGTTTATGGTACATCTGACCATGACAAATAGGTTTCTATATATTTTCTTTAATCAAATTCAATTGGTCATATCTAGCTTGTACCCATTCTGCCTTATCTAGCTTCACCTCTGATAAAACTCGAAGTGAGGGAATTTCTACCTTAATAGGTAGGACAACTTCCATCCCATATGCTAAAGAAAATAGAGTTGTCCCAGTCGACGTCCGTACTGAAGTTCGATAAGTCAACAGAGCAAATGGTAATTTCTCATGTAGTCCTTATAAGTCTCAGTCATATTATCTATAAGTCTCTTGATGTTCTTATTAGCCACCTCTACTACCCCATTCATCTTTGGGCGATAAGTGGTGGAGTTATGATGCTTTATTTTGAACTAATCACAGACTGATTTCATCATTTTATTATTTAGATTTAAATCATTGTAAGAAATAATCCTCTCTGGTAGACCATAGTGATAAATGATTTCCTTTTTCAAGAATTTATAGATTGTCGACTGAGTGACATTTGCATAGGAAGCCACTTCTGCCCATTTGGTAAAGTAGTCTATTGCTATCAAAATGAAATGATGGCCATTTGAAGCTTTGGGCTAAATTTGTCCAATAACATCCATACCCCACATAGATAATGGCTATAGAGCTATCATCACATGCAATGGATGAGGAGGGATATGTATTCTATCTCCATAAATCTGACACTTGTGACATTTTCATACATAATTGATATAATCAGTTTCCATGGGTGACCAATAGTATCCAAATCTCATTATTGGTTGCCTGTTCAGGATAACTATGATAACATCTATGCCCCACATTTCCTGATACTATTCTTCTAATAGTTCTTTTGTCATTCTTGGTTGCCTGTTCAGGATAACTCTGATATCTGATGTATTGCAAGATATCATAATACCAGGGATTTCCATATTCTTCTTCCTTAATGTTAAAGCAATGGGCTGGGCACTCATAAGCCTGCATTTCGATTGACATCATTTTGAATGTTCATCTACTATGAATGCGGCTGCCAAAGTGGCAAAGGCAACTTCCATTTGATTTTCTTCTATGGGGAGGTAATTGAAGGTTACTTCTTCAAATTCTTTGATAAGTTCCAAAACCAATTTACGGTATTCTACATGCTTGGGATCTTTTGTCTCCCATTATCTCTTGAGTTGGTAAATTACTAGAGCTGAATCCCCATATACCTTGAGCATTTTTACCTTACGTTTGATGGCAACTCTAAGACCCATAACACATGCCTTATACTCAACCATATTGTTTGTGCAATCAAAATTGAGCCATCTGCTAAAATGATAATGCTATCTATTTGGTGAGACCAAGATTGCCCCAATCCCATGCCCCAAGATATTTGAAGCACCATCAAAGTTCAACTTCCAATACTCATTGGTGGACATAACTGATTCTTCCACTGAAATTGCCTTTAAGTCTTCATCTGGGAAATCAAAGCTTAACTGCTCATATTCTTGAGAAGCCCTACTTGCAATAAATTCTGCTATGACGTTCCCTTTAACAGCTTTCTGGCTTACATACTAGATATCAAACTCTGACAACAAGATTTTCCAATGAGTTAATCTTCCAGATAATACAGGTACATCCATAAGATACTTCAAAGGATCGAGTCTGGATATAAGCCAACTGGTGTGATATAACATATACTGCCTAAGCCTTCGAGTAGCCCTTACCAAAGCGCAACACAATTTTTTGATTGGCAAGTATCGAGTTTCACATTCATTGAACTTCTTACTGAGATAATAAATATCCCTTTGTTTTTCTCAGTTTGATCATTTTGTCCTAATACACACCCCATTGAACTTTCACAAACCAATAAGTAAAGAATTAAGGGTTTGTCTGGAATGAGTGGCACTAAGATTGGGGTACTAGACAAATATCGCTTAACTACTTCGAAAGATTGTTGGAAATAATCATTCTATGTCCCTAAGTTATTCTTACAGAGGAGATGAAAATGGGATCACATTTCTCAGTTAACTGTGATATAATCGAGCTATATAATTCAGTCTTCCCAAGAATCCTTGAACCTCTTTTTGTGTTCGCGGGGGTGGTAAATCTTAAATGGCTTAGTCTTTTGTAAATCTATTTCAATTGATTTTTTTCTCACAATAACCCCAAGAGCTTTCCAGATATTACCCCAAAGGTACACTTATTTGGCTTAAGCTTCATTGACATTTCCTTAATCTTTATAAAAAGCTTTCTCAAATTCTTCACTTTTGTTCCTCTTTTTTGTCTTTAACAATCATATCATTGTCATAAACTTCTATTTCTTTATGCATCAAGTTGTGAAATAATGTTACCATAGTCCTTTGATATGTCGCTCTTGCGTTCTTCAGCGCAAAGGCATCACTATATAGCAAAACATTTCCCATATAGTGCAAACATTGTTTTTCCATATCATTAGGTTACATTTTATTTGATTGTAGCCGAAGAAACCATCCATGAATAAGAACAAGGAATTTTTAACAGTGTTATCCACCAGGGTCTATGTGTGGCAAAGGAAAATTATCCTTCGGAGCTCTATTTAGATCTCGGTAGTCAACCACATGCATACTTTCCCATATTTCTTGGTACTGGTACAATATTTGCCACCACTCAGGGTATTTAACCACTTTAAGAAACCCGACATCGAATTGTTTTTTTTTCACTTTTTCTTTAATTTTTAGCAGTATTTCGGGTTTCATTCTTCTCAGCTTTTGTTATTCAGGCTTTATAGGTAATTTGGGTACCACCAATTCTGCATCCAAACCTGGCATGTCTTTATATGACCAAGCGAATACGTCTTTGTATTCTTGAAGTAATTTGATCAAACTCTGTCATCCTTCATCAGATAAAGTAGTGCCAATTTTTACTTCTTTCTTATCCTCATCTGACCCCAAATTTAAGATCTCAATAGGTTCCTCATGAGGCAGCATCTATTATCCTCTCTTTCCACCATTTTAGGAGCTCAGAAGGTAATTCATCCTCACCATCATCACAATCCTGACTTCGCATTTATATATAGGCTGCTTGAAATCAATTTCGGGTCACTGTCATCAGCATTCATGTTATTGATATGTGAGGTCCTGAAGAAAAATGAACGAGAGTATATGCATATAGTCATATAGGAGAATCTTATCCCATATCAAGATAAAAGAAATGATACATACATATAAAAATAATGAAAAGAAATGCATAGGAAAATGTTTGCTATTGTAATTAGTTGTAATGCATATTTCATTAAAAGTAAGAAAAACATAGTTTAACCCTTTACACAAAATAAACTATTACCCTAGGGTATAAGCAATAGGGAAAGCTCTCATGTATTACTCTGAAAAAGACTTAAAAACTATAGGTAATTCCTCTGCAGTCCAATTATTCACTTAAAGCATGGTGGTGCGAGGTAGATTCCCATAGCTCTGATCTTCTGATTCATCGTCTGATATGACATTGATACTCAACTCTTTTAAGGCATTCTCAATAATCAACCCTTTTTCTTGTTGATTTTCTTGGAACATAGTTCTACAGACACAAAAGTATTACACAATGGTGGAAAAGTTATTGGGTCTCCCAGATGAGTCTTCTCCAACTAGCCTTGCTTTCTTCTCTCTAGGTTCTTTCGAATACCTCTAATTTCTCCCTTACAGTCGGTTGATATCCCAAACTGAAGCGATCCTTCTTAGTAATGGGAAAAACTGAATTAATCGATCCTTGTAAGTGATTTTCTAACCCTTTTATGGCTTTTTCTCCTCTCTCCAGGGTCAGTTTGAGCTCCATCCTAGTGCAATTAGAAAATATGTTTGGGTATCTTTTTGCCTTCGGCTATGAATGTGGCATTAAACAAACTCCAATGATCTAAAAGAGCACTTAATAGCTTTTTCATCCAGTTCAACATATGGAGCAGTGGTAGAGACAGAGGCATGATGTATTCTTCAGCATTAAGACATACCAACCTCCCATCTATTATGAATTTTAACTTTTGGTGCAGAGTAGATGGAACTGCACCGACTTGGCGAATCCATGGCCTCCCCAGTAAGAAATTATAAGTGGGTATAATATCCATCATAAGGAATTCTACCTCATAGGTAGCTGGGCCGATAGTTAAAGGAATGTCAATCTTTTCTAACACTTTTTTTGGTTCATCAAAAGCTTGAACAATGCTATGACTATTTCTCATGAGTGTACTGTCGAGTGGTAGTTTCTTTAAAGTCAAAGTGCTATTAGTTTAAAACAAGCCATTATCAGCTAACACTTTAGACAGAATATGTCCTTTGCACCTAACCGTGATTTGCAGGGCTTTAGGGCTACCAATCATCCAGGGAATTTCATCCTCAGAAAAAGAAATGAATTGTCGGCCTGTATATTTGCAACCAACCTATCAAGCTTATTTTGATACTTTTTCGACATAAAAGTTTATTCAATAATTTCAACAAAGCATTTCGATGTGTCTCGGAGCTTAATAGTATGCCAAGACTGATATACGAGCAAGCAATTTTTGCAACTGCTCAACAATACTATATCATTGTGTTTGAGAAACTTCAAGAATTCTATAGCTTCATCTTAGTTATTGGCTCATGACATGTCATCTTCTCTTAATTGCATGTCAACTTTATTCTTTTATCAACCGTAGTCTACTTCTCACGTTCTTTGGAATAACATCTTCCACTTCGAGTAAATGTCTAACCTCATATGCTTCTTCAGTTTTTTTTCTACCTCTTCTTTTGTAGTCATATTTCCATGATACAACTTGTCATCTTATACATGAACTATCAACCGTAGTCTACTTCTCACGTTCTTTGGAATACATCTTCCACTTCGAGTAAATGTCTAACCTCATATGCTTCTTCAGTTTTTTTTCTACCTCTTCTATTTTGTAGTCATATTTCCATGATACTTGTCATCTTTATACATGAACATGGATGAAGGTGTGACCATCTTCGGAGCTATTTTGTCTAATCGTGAGTCCTTGGTGTAATAATTAGAGGAAATTTAAAGTTATAAACTCCTCTAGATGAAACCTCAGAGGGGCAAATTTCCATTTCCTCTTCTTCTGATATTTCCTTAAAAACCCCATTTCTTTTTCATCTATCATTTTTGTACCAATATCAGAAATCTGGGCAATGTTGTATAACATATCCTTTCCATTGATGATAACATGTATTTCCATTGTTGAATTGTTCCATTGACAGAATGGGTATCAATAGACCAACTTTGATCATTTGACCCCACACCCAATACATGGCGATTCCACCTCATAACTTTTGTTATAATTTCTTTCCCTCTCCCTTAGTAACCGCATGATTCCCGTACCTACTTGGTTTGGCAATGGGTTTTAGGTCTCATTTGGCTGCTCATTGTCACCAAAATTGATAAATTCTTTGTTCTAAGGCTCTGGACTATTCTTTTGAATGCAATGCAATTTTCAATAGAATATCCAAGAACCCCTGCATGATATTCACATTGCACGCTGCATCGTACCACTTAGGGTATGGAGGTTGTACATGTGATACGTGATAGGGTGACACTATATGTTTGTTATACAATATAAACAACACTCTTTATAGGTCATAGGAATTGGATCAAACTGGGCTTCTCTATTTCTTGCCTTGCCTCCCTTGCCCCTTGCTTCACAAGGTTTTGTGTAGATGATCCTGTATCTTGAGGTCGAGACATCGTGATGTTATTGGATTCATATTTTCTCACATTATTGACCTCGCTATCCATCTTTTCATTGGTTGTTTCTTGCTAGATTCACCACTATCGATTTTCCACTCTTAATTTCCATTTCAATCATGTCACCAGCTGTGACTATCAACAAACTCTTATAGGAATTCCCTATGAGGAGTTCTTAAAGTATTTACAAAGAGCATACTTGTCTCTTCTTCTTCAAGGGCGGATGCACTTGTACACTATGTCCCTCCATCTCTGGCATATTGCCTAAAATTCTCATTAGATTTTTTCCATGTTCTGCAGTACAAGTCGATTGGGCCTCATATCTTTCACTTGCTTGTATTGTTCAAGAAAAACTTTTCCAAATCTTTCCTAGATTTGCTATGAACCCTGTTGAATTGGTTTTACCATCGAATGGATGAACCTATTAAGCTTTCTTAGAAACAATGAATCAACAATTAATCATCCCCTATATAGCCAGTCATTTGTCTGCAAAATGTTGTGATGTGAGCAGAGGGGTATTTCGTGCCGTCAAATTTTTCAAATTTTGAAACTTTGAACTTAGGCGTAACACCAATCTAGAACCAAACTCAATTCTTTAGCCTCATTCTATATTCTAGGGTTCTCCTTCATAGCCCTAATTTATTCTTTAGCTATTTCCATTTTTCCTCAAACTGTTTGGCCTGTTCTTTTTTACTCTCATCGTCGAGATCTGGAATCTTTAGTTGTTGTTGGTTTATAGAGGCACTAGGTAAGTTTATGTTTACTCTTCCTGACTATGCATCTATTTGTTGTCGTGCTCTAACATGAGGTGGAGTAAACCTGGGGGTATAGAGGTTCCTCAATAACACCAATAACTGGAGTTTTTTCACGATCACTCATGGTGCAAAGCTCGGAGGATACAAAGGTTCTTCGGTGGTAGTACCAACAACTGGGGTATTTCTCGGTATTACTTCTTTTTTGTAACATACTTGCAAACTTCTCCATCAGATCATTCTAGGATTTCAACATTTGTTCACGCATCTTTCCTGAGCTTTCTTGAAGCTCTCTGCATTCAAACTGAGTTCTTTCATATGGGCGATTTTATTGTCCATTGCTTTTTTTTCGTTATGGTATTAATGCTTAGAGGTGTCCAGTATTCTTCGAAAAAAAAAACCTTTTTTTTGTTAATTTTGATGTTTTAAAGATGAATGCAATTATTTAAAAAAAATGCTGAACAAATGATTGTAATAATGCAGATAAAATGCAGAACATAAAACTTAAATAAATACAAATGCATGTGGAAAGGCATTGATTTATAAACGTGATCAGTCTTAGAACAACTTTCATTTAGGACAAAAGTATCATCATTAAAAGCGATTCATTACAGAAAAAAGCCTAACTCTATTATTTAGCTCCATTATCTCTTTGACAGCCAAGTGACCCTTTTTGCCAAATTTGATGTTGGATTTATATAGTTCTGATGACTTTTGTTTGGATATCCATCTCTCCCAACTGTCTTGCAACACCACTTAATTGATTCATGTTTTAATTATCACCTGATTCACATTTGTTTTCCAGTCCTCAAAGTGATTATTATCGTTCTGCCACTGCTGTTGTGTTCTTCGAATAGTGCGTTCAAGACCAGTAATCTGTATATGACAACTTCACTTTTGTTTGGATATCCATCTCTCCCAACTGTCTTGCAACACCACTTAATTGATTCATGGTTTTAATTATCACCTGATTCACATTTGTTTTCCAGTCCTCAAAGTGATTATTATCGTTCTGCCACTGCTGTTGGTGCTTCGAATAGTGCGTTCAAGACCAGTAATCTGTATATGACAACTTCGTAAGGTAACCTCTAGATCATGAACCTTTCTTTCCAAATTGTTATTTTCTTCAAGGCTAACCCTTAGATCTGCCGACCCGTACTGACCATTTTTCGTAAATAAGGAATTTTTGAGCTGCAGAAGCTGCAGATGTAAGCATTATACTCTTTATTCTTTGCTGAGCCTGAGCTAACTCTTCCTCATGTCTTGCTTCTATTTCTTGCATCTTTTGATTGAGGACCCTCTTTTCGCTCATTCTTTGTCCCACATCTTTATAACCAAAGGAAAACTTCATCCTTCTTGCCTTGGAGCACATGATCTTGATGTTGCCTCTCTAATTTCAATTCTTCACAGCTTCGTCTTTTCTCAGCTTCAAGTTCACATTTTCTTTGTTTCCCTTCCCTCTATCTCACAAAATCTGCTTTGATTTTAACTTTAGCCTTGAAATCTCAACTTGAAAACCCTGTACTCAATGATGATTCCTCTTTCGCTTCTTGCTCAGGGTATGCCTTTGTATCAAATTTTTAGCTTCTTTTCTTTCACCACTCAGTGTATAAGCCCAAGATTTCCTTTCTATCTCAAGCTTTTACTCTCTTTTATTCTTCTCCGTCTCTAGTTCTCTAATCTGATGTTCTCTTTCATCTCTGATGTCCTTACTCGAAGACCTTTTCAGCCTTGAGTTCCAACTCCATTGTTCTAAAGATTTTCCTAATCCGTAATCTCCTAGGCCCGATTCATTTTTCTGTAATCTTTCTGTAAGTCCGTGAAATTAGCCTCAACCTCATCTTTCCTCTTTTTCATGAGATCAAATTGTTTATTATGAAATCCACTATCAAGGTCCAACATGAAATTCTGTTGCCTGAGACTTTCATATTCTTTTTATTTCCTAGCAATTTTGGCTGCGTACTCATTCCTCAGTATTTCCAACTCAGACGACACATATCCAAATTACTTTTCTAAAGGAATAATTTGATCACGATCAGCTATGAATGATGTCATTTTTTTCTTATAGTTCACCAAGCCATATAATAGTATTAACATGACCTCAGCTACTACCGCATCGCTTCGAAAGGTTGAATTCCAAGCATCTGACATTAAATGAGTGGTCTTCTTGTAATGATCTCTGCGATACACAAATTCGAACTAACTTAGGCCTAAGGTAGCTGGAACGAATTATTGGGCTCCATATTGCCTTAACACCATTAGTGGAGAATAACTTACTCCCCCCATAACCTTAACAGAGTTACACAATCAGAATCCCCACATTTGTATAATATACCAACAAAGGCTAACCAGGGGACACACCGCACTATATTATGATATTGTATATTCTTGAAAATTGAAACCCAATCTTTCCTTGTAAGATGCTCATGCCACTCTTTGCTGAGGAAATGCTTCAAGGGTGAATATGCATTTGAGAATCGACGATTGTATTCTCGATCAATCTTACAAAAATGGCTACGGATCCATACAATAAGCAACTGAATGCATCTAGTGAAGCGGCTACTTTTTGCTCTTTTGCAACTGTTAAATGACCTGAATGTTTCTGTTAAGACTGCATGAACATGATTCACCTTCCTTTTCACACGCTCAAATAAATCCAATACGGCGAATTCTATATGGCAAAGAACTTTTGGAAAAATCACTAACTCGTAAATTCCCTAAGCAAACATTTCCATTCTCTTCTCAATATAAATGTGTTTTAAAATTATTTTTTAATACACGACCAAGGAAAACAGTAAGATTCTCATTTCTTTTGGAATTAATCAGCTACTCATTTCTCCCTCATTCCTATAAATTTTGCGAGCTTACTCTTGAAAGGTTGTGTTCTTGTTGCCTTTGAGTAGATTCTATCCAAGTGTATTGTTTTGAAATGAAACAGAGAGGTGTACTCTTCCAATGTGGGAGTCATGCCTTCTTTGTTGAAAGTAAAACAACTATAGGTTGGATTCCAAAACTAGATCAGAGCTTTGATCAAGGGTTCATTTACTTTCACATATAGTAGAAGAGCTATGTCACCATACTTTTGCCAGAATGTATGCCTCGTATCAGATTTCCAGCTTTCCCAGATTTCACGTAGCCCTTGCAAATCATTTTGCTTCAGACTGACTAGAACGATCTCCAGTAGCACTGATATATAGTCTTCTGTCAGGCTATCCCCTTCATCTTCTGAGTTTCTTCAGACCATGACCTTACTTTTGTATTCTTTATTTCCTTGTTATGAAAACTCTTGTCTATTTTATGACTGCTTTCTACTCCGATGACCACTTCGTGAACCAACACCTTTATTTATGAATGATCATGCAATGCAACAATACTAAAAAACAAAAACAATAATCAAACTGTGTAGTATATACACTCAAATAATCAAGAGATATATCATAAACATTACTATCATGCTTTTATTTAGAAAATAAATCCTAACCACATTTTTCTAATTCACAGGCTTCGCATATAGATATATGACCTAACCAAATAATTTTCTAGTTCTCATGCTTATTGAAAAAATAAATAAGTAGATTCGAGGAAAATATTAGAATGAGTTTCCCCTACAGACAGAAATTTAATATAAAATAGGCAAAAATTCGGTACTACTAACAGGACACTCGAATTGTCCTTTGCTGGTGCCCCTTGAGCCTGCCAGACCCTCGATCCTCACCCATTATAGGCTTAAACGGATTGAGTTCAATTCAAGAGGATTCATTTCCCCATATCCATGCGAGGAAACTTAATGTACATGAGACATATTTATCCTAGAGGTTACTCGCTAAATCCCATACGGAGAAAAATATTTTTTCTCACGTAAGCGTAGCTTTCACCCCTACCTAACGGGACAGAGCACAGTTAGAAGGCTCTAACTATTTCAAAAAGGTTATAATGTGTGTGAGGGGAAACTCACAATCCTTTACCTCGATCGTAGAACAATCAACCCAAAAATGTTAGAAATCTGAAACATGAAAACTAATCAAATTAGCATGACTAATAAAAAATGCGATGGGATGCAAACAAAAATATCATTCATATTTTCCATTTTCAACTAAAAATATGACGTATAATAAATTACAACTTGACTCTCTAAAAAAAGTCCCCAACAGAGTCGCCAAGCTGTCGAAACTGTCCCCGTGACTTTTTAGGGCTTTTTCGAGGATCGATCCAACTTAATTTTAGGAAAATGTTGGGTTTTAAAAAAAATAAAAAATACATGAGTTTGGAGTCGTCATCAACCTTTGGGTTAGGTAGGTCGAATACCTAAAAAATACCTTTTAAAATAATTTTAAGAAAATAATTTTAAAAGATAAAAATTTGATGTGTTTGACCAGAAATTCAATTTGAAAACGGTTCGGGAGTCGGTTATGTGTGGGGAAGGATTATCACTCCCACAACGCCCAAAAATTGGTACTTACACGATTATACATCACATAAATATTGAAATTGGCAAATTCGAATAATATTTAAAGTATGTTATTTTTAAAAAAATAAAAAAGATATTATTTTATACGAATAATCCTTGAAAATATCTCCCTAGTCAATTAAGGGGATATTTTTATGGATTCCTCGTAAAAATAGTATTAACCTAAATTTTAGATACAATATTTTAAAATAGATAAAAATAGACTTATTTAAAATATATAAAAATATTATTTTATTCTAGCAATCCCTAGAAATACACTCCTTATTAGTCAAGGGGTATTTCATTAAATTACTCGTATAAATAATATACAAAAATATTTATTCTAGTAAAATTTATAAATATGTAAATAAAGGATAAAAAAAATATAAATATAGTAATTTTAGGGATTAAAATATAAAACTAATAAAGATCAAGGTAACAATTGCAAATAATTCATATATTAGGCTCTTCAAATGTCAAAAACCAATAATATTATTTATAATTAAAGATATTAAAATTTAGGGATTAAATTGTAAAATAATAAAAACTTATGACCATAAATATAAATATCACACAACATATGTACGAGAATCATAATTTAACCCTAATCATTATTAAAGATTAAAACAAAAAATATTAAAATATGATGCTCAAATTAAAATAAACATAAAAATAAAAAAATATAAAAGGAATAAAATAAAACACATGTAAAATTTGAAAACAAAATTGTGATGCTTAGATAATGCTACAACAATCATGCAAGTATACGTATCGTCACCAAGTAATAAAATGAAAGCTATAGAAGCTTCGGATGTCAAACCCATAGAGAGCAAAACAGATTACAATAGAGTTATATGAAAGTATTAGGAAAATATATGGTTGAAATAGTGAGATAAGAGGAAAAAAGAGTATAAATTCAGAATGATAAAAGTAGGGGAATACTATAGCGAATAGTGGAGCAACCAGACAAATGAACCAATAAATACTGTCGTTATCAGATAGCTTTCAACATAATAATTCTATAACAATACGGTTGTGTCTTATGCAATGATTAACACATTAATTCTTCTTAGATATTAATAACTTATCCAACATAATTAACTCACATCAAATCTATTAACTAAGTTGTAAATTAAACCATAAAAATCGACAATACAAATACCCTTGCATTAATACTACTCTCATAATAACCAATACTGTCATAAGTAGCATACAATCTAAATATTTATATCTCTAAAATTAACCAAGATTAAACACACGTAATATTATTTTTATTTCTAAAAAATAGGTTCTAAGAAACCCCAACAACATAATAATATTATAAAAGCAAAATCAAATTGAAAAACCTTTCATCAAACGCCTTGTGTTCAAATCCAAATAACAATAGTAAATTTAAACTTCCAATCTTATCAAATAATATTTTCTCTTTTCAAGTAAGAACTAAACACCTCAATTGAATCCCGATCAGTCACTAATTCTACAAGGTGTTTCTCCTTAGCTACTGTTGCACTCCTCGGTGGTGGGTTTAGGCGGCCTTGGTTTCCGGTAGGAAAGAAAAATAAAAGGTGGTAATAAAAATTAGGGTTTTCCCAATAATGAATAAAGTGTATAGAAAAGAAAATATTTATATCCCATCAAGGACAAACTTTCCACCAATAAGAAAGTTCTCTTTTTCATTAAAATTCTTTCTTTAAATTTAAATTCCAGCCTTTATCTCACAATAGCTTATCCATTCCTGAACTTTCTATAATTACTTGGTGATATGTTGATTGCTACAACAATGACTGAGTAATTTTTTTCTAGCATCAATTCACAACAACGCCTACAGTATTAGACAAAGTTACAACATCAGCTTAGCAAATTCACAACAAAATCATCATAATTAGTCCAAGAAATATCAACTCACTCTCAATATGCAAATAATTTAAAATATGCTAAAAATAAATCTTGTCTAATGCTAAAGCTAGTGTTGGGCACCTTCAACATTCATGTATTTCCATTTCATTGCTAGAGCCAATGATGGACACCTCTAACAGATTGGAAAATCGTTATTTTTTTCTTATTTTTGTCCCTTTTCTTACTAGAGCCAATTTCGAGCACCTCTAGCATTTTGAAATTCCAATGTTTGCTACAATATTTACTAATACTGTGAGATTTACAAGGTTTAAGTATTTCTAATGTCTCTAAGTATTGAAAACATACAACTATTGTGTAAATTTTTTCCATAAATCCTAACTCTAATAATAATATAACACATTCCCTTAACATTTAACAACATAAATTTTCTCATTATCAAACTTCATAAAAAAAGAGTTTTAAAAACTTTATTAACTAAAGCAACATCCTATCCTAAATGCATTAACAATATATGAAAAACATTGTGAAAACAAAAGAAAAAAATGCAATATAGGAAAAGCAAGTGCAACATGATAAATTGACAACATAACCCAAACCTAAGATTTGCAATGCGCTCAATGCATGCAAACAAAAATAAAAATCTGGAAAATAAGTAAAACATGGGAGAGAGGATATCAATACTACCTTAATGATGTTGAAGATGCTGTGCAACAATGGCAGTATGGGATTCAAAAGGTTACTAGGCAACAATGGATGTTTGTAACTCCAATTGATGCTATAATGCAAAGGTATCATGTGATGGATGACGGTGTGACGATCGATATGGGAACCTGACCTAAAAAATCTCAAGAGAAAATTGTTAAATAAAAATAATAAAAAAAATCTAACATGATGTTAAAAATGACTTATTGAAAGAAAGTAAAAAATGATTTCACATAGTGAAATAGCAGTTTGGAACAACTTCTCTTGGGTACCAACAAAATGATACCCCATTATACTTGTCGATGGTTGTAATGACATAATCGTGTTGCTCTTGGGGCTTTTGTGCTCTTGAGATCGAAACATTGTCCGAAGTAGGACTCTTGCTTGCTGGAAGCATTAATGAAGTACACTTCTTCATTATCACAATATAAATGTATGGGCGTGGCATGTTGAATCTCCGGAGACGAGCTTTCATTGTAAGAGCCTTGCGAAACCTTCCTTGATGCCTTGGTTGCTACTATATTTTTCTACTCCATCGTAGCATTTTCAATTTTCCTCAGGTGTTCATGTTGTGAATCTGTAGGCAGGAATAAAGGTGCAAAATTATTGTTTATACCAAGATCAATGTATCAGCATTGGTTTCCCTCGATTGACAGAATCTCTTCATAGTCCAACTCATCTAATTCTTCTATTGTTTCAGCAATATTAAAAAGATCTTCAATGCTCCCACATTCATCTAATTTTTCTTGTACTATTGTTTCAACAATGTTAACAAGATGCATTAATCTTCTTCATTGCATTGTAGTGAGTTGAACATATTGAATGTAATTTGTTGGTCATTGAGACATAATTTGAGTTCTCCATTTTCATCATCAATCAATGTTCATCCGATAGCAAGGAAATATCTTCCTAGTATTATGGGTATGTTTTTGTTAACTTCATAGTCTAAGACAATGAAATTTTCTAGATAGATAAATTTGTCCACTCGTACTAGCACATTTTCAATCTTGCCTTCGAGATGGACAATAAATCATCAATAAGTTGAAGTGTTATTGCTGTAGGTCTTGCTTCACCAATTCCAAGTTTCCTGAAAATAGACAAAGGAATTAGATTAATGCTAGAACCTAAGTCACATAAAGCGCTACCTATGTATTGATTGATAATATAACAAGGATTTGTAAAACTCTTTGGGTATTTCAAATTTGGGGGTAATTTACTCGTGATAGTGACACTATATTTCTTTAGAAAGCACCTCATTCATAAATTTAATGTAGTTCGGTGTTTGTTCCAATACTTCCAACAATGGTATGTTAATGTGCAATTGTCCTAGCAAAATGATACCCCCTTATGCTTGTCGATGGTTGCAATGACATAATCGTGTTCCTCTAGGGCCTTTGTGCTTGTGTGATCGAAACATTGTCCGAAGTAGGACTCTTACTTACTGAAAGCATTAATGAAATATACTTCTTCATCATCACCATATAAATGAATGGGTGTGAAAGGTTGAATCTTTAGAGACATGCTTTCATGTAAGAGCCTTGCGAAACCTTCCTTGATGCCTTGGTTGATGTTGTATTTTTTTTGCACCAACATAGCATTTTTAGTGCTCATGTTGTGAATCTGTAGGCATCAATAACGATGCAAAATTGTTGTTGATGCCAAGATCAAAGTAGCAACATTGGTTTCCCTCAATTGTCATAGTCATTTCATAGTCGAGCTCATCTAATTCTTATGTTATCGCATCAATATTAAAAAGATATTCAATACTCCCATATTCATCTTATTATACTTGTACTATTGCTTCAACAATGTCAACAACATGACATTCATCTTCTTCATTACATTGTAATGGGTTGAAGATATTGAATGTAATTTGTTGTTCATTTAGATGCAATGTGAGTTCTTCTTTTCAACATCAATCAGTGTTTATCTTCCTTTTTGTAAACTTTACAGTCCAAGACAATGAAATCTTCTGGATAGATAAATTTTCCACTCATACTAGCACATTTTCAATCTTGCATTCGGGATGGACAATAGATTGGTAAATAAGTTAAAGTGTTTTTATTGTAGGTCTTGCTTCACCAATTCCAAGTTTCTTGAAAATAGACAAAGGTATTAGGTTAGTGCTAGAACTTAAGTCATATAAAGCACTACCTATGTATTGATTGCCAGTAAAATAAGGAATAGTAAAACTCTATGGGTCTTTCAACTTTAGGGGTAATTTGCTCGAGAAAATGATGCCACGCCCTTCAATGAATGCAACCGTCTCAAAATCACTAATCCTATATTTCTTAGAAAATACCTCTTTTATAAATTTAACATAGTTTGGTGTTTGTTCTAATGATTATAGCAACGATATGTTAATGTGCAATTATCTCATCGCATCAAGAAACTTCTTGAATTGTTGATCCTCCTTGTTTTTCTAGAATCTTTGAGGAAAGGGTAGTGGAGGTCTTGGGTTTGACTGTTTCAGTATTGGTGGTGGCATCACATGCATTATAGGAGGTAATGGTGTAGGCATTTCTGCTGGCAATGTCCCAAAGTTACTACTCTGTCATGCATCTTTTGCAACAACATCTACAGTAGATGTTGCTTTATTCACATCCTTACCTTTGGTTTGTTGTTCCAACCTCTCATCCTTCTTCTTAGGCTCCTCAGTGTGCTTTCAAATGTGAAGTCTTTTCCTTGTTGTGATTGCCTTGCAATGTACATTGTAATATGTTTTTTCACGTGGCTTTGGATTTTCAGTGTCACTGGGCAACATTCTTTGCTGCCTATTACTCATAGCATGTACTAGCTGTCCAACCAGATTTTCTAAGGCTCTCATTAATGCTGACTGGTTTTGAATCACTGCTTCATTTCACGAAATATATTATTTCATCAAATCTTCAAGAGAAGTTAGGGTTGAAGCTTGATTAGAATTTTGCCCCTGATAATTATGTTTTTGCTGTGGCTGTACGACTGGTTGATGCTATGGCAACATTTATTGTTGATTGTAATACTGCTATGGTTTTTTGAAATTGGGATGCACAACATTTGGATTGGACATGTTCTGGCTCCTCTAAGATAAATAGGGATGGTTACAGAAGTTGGCATTATATGAGTCCCTATATGTGTTGGGATTATCACGCCTATTATAAATTCTCACAAAATAAATAGATTCAGGGTTTTATAGACATTCTTCATAATTATGTGCACCTCCACAATAAACACAAGAGAGATGAGATATGGTTTTTACCTCATACATGCCCCCTGGATTTTGTAACTTCTTCACTATATCGGTCAATGATGTTATCTGGGAAGTCATTGAATTCAAAGTATAAATATATATTGCTGCAACATTGCGTGTGTCAAACATGTTCCTCGTATTGGGGTATTGATAGTTGTTATTGGAAATCCTCTCCAATGTCATATGCTTCATCGTATGTCTTGTCCATCAATGCTCCATTAGCAGAAGCATCAGAAACTATGCGAGTATGCATGTTCAAACCATTGAAAACTTGTGCAGTAACTCCATAAAATGTTCCCAAGTTTCATATAAATTCTCACCTTTCAGCTACTTGAATGAGGTGAGATCATTCTTCCGCTTTGCATTCATATTAGGATGATTGAAACGTAGAAATAATTTTTGCACTAACTCATTCCAAGATGCTATAGCACCAAGTAGTAGCGACTTTATCCATGCTCTAGCTTTATCCCATAATGATTAGGGAAGCAACTTCAGCTATAGGGCTTCCTTAGGAACTCCTTACTGAACAAATGAATCACACACCTCCATAAATGATCGTAGGTATGCTCTTGGATCTTAATTTAATGAACCATTATATTTCCCCATAGACTACAACATCTAAAACATCACCGACTTGAACTCAAAGTTTGCAGCCTGGATTACTGGTCGTACAATGTCGGGATGTAAATCATCCAAAATAGGCACCACATGCTCTCGAATGGGCCTATTACAATCATCAATGTTGTAATAATGTTGCAGCATTGGAGCATCTCTCATAGGGGATTTAGTCCTTCATGTGTTTCATTCACTAGATGATTGCCATCAACCTCAATTTGTATTGGTAAAAGAACGTTATTCTCATTGTCTTCCATATTTCTTTGTTTTTATCTTCTTTGACGAAGTGTTCTCTTGATTTCGGGATCAAAAGGTTCTAAGTCTCTGCTGTTGCGGCGGGTCATGCACCAGCAATGCTATGCTAAGTTTAACTACAAAAGAAAATAAACAAAATTAGTGAAAATAAAAGAAAAACAACTCTAGTGCAATACTATTGTTGTTCGCAATGGCGTAAAAAACTTGATGCTTAGATAATGGTACAACTATCACACAAGTATATGCATCGTCACCAAGTAATGAAATGGAAGCTATGGAAGCTTCGAATGTCGAACCCACAGAGAGCAAAATAGATTACAATAATGTTATATGAAAGTTTTAGGAAACTATATGGTTGTAATAGTGAAATAAGAGGAAAACAACAAAGTATAAATTCCGAATGATAAAAACAGAGGAATTCTATAGCGAACACTGGAGCAATCAGACCAATGGACCAAACAATGATGTCGTTATCTTGTGGCTTTTAACATAATAATGTTGTAACAATACAGTTGTGTCTCATGCAATGATTAACACATTAATTATTCTCATATATTAATAACATAACCAACAAAATTAACTATGATCAAATATATTAATTAAGTTGTCAATTAAAGCATAGAAATCGATAATACAAATCTCGTTGCATTAACATCACTCTCATAATATCCTACGATGTCATAAGTAGCATGCAATCTCAATATTTCTATCTCTAAAAATAACCAAGATTAAACACACATAAGACTACTTTTATTTCTAAAAAATAATTTCCAATAAATCTCAACAACATAACCATATCATAAAAACAAAATCAAATTGAAAAATTTTCATCAAACATCTTGTGTTCAAATACAAATAACAAAAGTAAATTTAAACATCCAATCTTATCAACTAGTATCTTCCCTTATCAAGTAAGAACTATAAAACTTGATTTAATCCCGATCAGTCACCGTTACTACATGGCGTTGCTCCATAACTGCTACTGCACTATTTGATGGTCGGTTTAGGCTGCCATAGTTGGCGATAGGAAATAAAATAAAAAGTGGCTATGAAAATTAGGGTTTTCCCAATGATGAATAAAATATGTAGAAAATAAAATATTTATAACCCATCAAGGGAAAACTTTCCACCTATAAGAAAGTCTCATTTTCCTTAAAATTCTTTCTTTAAATTTAAATTACAGCCTTTATGTCGCATCAACTTATCCATTCCTAAAATTTCTCTAACTGCTTGGTGATATGTCAATTGCTATATGAATGACTCATCAATTCTTTCTCGCATTAGTTCACAACAACTCCTACATCAGACAAAGTAATAACATCAATGTAGCAAATTCACAACAAAATCATCATAATTAGTCCAAGAAATATCAACTCACTTTCAATATTCAAATGATGTAAAATATTCTAAAATAAATCTAAATATGATTCTAAACATGCTAAAGTACAAGCTTAACCTAAGTAAAAAGGCTATAAATAATAACTCTTTTATAGAGTTATAAGTGTTCGATTCATATGCTCTTCCACCCCATTCTATTGTGGTGTATCTCTAAAGTGATGTGTCGAACAATACCATACTCATGGAAAATGTCAAAGAATGGATCACTTTTATATTCCCTCTCCATTGTGAATCCTAATACGTTTTATCTTTCTACCAATCTGGTTCTCGATCATATTTTTCCATTTAAGAAAAATTCATAGCACTTACTCTTTAGACTTCATCAATCATCTACAAAAGTTATAAAACATTGTTTTCCTCCCAAAAGACGATGTCTTGGAAGTACCCCGCACATCCGAGTGAACGTAATCCAAAATACCTTGCGTATTATGTATAATGGTGACAAACTTCACTTTCTTCTGCTTTCCCAGAACACAATGCTCGCAAGAGTTCAATTCGCAAGCCTTTGCACTTTTCAAAAATAATTTCTTTGAAAATATGCAAGGATTTCTCTCTAGCAGTCCCAACCGCATATGCCACAATTAGGTTGTGTCCAAATTGTCACCATCGGAAGCTGCTGCAACAACTCTAATAATTGTACTACATTGGTAGTTATAAAAATTATTTTTCCCAATGCCCTTCATCATCACAAGTGCACCAGATGTAACTTTTAAAACTCTATCTCTCATAGTGACGACTGACTTTGGATTCCAAGGCTCCTAATAAGATGATATTTTTCTTCAAACTAGGTACATACCGGACATCAGTCAAAACTATGGTTGATCCATCTTGATTCTGAAGTCAAATTAAACCTATCCTAATAGTTCTAAAAACATTTTCATTGACCATATAAACAACTCCTACATTTAGTTATACTAAATCGAAAGCCACTCCCGATTAGGGGACATATGATAGGTACAACCCGAATCTAATATTCACTCATTTGAATGGAATGCTAATGATGAAACAACCAACGATATGCCAGATTCATTGGCATAATGCTCTGCAACACATGCATCTAGAGTAGATTTTCCTTTCTTTTTCAGATTTGGACAATATTTCTTCCAATGACCTTTCTCTTGAAAAAAGTCATATTCATCTTTTCCCAGTTTGGACTTCGACTTTGATCTCCCTATCATCTTTGGCTTTTGACTTTTCGAGCAACCTCTTGCCACCATGGCCTCTACTATTTCATATTTGCTCTCCTTCTTGGTTTTCTTCTTGAGCTAATAACTATACAAAGAAATAATTACATCTTTAAGGGTAACTTTATACTTAACATTAAGTAACTTTTTATGAAAGTGCTCCAATTAATCTGGAAGATATGAAAACAACATCAAAGTTAAATCTTCATCTTTGAAGGTCTCATCCATGCCTAATAAATCTGCAACTAGCTCATTGAAGGCAGTGATGTATTCATTCATACTGGTGCATGGTTGATAATCAAATCTAAACAGTCTTTTCTTCATGTGAAGACGATTTTGAGAACTTTTCTTTAGAATTTTTTCTCTCTAATGCTTTCCATAGCTTACTTATAGAAGTCTCGTTCTTGTAGTCATACTTTTGCTCCGTCAAAAGACAAAATGAAATCGTTATGTATGCTAAATGATTGATTATTTCCCATTCTTTCTCCTCTATATATGCGATCTTTACTTCTTTAATGGTGATGTCTATACCTTGTTGGAATAAAGTGTATAACACCTCGTCTTACCACATGCTGAAATAACAAGATCCATCGAACAGCTGCACAGAAGTTTGTATTTGACATCACCCTCCTTGCTATCGGATGAAGAGCTTGATATCTCAATTGATATGTATTTTGCCATTTCAATGCCAACGAATAATATTCAATAACATGAACTTGATATTTTCAGCAATGAAACCACCGAAATAACCTCAACCAAAGCTCAGATATCAATTGTTGGGGAAATCGGTTTATTTCCCACACAAACATAGTTTTAAAACTCATATGAAACGTCAAGATTAAAACTACCTAAATTGCACAGCGAACAAAACCCATCAAACTATTGAATATTGAAATACAATGGCGAAAATCCAATAATGAACATACAAAAATAAATAATGGAGAGGACACATCAAATTTACAAGGTTTAACTAAATATCATCTACTCCTCGAGCACTACAATAGATGATAGCTTCACTATCAACAAAATATTAAATAGAATTTCTTATAAATCCCAAAATATTACCAAGCGGAGAATGAACAAAAAAAATGGGAGAGAGAACTTTTTGGGATGATTTCATGTGAAACTACTTAGACCTATTTATAGTTGAGCTTCAAGGATCAACTTACAAATAACCTAATAGTTTAAGGACCAAAGATGAATTTTTCCATGTACACAAGTTGATAACTTGCCAACTTGAATAAACTTGTAACATTTGGTATCCATGATAGCCACTTGTCAACATGAACTTTTGATGCATTTAATTTGCATCCTTTTTTGACCAAGATAGTTGTCATATTTTAATCTTTCATGGTTGCAAATTTGAACTTGAATTAATGCCAATTTTGACTACCACTAGGACCTATCAAGTTGTAGGCTTGTAACATTACAAGCTACACATATAACAGTTTGTATTTGACAAAAGTTTTTTCTTTTCAAATAATTTTAGGGTTTATATTTTCTTTAATTGTTTTGGGTATTTTTAATAAAGTTAAAACTTATTATGTTTTAATATTTTAAAAAAATTGTAGATTGAGTTGAATATAAATGAACAAACATAAATGAACATATTACAGAACGCTCACGAACGTAAATGAATGAGCGAGCTATTTTTTAGTGTTCGTTCGTTTAATTAAGCGAACATAAAATCTTTTTCATGTTCATTCATTTAATAAATAAACTGACATAAATGAACTTCCCGTCGAAAAATTTGCTAATGGTTCACTGAACGTTCAGTTCATTTACAAGCCTAATGTAGCATAAAGATGAAGAAAAAATTTGGAATGATGTATTTACTGAAGTTGAAAAATGTCTAAGTCACTTATCAAAGTTTTTTTATAACAATTTCTACCAAAATATAATCAACAAAGTGTTGGAGAATCATATAAATAGAAATATGAAGGTAAAGTGTAATGATATTGTAGACACCCGTTTTGTCTGAGATATTATTATTATTATTTATTTTATTATTATTTTGATTTTCAGGTTACATGCGTTATAAGCCCAAATTGGACCCAATTACAACAGGCCCAACTGGGCCTAAAATTACAACTCAATTACAAGCCTAGCAGGCCCAACATACAAAACCCTAGCCCAACAAAGCAAAACCATTAGGGTTTCCAGCAGTCGCCACCGTCGATAGAAGAAAGCCCTCGTCGTCGCCACTTTTCGGTCACTCCCGCTGATCACTCCCGCGTTACTGCCAGAGCCACCTCTGTTCAACAATCAACCAAATATAAACCAAATCATAAAAATTCAATAAAAATCAAATAAAAAAGCTAATCCCGAAAGTCCAGGATCTCCACTAACCGACCATACTCCTACCCCTGGCCTCCCCTCTGTTAATCATCATTCCCTCACCAAACACAACAATCATATAACATGCATCAAGGGTTTTTGAAAAGGGGGATTTGAGTTTTTTAAAAAAGGAAGGTTTTTAGTTCGAAAAAAGAGAAGAAAGGGGGAGTTCGAACAAAAACAATAGAGAGAGGTTTTGATTTCCAAAAAAATAGAGAAAAATGAAACGAAAAAAAGAGAAAAGAGAGAGAGAAATAAATATGAAAAAAGGAGGAAATAACTAGAAAAAACACAAAAAGAAGAGAAAATATAAGACTTACCTTTGTTGCCAGTCATTGGGAAGCTGAAAAAGACGCTAGATTTCTTTGTTTTCGAAAGGTATAGACTTAGATCTAGCATTTCAGTTGAGTTTTAGGAAAAACGGTTCTTGGTTTTGCATTAAGGAAGAAGAGGGGATCATTTTGGGTATGTTTGGCTCACACCGATCACCATGAGCCACCATCGACGAGCGATACCTTCTTCCTTTATAACATGGACTTGAGAGAATTTTCTCTCTGTCTTTAATTTTCGGTTGAGGGGGATAAAATGAGGTCATGGTTTCAAAAAAAATTATAATGGGGTATTCATATTAATCCCAAAATGATGTAGTTTTGGGATTAGGGTTTTTGAACCCTTTTCACAAGAGCTAATATCTTTTTTGGCCATCCTGTTTTTATAGAGTTTCATTTTAGTCAGTAGAAATTCTAGATTAGACTGCTCCGAAGTTTAGATTAATGCAATTTAGTCCTCATTTTGAGGCTTTTAGTGTTTTGAAATTGGTCCTCTTGTTTTACGTGCCTTACTTTTTGATCCCGAATGATTTGTTATTCCAATTTTATATTTATTCTATATTTAGTGCCTAATTTTACATGTTTATATTTTAGTACTTGATGATTATGTTTGGGTTATTCACGTTTCCAATACCCTATTGCGCATTATTCGCATAGTTAATCCTTGATCTTTACTGTTTTTTTTGCTTTTATAGTCATAAGTTTATTTTTTTATTTTATCTTGATTATCATGTTTTGTTTTCTTGTTATTATACGCATGTATATTTTATTAGCGCATGGATATTTTGCCAATATATATTTGTTTGCATAAATATACCATTTTATTATTATATTTATTACTATATTTAGTAAAAGAAAAAAAGTAATGTTGTGTATTTTTATTTGTACATGTAGATCTAAACTTTTTTTACAAGAAATTTGCATGATACTCTCATAAGCATGACTTGACTCGAATCGAAATAATTTATCTAAGGGTAATATTTGTTCATTTTAAGATTGTTGTGAAGTGACTGTCTTAATGTATAAGAAAGTTTCTATCAATAATTTTAAAATATAATATTATCCTATCAAGCGAAACAAATAAAATTGATTACATTAAAAATTTGGGATTGAGAAAAAGATTATGTTCTTTTAATAAAATTCACCGAGAAAAGATTGTTATATCGGATCTAAGGTTCCGTCTCGATATATTTAAATAATTGAATATCCTTATTCTCATTAAAGGTTAGTAAAATAATTAATTAATCATATTTGTTTGATATATGTTTTTAATTTTCCTTTTATTTTGTTTGTGTTTTAATATGATTTAAAAATAAATAGAATTCGAATTAATAATAAATTTTAGAACATAATAGTAATATTTCTTTATTTCGTTTGGAGTAAGAAATTACTGCTTTAAGGTATGAGAGATCATTTCTTATCGATTGAAAATAATTTTATATCACATTTCCCTCTTAAAATTCAAAGAACATGTTTCAAAAAGCAAATCTTAAATTTAATTTAATTTGTTTTATTTTATTTTTATTTATGCACTTAAATTTGGAATTAATAATGAATTTTAGAATAAAATAATAACATTTTTTTATTTCGATTGAAGTAATAAATGACTGCTTTAAGGCATGAGAGATCATTTATTCTTGATAGATGATAATTAAATATTGCTATTTTTCTGTTCTAAAATTGAAAGAATATTATTTAAAGGGATCTTCATTTAAATTAAAATCGAATTCGTAAATTTCATTGCAAAGACAAATAACTAATCGACTAGATACCGATTTAGGTTGCCGTGGGGTGCTAATCATTCCCCCACACATAACCGAATCCCGAACTCAAATATTTTGGTAACGCATACTATAAAATTATTGTTTTAATTAAAATTAGAATTTATTAACATAACAAAACATTTTGGGTTCTCAATCACACCCTAATCAAATATTGGTGATGGCTCATCGAACCATGTTTTATTATTAAAAGATCACCAAATTATTTAAGTCGAGATCTTTTAAAAATGACTTTTAAAAATTAAATTTATTTTTCAAGAAAAATTGTTTCGACAGATATGTTAGTGAAAATTATAGTCAAAAAACTTGGATGAAACATTTGAATTGCTGAAGAAGTAAAAAAAAATGAAGTTTAATAGGTTGAAAAAATTATTAGAAAAAGTCTTTGACCAGCTGTCCCTGACGAAAAGTATTACAAATCTCGAGTTTTGAGAGAGAATCATGAAATGGCTCAGGCAACTGGGTTAATATGAAATCCACAAAAAAAAACCTATTGATAAAGATTGTCATTAGAATCCTAAGGGAATTCAACTACAACATGCCCTTAAATATTCATATATCATTTCAGATAATAAAATTTAAATAATTAATTTGATTATAGAAATCATTTATGTAATCTTATTAATATATCATCAAATAATATTTTCAATTTTCTGACCAAGTTAAAGAAATAATATAAATATAAGTGTTCGAAAGTCGAAATAGTCCAAAACAATTTTATATATAAAATTTAAAAGTAAGTCCAAAATAGTACCAAAATAACAAATAATAAATCTAAAATAATATCAAAACTATGGTTTAGAAAAACATGAGTATATCAATATAAGGTTGAGTAGTACTGCGAAACAAAAGTAACATGAAAGCCTAGACTATGCAGAAAACATTGAGTATGAGTCTAGGATAATAGATCCATTAAAAAAAGATAGATGTTGTCTCTAAGTAGATAAAATAACTTAAGATCATGTTTAATACAATAAATAACTAGAGAGCAAAAAAGCAAAATGTACAGTAGACGAGATTTAATGGGATTCGATCTTACCTATCTTCATGGGTGAGATGAACAATAATTCACCATAAACGTATAGAACACGAAGAGTAAAAATACATGATATTACATATATTCGAAAACCCAGTGTATCACAAAAACTCTTAATAGCCCTACAAAACTATTTTTGCAACATAAACCTCAAAAGTTATAGAGATCCCAAAAAAGATTACATATTTGCAAAAATAATTTTCTCTCACTTTATTCTAAAGGTTTAGAAATTATCTTTATTTATAGAGTCAAATACTTTGTCACCAAGAATTCTTTTTTCATAAGAATTCTTGTCTAAAATAAATATTTACTTTATTAAATAAATCTAGTTACCAAGTAATCTTAGATTAGTAGACAATAAAATCCAACTTAATTATCAATTATAATTTGTTAGAGTTTGACTCGAATTCAAAGTAGAAAAAATTAATTAATATATAAATTTGGGAAGTAATAAACCTAGTTTGTTTAAAAGTGGAAACTTATTTTTTTTTCTTTATGTAGAAAACCTACATTGAGTAGATTTCTACTTTACAAGTTTCCTTTGTAATCAAGTATTTATCCCTATAAATATATACTAAGGATTATGGTTAGAGACTAGGTTGTCCTTTAGGACTCCTATTGTATTCTTCTTCTATTAACATTAGCAAATTTTCTCCTCTTTTGTCTGTGGTTTTTCTCTAAAGAATTTTACAAGTAAAATCCTGGTGTTTATTTTATAGGGCAATCATTATGCACATCGTTATCTTCTAACAAATTGATATCAAAGCATCTGAATTATTTGACTTGATCACTATAATGACATCTTTGAAGTATGAAACTCTGATGTTGGATCGAAACATCAGATTCACTTTGTGGAAGGTAAAGGTATGTAAATTTCTAAGAGCTCTCTTATTCTGATGAAATGGTGGAGAAAGACTTGCAAGTTTGATATTATGAAGGGTTCAAAAATTATAGAGGATGAACTATCTCTTTTTCCTTTGTGGAAAGGGAGAATTTTTTATTGGACAAAACAACCATAGGCATAACGATTTTTGGGAGTGGAAAAATATTATATTTCGTGGGTATAACAAATTTGAGAAGAAAAAGAGAGTTCAATTCTATCAACCTAATAAATCCGAGAAGAATAAAATTTAGTCTATGAGAATAATGGAAAAGATATAATTACCATTGATGATGGGGATGATGTTGTGCTTGATATTGCTTGTAGTGAACAAGTTGAGAGAAAAGTTAACACTTATGATTTCCTTAGCGATGTGAAGACTAAAATCAAGTTTGGACAAGTTTTTGATTCAGTTGGCAATCATTATTGAAGAATGCCCCTTTAAGGGGTTTCGTGGAAGAAGTGAAAATATCTTCTCAAGGCGGAGAACATATTCATTGCAGCGAAGAATTGTTTTTGTTGAGTTTGTGTGTCTCATCGAATTTGAATATTTTGTCTCGAAATCTTCGTACATTCAGAATTTGCGTCAAGGTGGGTATTTGTTAGAGTTTAACTCAAATTTAAAGTGGAAAAATTAATTAATATATAAATTTGAAAAAGTAAGAAAACTAGTTTGATTAAAAATGTAAACTTTATTTTACCTTTATGTAGAAAACCTACATAGAGTAGATTTCTACTTTATAAGTTTCCTTTGTAATTAAGCATCTATCCCTATAAATATATATTAAGAATTAGGGTTAGAGATTAGGTTGTCCATGAAGAATCCTTTTATATTCTTCTTCTCTTGACATTATTGAATTTTCTTCTCTTTTACTAGTAGTTTTTCCCGAAAAGGTTTTTCACGTAAAATATTGATGTCTATTTTATTGGGCGATCATTATACATATACTATAGCATAATAATATATAAAAGCATTTTAAAAATAGACAACAATATGCAAACATACTATCGAAACATAAATTAACATACAAATATAATTTAGAAAGCTTTCACTTAAACAAACAATCGCATGCATAATTTAATATGATATACAGTTTTATTATTTTAGAGTTAAAACAAATGTAAAACAAATTTATTAGACTTTCCAAGATGCATGAAATATAGATGAGTTAAAACAAATTTATTAGACTTTCCAAGATGAATGAAATATAGACGGTTCAAATGTACAAATTATTTAACATGCTCGTTTTATTTACGATTCACTTTTTATTGAGTACATTACTTTAGTAATCCTACACCCTAAATAGTACATACATACATACATAATCAAAATAATGAAAATTTTCAGAAAATATCACACAAAGTGGTATAGCACCCAAATGAGACTCACACCAATTTTAGTTGTGTAGGGTTTTTAGATCATAAACCATGGGCCTTTCTTGTATTGTTGGATGTGTAACACCTAAATATCAAGGATGTGAGTGTCACATGAAATCATTGAAATGAAAAACCATTTTTTGAAGCTACACTCAACTTTAAAACATTTACACAAAGTATGGAACCATAATAATCTACAAAAGTGGGGCCCTAGCACTAGTAGATAAAACCCCTTTAATGACGCGCATTGCGCGTCATCTATGGGTACGGATGACACACATTTGCCTGTCGTTGAAGCCACCAACATGAATTTCATATGATGCGCAACTGTGTGTCATAAATTTATGACGTGCATTTATGACACACATTTATGACGCTCATTAATGACGTTCGTTGAGTGTCATTGAAGCCTCCGTCATAAATTAAGATGACACACATTCAAGGGTCGTGATTGTATTTCGTAAATTATATATATATATATATATATATATATATATATATATATATAGATTGACAAATAATTAAACTAAATCATATTTAATGCCTCATAATACTAAATACATATATCATATTATATATAAGCAATCCATTTGCATACAATATATTCACATTAAGTTATAAAAAATATTGTAATCATATGTTGATACAAAATATCACGGCATAATAAAGTTCTATAAATATGCCCTCGCCATCTGGGCGTTTACACAAGAGATCATCATCAAGTTCTACTAAAGGGGAGTCTTGTGAAAAATCAAAAGTAGCATGTTATTTCAACATATCATCAGTTTCACCATTTGTTCCATACTTGTACATCTTATGTGGTGTGAAGCCGACAACAAACAAATTCACACCTTGTCTACCTAGCAAAAAGAACACAACTTGGAAGATTCATTGCATACTATTAAGTTTGTTAACTAGTTAAGATTCTACAAAACTTTGATAAGCTAGAGAACTACTAAGTGCAATACAATTCTCCCAAGTTTTAATTCATACCTTCTGCATATCTGATCCGATGGAGTGCGGTAATGATCAAACAGTAGCCATATACCATATCCAAGCTTCCAGTGCTTTTACAACTTGTATTTCAGAACCATATTGTGTCATTGAAGCACTAGCACTTTTTGAACCATATTTTGTCATTGAAGCAGTGTTATTCTCACCATCAACTTGATCATTCTCATCCTTGGGAGCAGGAACTCGCTCTCTGTAAAGACGATATTCAGGCAAATTGAAATATGACACATGAACTAGACAGACTAAGTTTAGGGGAGAAATTATGGAAGTAACATGATTCCTAAAATTTTATGAAGCATACCTAGGCAAAGAAGCATGATGTCTTAGAAGTGGAGTACTTCTTTCACCTTTACCATAATGCTCCTCCAAATGTGCAAATTGTCGTTTGAATCGTTCAATGCCACTATTTGATTGAAAAAAGAAAAAGAATACATATTTTTTCTTTTATAATTAATTTTATACAACATATTTAAAAGCATACATGTGTGATATTTAAACAAAATAGTTAGCATTCAAGCCCAACTAATTACCTTGACAAGCTGCGGAAAATGACAAAGGTGAAAGTGTTCAAAATTTTGCAGGTAAGAGGCAAGAATGAGTCAATATATAAAAGATGTTTAAATTTTGCAACAATATCTTACTTTATTTGTGATCTCTAGATGATGCCAAAGCTTTTCATCATATTCCTTCAGAAGTTGTGACAACCTAGAAATTGTGGAACGAATTCCCACATTGCTGTTGTCAAGTTGCTGGCAGAAATGATCATGGAATCCACTCAATAACTCAACAAAATAAAAGAATGTGTCGGCTTCATGTTATTCTTACTGAAACTGTAATTGGTCTATGGCTATATGTTGGCATAGATACTCCATATTTGGTACATATGATATATATATATATATATATATATATATATATATATATATATATATATGCCCGCCAAGTTGATAACAATAATGATAAATGAACATTACTGTATTGTTTTTCAAAAGATGTAATCTATTTGGAAGTTATTATTTTTGTTTAAATTTTTTGGATATCTTGGGGCAAGAAAAGGGATGGATTTGATGCAATGGAGTTGCAAACAGAAATAAGAAAATCATGGAAACCTCCTTTCATATTCAATACATGAAAATCAAAACAATCACATGTTAGAGATTTAATAAAAAAGAACTGGATGGGGACAATAATGAGATCTTACTGCCATTTCTGCATCAGGGTCATTCTTGAATACATAAAATAGAGGTGCCAAGATTTCATTCATTCCTTGAACATATCTTATGCCCAGATTTAACTTGGCAAATACGATTAATATGTTTCTCATTGCATCCTAAACAAGTAATATGCATGTAAGTCTGGAAATTATTCAATCCATATCTAAACTTAATTCCAAAGGGGTGAAACACTAAATTCACATGAAATAATAAAAGAAAAGAAGAAGATGGTTACCTGATTAGATTTTGCAAGTTGCGAGTCCCTAGAGAAAAATTAGTGTAAAAATTAGAATCAAGTCAATAGTTCAGTGATCGTTTACTAGAAGATGGTTACCTAACAAAGTTTAACCGGAAATTAGTGTAAAAATTAGATTACAACATCAAGATATTCTTACTAGCTCTCTCCACACTTGTAACTGAAGTGCAAGTTTTGAAGCACATGATATCTTTTATCAATGTGTTTACCTGTTGCACATACAAGACAGCCTCCAAGCGCATAACTGAGTTTCTCTTGAAGTATAAATAGATGTGAACAGAAT
Source organism: Hibiscus syriacus (assembly GCF_006381635.1). Lineage (NCBI taxonomy): Eukaryota > Viridiplantae > Streptophyta > Magnoliopsida > Malvales > Malvaceae > Hibiscus > Hibiscus syriacus. Next base: position 130,121 of record NW_024062558.1, read on the forward strand.
TAAATGCCCTCAAGACACTTGTATCATGCTTAACAAGATTGTAAATTCCAATGCCTGCTAAAGAACAAAACCATATGAACAAAGCATGGCCTACAACAAGTCCTACTTGAATTGTTCCAAACTTCTGTACACTGAACAAAATTACAAGAAAGGCAACTGATATCATCACCACTTCATCTGCAAATAAATAAAAGAAAATAAGGAAACACAATAGTTAATGACTATTTACCTGTAATAATATAGAAAATCATAAAGGAACATAAACCATAGGATGTAAAGGAGGGAAGGCAAAAGAAAAAAGGCCATATTGTTTCTAATACATACAGATTTAACATTTAGCTAGACTGTAAACTCTAGTCTGACTAAAGTTAAACTATCATTACAAACAGCACATGATCGCGAAAAAGGCAAGTTAAATTATGCAAAAGATTCCTAGCCAAAAAGGTCAACTAGAAACAGGAATGTCCTCTCTAATAGTATTTACTAACAAACAGTGAAATGTGAGTCAACAAAGCAATAATGTTTTATAGAGTTGATAACAACATGGAATAACAACTTACTTTGTTCAATTTCACCAACTCCAACCTTCAGACCACCAACAGAAGACATAACTACAAATAAAAATGAAAAAGTTATCATCTAAAAATTAAAAATGAAATTAGATTTAATAAAACAACTATGTTGTATTCTACTATAACATGATTCTGTAAACAAAAGAGATGAAAGAACAGTAACACATAAAAACCTGACATTGCTGGGGTAACAACCCCATCAGCTATTACCATAGAAGTGCCAGCAAGCACTAACATCAGAAGAAGTTTGTACAGAGTCAATGGAGTCTCTAGTCTCTCCTTTATTTTAAGTGATCTCTCGAGCTCAGGAGACGGAACATTTAGCATGAAGCCAGATATTCGGGTATCTGATGGAACCAGATTCGGGAGAAGACTGACCTTAGCATGCCGAGAAATCAATGAGTACAAATGCAAAAGTACCACCTTCAAGAAAAAAACAACAACAAATGATGTAAAACAGTTGATAAGGAATATATACTTAGCATATTTGTTTAAGGCCTACATAAAAGAACGAAAGATCATAAAATACAGCAATAAAAGATGTCAAACAGTTGACATGGAATTAATATTTAACATATTTGTTTAAGGCCTGCATAAAAGATCATAAACAATGACTTGATTGGGATTGAGGAACATTTGGCATACCTTCACCGTCATCATTAGTCCAAAGAATGATAAGGATATATTTGACAAGCGAAATAACGAGTAGAGTGTATAGAACCAGTGATAGTTCTCCAATAACATCCTCATCTCCGTTGATAGGTGCCTTGCTAAACATCACAATAAACGTATATAAAGGACTTGTTCCAACATCACCAAATACAACACCAAGAATCTGAAACGCTTGTATTATTATCCTTCCTATACCAAAGTCCTGAGATCAAAAGTTAAGTATACACATAAAAGTAAGCTGCAAAATTAAAGCACATTAAAAAAGGTATGCCTCAACATGATAAAGTTAGATTCCAAACAAATTCGATTTTTCAAGATTAAAACAGAGGACTGATTTATTGCATTAGAATCATGAAACAAGAACAATATATCTCGTAGTCACTTCTATGCACGCCATGGACTTCGAGAGCTTCAACGTCGAAAAAATCAATGCGCGGTTCGATGCGAATCAAACACTGCACTGGACTATCCTCGTATTCAGAATCTACTCCAGATCCATACGACACATCTGTATTATCTTCCTTGTCCTCGATCTCAGATTCGTCTTCGCCTGGGAACACTCAACGAGATTCCAACAAATCCATTGAGCCTGATCCTACTGCTCTTTTGATCTCTCCTCCTCCTCCTCTATCCGATGATGAACCTCCGTCGGCCTCATCCACCATTGAGAAAACAAATGATTCATAAGAGATTCGATGAACATCTGTTTTTCTTGGGAGATTTTTTATTTTTGAGATGAGAGATTTGGACACACATGTATGTTGGGGAAGAAGCGGGAAAGGATGAAAATAAGGGGGAATTAAAAGATGACTTTTACAGATGACACATAATTAAAACTGTACTCTGTGTTTTTGCAAATTTTTTGGATTATAACTATTGAATATGACACACATTATTGTAAGTCATAAATCATTCAGATTTTAAAAAAACATTACATTTTTTTATGACACATATGTTTTGCAAGTCATAAATTAGCGTGTGTCATTAAAGGTATATTTTCTTGTAGTGTAGTTTAAAATCTAATATATAAATACATAATTAAAATATTACAACTTGATCTATTTACAAACCATAACCTCTGCATGTGTACCAAGTCATCATCATTGTACTATGGTACTCCGCAAAGACCCATCTGATGATATCATTGATCCATCGCGCTCAATGAAATCTATAACCTGCAAACAAAAGCACATTCTGAACATTGAGATAAAAAGCTAAGTGCCATACAATATCTCTACTATGATACACACATTCATAACATAAGTATGCCAATGAGTATAGTTAGAGAAATAATTCTATCAATACTGTCAATGCTATCAAATCATCTATCCAATGCATATCCATAATCACACTATATCATCAAAGATGAGGCTCGAGTCATAGAGCTCAAACACTCATTTAGAATACAATATAATATCAAGGATGAAGCTCGAGTCATAGAGCTCAAACACTCACCCACAACGCACAAACAAGAATCATGGTGTAGTTTGAGATCACAAGAACGTATGTCAGGTGGTCCTATATGACTAGTACCTTGGGTGAGACCTTGGTCACATATGCATCAGAACCATATACTCAATTAGTCTACTACTCTAGAGTAAAGGATGAGTCTACGTTACAAGAGTGTTGGAACAACATTTGACTAACATTACTTTATATGTCTCGACACGACTCGTAAGATATTTAGATAACCCATTACACATACATCCATCAAACATAATAGACGATCATCACACACAAGTAATTTGGGTGTTATTAAACAAAGGTACAAGTCATATGGAATCTTACCTCATAAGATTCTTATGATAGTCATACATATCATATTATAATCACATTATTGTTACTGAGTTTTTGTGATCAAGTTCTCGCTTTAGAGCTAGTGTCTCATCACTCTAACAAGTCTATTATTAGTCATTCGATTATTGATCAAGAATCATTATTCTTCTAGTAATTAATCCATTACAACGTTTCAAGGCTCCTCACTTGAGTCTTACATCATTATTCAGTTATTTTGAAACTCAAACTCTCACTAGTATTGGTTATTTAATTTACTTTGGCTCATAACGACAATTCAATAATATCATCCTTCTAAGGGCATTTTAATAATTATCCACACTCTCAAGCTAAATGCTCGATCCCAACTATTATTAAACTCCTCACTCTGGAGTCTATTCAGCATCTTAAAGTTCACTAATCAATCATCATTGTTGGTAACAATACATTTACATGGCTATTGGTACCAGCCCATGGGTATTAATACTCTCCCTGAATATGGATACAAAAAATTGTCCTGAAATCCACTAAAATTACCATTAGTATCAATACCATACATGTAGAATCGATACTACCCTAAAGATTATCGATACTCTCTTAAGTATCAATACTAAATTAAGCTTCGAAATTGTCAAAAATCATGCTTTTATATTTTCAAAAGGAGTAATATTGATACTACCATATGGAGTATCGATGATATCCTTGAAAAATGCTTAGATTTTTCCCTCTTTCATCTAACATTGATACTAGTTCATCCATTATCATAAAAAAACCTAAAAATGCACTATTTCACTCGTAAATAACTCCAAACTCACCATAAACATTTTTATTAAGGCCCAAGTTTAATGCGCAAACCGTACAACACAAATTTTTAAGCAACTAAGTCCTACATGCTTTACCACCTCATACAAGCAAGTAAAACCCATACAAATGCCGTGAAAGTATTAGAAAAGAGTTAGGTTGTATTACCTCAGCCTCCAATCATCCCAAATACCTTTCTAGGTCATCCAAGTACCAACATTTCCTTGACCTTGCTCCTTGGGGGGTCTTGCAACACTCTTATTCTAAACCAAAGCCACCAAAATGATTCTAGGAAAAAATAATGATTAAAACTTGCTGACTAATAACTAAACTACATTAAATCAAAATGGAAACCATTGAAGGGAGCTATTGAAGCTTAAACCCTCCAAAAACCTCAAGTGAGCTCAATAATACTATTGAAGAATATAGTGAGCTTTAGAATTTCAAATTGGAGGAGAGTGATAAAGATGAATCCTTTGGTCTAGATCTTTCTTTAGAAGAGAAAGAGAGGGGAAGAAGAGGATTTAAAAGGCAAAGTTAAAAAAAGAAGATAAAAATATCTTTATCTTTTACCATATTCCCATAGCCTTACTAAAATTGAATGATATTTTACCTTTTTATTACCCAAGGGTCTAATTACATATTTGGTCATTCCTCCTTTGATCTCAACTTAAAAACACCTCTTATTATCTCCAATTAGACATATTCATCACCCGATTAAACTCAAATTTAAACCAAAGGATCTTCACACTACATCTAATATATTCAATTAAACTCTAACTCAACACTTGAACATTGACTCAAAAATTTTGGTTGTTACAATTCTCTCCTCATTTATAAAAAAAATCCTTGAAATTTCTTGTACAAAGATATTATAGACACTAAAGCTGTATAACCTCTTTGACTCTCTTGAATTCTCCATATAACCTTTATCGCATACATGCTCCTTCTGAAGTTCTTTGCTCCTCTGACCACGATACTCACTAACACCAATGCTACACTAACTCATTTCGTTTTGCGTCGCAAGTATAATCACCTTCTAGAGGTGATACCTCGAAGAAGAACCTGTTCCTAATCGCACTCTCACATATCCTTTCGCATTATCCTTGCGATGCTACCTCTAATTTTCCTTGGATCAATCAAATTTCTTTCTTTGGAACTCTTTTCCAATTAATAAATAATCTTTTTCTCTTCAAGTATCCACTTCAACCATCAAACTATCACATGACTGTCACGTCTCTTTTTCCCAAATGCACCAACTCTAACCCATCTTAAAGCTTGGCTATCCATTTGATATCCTCTAACCACAGATGTACCACTTCGTCATTTATGAAAATTACAACCACTAGTCCAAGTCTTGGGTCTATGAACTTTGTTGATCGGTAAGTTCGAGCAACATCATTGAATATCCACAGTTCTAGTTATGAAAGTCTTCTTTAAGATATTGGCATCCTTGCCCCTTTTACTGATAAACACTTCATCTTGTATCATTCTTATAGAACATCTAGTTTCTCTTAAACTAGTCCATAATTCACTACTTGTGAAGCGATCGCTTAAGCCAAACTTGCATCATCCCAATCTTAACCTCAAATTCTTTATCATACTATAATGCATACAACTCTTTAGTGAAAAGAAATAGAAAGCTCATGACGTCCGAGATTTTCCAATGCTAGACTTAGCCTTGTGAGTCAATAAAATGGATTGAAAATTCCAATCTCAGTCATCCAAAATGTTGGAAATAAAAAGATTATAAGCTCAACTTATATTCTAAGAAATCATTCGTCGATCCAACAAAATCACAACTCCACACATATATCACTCTGACATAAATTCTTCTTTCTATCGTACCACTTAATAAACATTCTCACTCTAAACTTTGTAAGCATTCATCTTCTTATACTATGATAAGGGATAGGTTCATCACTTAAACCTTCCTTGCACACTTATTACTCAAAGTTAAACTTTTAGCTTACCAATTGGCGATGGAAGAACAACACAGAATCTTAGTATGCAAGTACACTTTTCAACCTTGTAGCATGCAGAAATCGATTAGGTTAACCTAGATCTGACTAAATTTTAGCTCTGATACAGTTAAATATAATATAAAAATCCTAAGAATTCAAGTGTCACACAAAATCACAATAGTGACCAACCATTTTTTGAAATCATGCCTAAGTTTTAAAACATTTACACAAAATTTGAAACTATAATAATTTACAAAATTTTGGCCTCAATATAAAACGAAATAGATAAATACATAATTAAAATATTATAACTCATTTATAAATCATAACCTCGACATGGCCACCAAGTCATCATCATTGTACTCTGGTACTCCATTGAGACTCCCATGATGATATCATTGAGCCATCACACTTCATGAAATATGTAATATGCGAATAAAAAACACATTTCAAATGCTGAGCTAACAAGCTCAATGTCACACAATAACTCTACTATGCTACATTCATTCATAAGTATGTGTCGTAACCGATTTCGACGGTGCGATGTGTCTCGGCTTATTTTGTGAAAACCCGATTTTGTAAAAGAAATGTTTAGTCGCCATCGACCTTTTGAGTTAGGTAGGTCGAACACCCAAAAATGTTCTTTTAAAAGAGTTTTTTAGAAAAACGTCATTTAAAAGATTTATCGATCTGCGTGTAACCAGAGATTCGTTCCCTTTTTTAAAAAATAAAAAAAATGGGTTCGGGAATCGATTACGTGTGGGGAAGGATGAGCACCCCCACAACGCCCAAAATTGGTACCTCATAGATTATAAATTGTCTCTAATAGTGGAAATCTAAGAATTCAAATACGTATTTAAATCACAATTCCATTATTCCTGATTCAACCAATACAAATATTATAGAACAAAAACCTTAAAGAAAAATATAAAATATTCCCTTATTTCCAATTGAAGAGAAAATACTCCCTAAAATACTTTAGGAAGAATATTTCTCTTTCCAACTGAAATAAAAGGAATATAATAGTTTTTTCCTAAGAATTTAATATTAAAATAATTTTTATTCTACCAAAGAATGAAGTTAAACCGAATCATATTATTATAAAAGATAAGGGATATTCAATAATTTAAACAATACCGAGATTTAATCCCTAATAAAATTAGCAAATTATCTCGATAAGTTTAAAATAGTGAATATTTCCTTTTCCCTTGAAAATTAATTAATTTTCAATGGAATCATCATTTTTTAGGTTTTTCTGGTGGGATATTTATTTATTTTAAAATATCGGAAAAGGACATCCAGTTGTCTTAAGACTGCCCATTCTTAATATTTTAAAATACATAAATACTACCCTTAGTCCAAATTATGTAATAATGTCGAGTTATGCACATGAGGTTAACATGCTTTAAACGCTACACCTAAACATATATACATACTAAAAACATGCTCGGAATTCTATATACATGCATACATTCAAAATAAACCCAAATTAAACTTACATTCATGCATAAAATATTAAACAATGGGGTTAAAATGTAAAGAAAGCAAACAGAAGGATTTTTTTTCATAAATATTTCATTTACAGGCACTCCAATCATAATACAACAAAAGTGCTACACAAGATCAAAATGCAAGTACTCCAAATTACACATCCAATGTAAAAACAGTGCGAAAATAGCCATAGAATGATACGGGGCCAAAATAAAACACGCTGAAAATTAAGAGACAAAATTAGAATTACAATAAAATTTGGTTTAAGAACCAAATTGAAACGAAACAGAGTTTGGATGGCCACGTACACAATTATCCCCTAACAAGCTCAAAACATGGATTCCCCCAGCTATCAAAACGCCGCTGTTTCAAGCCTCCGTGAAACTACGCCGTTTTGGCGTTTTGAATATATAGAATTATAGGGTAAATTTCTACCCTAATTCATTCCACATCTCAGCCTAACTAGACGAAACCAAACAAATCCCCCTGCCGTTTTGTTCTCTCAACCTCTCCTCCAAATCACCCTCTTCAGCTCCGCAACCCTAAAAACCACCAAGGCCTCCACGACCTCCGTCGTAGCAACCACCATGGCTGCTACCTCCAAATGACCCGATGTAAAGCCCCGATGAACCCCTCCTATCTCTCTTTTTTAGCCTCTCACTGAAACAAAGAACCCTTTCACGACCTAGGATCTAACCAAGTTTTAAACCCCCTAAAACTAAACCCACGACCACCATAGGTTCAAGGACTCCGATGAGGAGTCAAACTGCTACCCAAATCAACCCTTATCCCAAACTAAACTCCACAAACCCCACCTCATGCAACCACAGTACCCACAGGTGAAAGTCTTACCCTCGACGACCAAACGAGGCTTGGGTTTAGGAGATGGCGATGTTCTGCCCTTCGAATAAGGAAGGTGAGGTTTTATTGTTGCTTCGTTTTTTGTTTACTAATCTGGTAATGGGTTTTTAGACTCTAGTTATGGATTTCTTTGGTTTCGTCGTTCTTTTGATGGTTGGTTTTCTGCTTGGGGATAAATGGTTCTCTCGATGACGTGTGATTGTCGTTGTTCTTGTTCTCTTTTTTGCTTCGTGATCTATGGTTGATAATCACTCATGGATTCCTGTTTTTTGTATCCTCCTTTTTCTTTTGGTTTTCGTTCTATTGATCACTCTTTTTCTTGTTTCTTGGGATTGTTTTTATTTTCTATTTTTCCCATATTCTTACATCCGGTGATTTTCCCCAAAAATCACCGATGATCGGTATATATACCGATCTAACATTGGTCAGATTATATTTCCCGATCTAACACCCGTAGCAGTAAAGCGCCCCCACTGAACCACGTTATATGCTGATTTGGCGCCACGTGGAGTATAGCGCGCCCCCTGTACCGCACTATACGCTGACTGGGTTACACGTGGGGTACAGTGCAACCCCTGCTCCGCGCTATACGCTGACTGGGTTACACGTTGGGTATAGCGCGCCCCCTGATCCATGCTATACGCCACGTAGGGGTATAGCGCGGATCAGTAGCCGCGCTATACGTCGTACCAAAATTATATTTAATGTGGTCCTTGATCCGCACTATATAATAATTACATATAACGCGGTGCAGGTACCGCGCCTTATATGTTTATAAATACCTCTCGTTCTCGCATCTCTCCTTGCATCTTCTCGCATCTCTCCTCTCTTATAAATTAATACAACAATTCCGTCAACGAGTGATAATTCTGGCAATCTTCTTATATTTGATTTAGATGTTTGTGCGATTTTTCGTTATAAGGTAATTTTGTTATAATTTTTTAATTATACTTATTGTTTATGATCATTATTTGAAAAAATATTATACTAATTATTTTTAATTAATTTTTATGTTTGTAAAATTGAAAAGCGGGAGCATACGTCGATGTGTAAAAAAAATTTTGTGTTATATTTTCATTCATATATAATTTATTTAATCAGGTTTGTTTAATTTATTTTTTTTGCAGATATAATATTGCCGCACTTTTAAACTCAAAGAATGGTGCAACTTTCAGCTATTATTTATTATGATGGTGAAATTCGAGAAGATGAAACCGGCGTTGTTTTCGTATCAAATGAGCATGTTAAAATATCATTCAAGAGAAACATAACTCTTGAGGAGCTGATAACGAAGATTTCGAGGAAGATTCATGTTGGAAGTAACAGAAGAATGTCATCGTTGTAGTATAGATTTCCAACATCATTGTTGCCATTAACTTATACAGCGTTCGAACTTTCGAACAATGATGATGTTCAAATGATGGTTGAAGCTCAAAGTAATTATTCAGACGCCGCTATTGAGATGTATGCACATTTTGTTCAAGTACGTGTTGTTCGGGGTCAATCTTTAAGCTCACAGTATAGGCTGGTTGAACAAGTTGATCAAGTTGACAGCCCGACTACAGTAATGTGTAATGATTTTAATGCCATAATGGGGAGACATTCATCCGTAACTCCTTACGATATATACCGAGGTGGGTCCACGAATAATCCGTATGGCAACACCGCGTCCAGTTCAAGGGGAAGGCATTCATCTGCAAATTTCTTTTACCATATGGAGATGTCAACATCGCAACCATCTGTGCAGTTTCTATTTGACACGATGTCTTCAAGCTCCAGGGGAGGCATTTGACTGCGAGCTTTTTCGATCTCAATGTTGATATGCCTTCCAGTTCAAGGGGAAGGCGTGCAAGTAGTAGTAGGTTCTTCGACCTAAATGTGGAGAGCATGGAGGAACCATCATCTCCACCAAAAGAACCGCTTCGTGAGCCTGGTGCGGATGGTGCTGAGACTGGACTATTCATTCACCCAGAATCACCGCAATTCAACTCCGATGATGATGAAGTTCCAGGAAATGTGGCACAAACTGACCCTCATGCACACATGTATGAAGCTGATTATGGTGCAATGTACGGGCCAGAATTTGCGGATATGCCTCATCTCAGTGACTATGGATATTACTCATCAATAAATAATGGTGAGTTATCTTTAGGCATGGAGTTTTCAAGCAAAGAAAAAGCGATGATGGCTATCAAAAATTACAATATCCGTAATGTTGTTCAGTCCAGAGTCAACTGATCGACAACCGAAAAATATGTATGCTACTGTGCCCGACGCGAAAATGGATGCAATTGGATGGTTTGCGTATCGAAAATGAAGAGGAAAAATAACATATGAGAACTAACAGTATACAATGATCCTCACACATGTTGTGCTGGAGGGGTCAACCAAGATCATCCCAACTTGGACTCTGAAGTGATATGCCAAGCCATCATGCCCATGGTAAAAACAAGCTCTCATATAGCTATTACAGTGTTGATTTCAGCTATACAATCGCAGTATGGGTACACTGTCTCCTATAAAAAAGCTTGGTTGGCAAAACAAAATGCCATTGTCAAACTTCATGGCGAATGGGATGCATCTTACAACGAACTTCCAGGTTGGTTAAGGCTGGCGAGGACGTTGAATCCTGGGATATTTGTGGACTTCGAAACCTCCTATGCATACCATAATGATTGAGTTCTTCGCGATCGATGCCAATTCTACCGGGTTTTTTGGAGTTACCCACAGTGCGTTAATGCTGCCAAATACTGCAAGCCTGTGGTCCAGATCGATGGGACTTTCTTGTATGGAAAATACAAGTAAGTTTTATTATTTGCAGTTGTCCAAGATGGCAATCGCAACATTCTTCCAGTTTCTTTTGCTCTTGTCGAAGGAGAAGATATAGATTCTTGGGCTTTTTTCCTCTGAAATTTACGTGCACATGTTATCACGAGGGAAAAAATCTATGTCATTTCAGATCGCTGAGCTGGGATCAAAGCAGCAATGGAGTCTTTGGGTCCAATGTGGCAACCACCCTTTGTCCAACATAGGTATTGTCTCCGACACATTGCTGCGAACTATCATGGAAGGTACAAGAAGAATGATGAGCGTCAATTAATTGTGCGCATGGGTAAGTGAAAGCAAGTTAGTAAGTTATACATTTTTTGATCATTTTAATTTTGCAAAGAAAGCAAGTTAGTAAGTTATACATTTTTTGATCAGGTTACGAACTACTTCCTCGAACGTTTGAATCAATTCTTCAAGATTTGCGGGCGAAGAACGAGGAAGGATACAATTACATCAACCTCATCGATAAAGAAATGTGGTCGAACGCATATGATGGTGGATATCGATATGGACACATGACGACCAACTTGGCTGAGGCAATCAATTCAACCTTAAAGGGTGCACGTCACTTACCTGTAGCGGCTTTGGTAAAAACTACATATTTTCGTTTGGGGGCGCTTTTTACGAAGCTCGGGGGACAAGCTCAAACCTGAATGCAAGGCGGTCATGTCTATCACCCTAGATTAGTTGCAGATCTACAGAAAAAAAATTGTTGCATCAAATGGAATGTCTGTAACAAGCTTCTCAAGAAGGCATGAAATGTTTCGTGTCACAGAGTTGTCGTGACCTCTTCAAGGGATTGAAGTTGTGTCGTTAAGAGTAAATCTAAGGAACAGAACGTGCGACTATGGGTTTTTTCAAGCTCTGAAGTATCCATGCTCTCATGTGATAGCAGCTTGCTCGCATACAGGTCAAGACTATAACCATTTTGTGGATCCCGTATACCTACTATCTGAAGTTTTTAAGGTATACGAATTTGAGTTTCCCCCATAGGTAATGACAAAGACCCTGATGAGGTTCAAGTTTGGCTTCCGATTGTACCAAATCTGAGTTTATTGAGGGAGCGTGGTCGTCCAAAATCCAATCAAATTCATTGCGATATGGATATTCGAGAAAGATCTAGACAAGATAGAAGATGTGGCTATTGTAGAAACCCAGGACACACTAGAAAAACATGTCCACTTATGTTGTCATCAAGTAACAATTGATGAGGAAATGATGTATTTGTTTATCAAATAATAATTCTTCTATTTTAATTTTCATTTACTTCAAGTTAATGTCATTCGATAATCGCAGATGAAGATTAAAAAACGCGAAGATAATTATTAAATTTTATCAAATTAATAACAATTTGGTATTTAAATACAACAAACTTACAATAAGAATTAAATGGTAAATGATAACCAAATTACAATAAATGATATTAAATGGTAATAAACAAAATTAACTGAAATATATTAAAAACAAAGTCCAACAAATTTAACAAAATAAAGTAAGTATTAAATGAGAAATAATAAAAAATTACAATTAAACAAAATAAAGTAAATACAAATATAATAAAAAAAATCTATCGATGCATGCATCGCGAATGTGTTCTGCAGGGCGGTGGTTGTCGGTCTCGATGAGGATTTCTTCGTATCACTGGTTCTGACTCCTCGCTGTCATCATCATTGTCATCATCGTCGTCACTATCGTCATCATCGTCGTCGTCGTCCTGAGCAGGTACATTAGGTTGATGAGGAGCTGATGACGATGAAGCACCTCTATAGAATAAGGACCCTGGAGGTGTATGACTGACTATCCCACCGGCCTGCGAAAACTGGGAAAACCCAGACATCGCCGAGTGTGAAAACTGTACAGGAGGTGTCCGTGCTGCGGCCATGGGTGATGAGGCTGAACCCGCCAAATATCTAGCATATGAACCCCAAGTCAGATCTGTAAACATAAACCCATAATAGCCTCCAGGAGGGGTCATCTATGACGGTGGCCGTGGTGAGGTCATAAAACCAGGTGAAGGCGGCGGTGGCATCTGGTAATGGAAAGGCGATGGCGCCATCATATATGGATGCGGCATCATATATGGCTGCGGTATCATATATGGCTGCAGTGGCTGCTGGGAAGGTCCTGCTGGTGCAGCTGAGGATGAACTGAAAGCACCTGCTCTCCGTCTATGAGTCGGGGGACGATGGTGCTATGTCGGTGAACGTTTCTGTCGACGTCGTGGAAAGGTCTGCCCTCGTGCATCCTCAGGAAGTAGAAACGGTTTCCCGTTACTGTTGAACCACTCATAATAATCCTCCCACAACACGACCCACTCATGATGCCTCACCAGCCAACCTATATCTATCTTGCCGCGTCTATCTAAGCTATGCAACTCGTCCATATTGCGAGGTGCTTCCGGAATTGGTTAGAAACAACCAAACTGCCGGAGCACACGATCAATGGAGTGCCACTCGATGGTCGCATAATAGATCAGAGGGATCATCGCCATCCAAACATCTGATGTTCCCCTCAACTCAGGTGGGATCACCGCCCTCACATCATCAGTAGAATATGGAACCCATTCAAACTAAAACAAATAATATATCATTTTTATCAAAATAATAATCTAATTATATAACTATAATCTAAAATCGATTTTTAAACATTAAAATTCATACCTGTGTGCCAGCCTTCTGATCGATTAGCACCCTAATTTTTTCTAAATCATCTGGTAGCTCCTGATGATTTTTCCTATCAGTAGACCACCTATTCAAGGAAAAAAATTATTATACGCTATATAAAATTATTAATATACAAAATCAGTTTTATAATTACCTCAGAAGTAGTGGAAATACGAATGGGTTCTTCACTATAGGACATAAAAAGGGCAATCGATACCATGCCCAAGACTGCAGTAGCAGGAGACATCCGCCGATAGCATTACGTCTGTAGTCAGTGGCTCCACACATCTCCCTGTACAAAAAAGCCAAAACTGTCGAGCCCCAACTGAATGATCCGGCAAGACGAAAGTCGCTAAGATGTCGCAACCACATACACTGAACTAGGTTGTGCAATTTGTCCAGCATCAGCAACCCTCCTATCAACTGTAGTATGCATACTCGTGCATACATCTTAACCTCATCCTCAGAGGCGTCTGCGCTCAACTCCCGAAAATTGGCATCTAACCAATTTAACGGTATCCTACCTCCGATAAAATTTTCCGGGACACGTCCTAGTTTATCCCGACAAAAAGTAGTCCAAGAACCGAAAGCTATCCTCGATATCACATCTCCATCCACCAGAAGCCCCAGGTGCATAGAAACATCCTCAAACGTGATCGTGCACTCTCCGCACGGAAGATGGAATGTGTGGGTCTCCGGCCTCCACCGCTCTACTAAGGCAGAAATCAGGTCTGGCTCTATCTTACAGTGACACTGATATCTACCTATGTAACTGAATCCAGCCTCTACTAAATATGGCAAGACACTGTTGGGTATCACTAACTTAAGATTCCTAATAAAAGGATCTAATACACGGTCATTCTCCTAAAAATAAATAATTACAAAAATTAATTCTTACTCTAATAATCATCCATTAAATAAATCAACTAATTATTACTAATAATTTAAATTAAATTAAAACGTTAAAATGTTACCGTATCAGCAAAGTGTCGAGATATTTAATTCTTAATCTAATAATAATGCATTAAATAAATCAACTAATTATTACTAATAATTTAAATTAAATTAATAGGTTAAAATGTTATCGTATCAGCAAAGTGTCGAGATATTTAATTCTTAATCTAATAATCATGCATTAAATAAATCAACTAAATATTACTAATAATTTAAATTAAATTAAAACGTTAAAATGTTACCGTATCAGCAAAGTGTAGAGATATATGATTTCCATCCGAGCGAAGTAGACTGTCTTCCATTACATATCTGCAAAAGAATTATATTAGTAAAATATTAAATAAAGTAAATACATAATAGTAAAAATATTATAAAATATACCTTAAAAAGATAGAGTATTTGAGAGAAATTTAGAGAATTTGAGAGAATTTGGTGTGATAAAAGTGATTGAGGATGGGGGTATTTATAGGGAGGATGGGGACGTGAAGGGATGGGTATTTAGGGGTATAGCGTGCCCCCTGCACCGCGCTATACCCCACGTGTCAGATACCCAGGTATAGCGCAGATCAGGGGGTGCGCTATACCCACGTGGCGCCAGATCACCGTATATCGCGGGACAGGGGGCGCGCTATACCCACGTGGCGCCAAATCAACGTATAGCGCGGTTCAGGGAGCGCGCTTTACTGCTACGGGTCTTAGATCGAAAAATATAATCTGACTGGTGTTAGATCGGAAAATATAATCTGACTGGTGTTAGATCGGTAAATATACCGATCACCGGTGATTTATTGGAAAAATTGCCCTTACATCCTCGAGAAACAAAAACAAAATCCTGCTGGGTACGGGCTCGAGTAGCGGTGAGCATGGGCGAGAATAGAGCACTGTCTCGGGCTTCTGGGTGGTCGACAAGCGTGGTCTGATGCGCACTGTCTTGGGTCTTCTGGGCATGAATCTGTTGATGATTTTTTTTTATTATTATTCCCCATAATATGCTGCCTTCTTTTGTGTATTGAATCAGCCTTCTTTGTCTCATTCACGTGCTACAGGGTATGGGCACTTAGCAAGGTATGGGCACTTAGCAAGGCATGGGCACACTGGGGAATGTTTGCTGAGTGGAATTTGGCGTGTATGATCTCCCTCTAACATGAGTGAGTGGTAGTTGGTCAACAAGCATGGGTTAATTAAATAAAAGAAGGGCTGGAATGTGCAGCATGGGCGTGTTGTCTTCATCTTTGATTTAAGTGGGAACTTAATTAATCAAAGACAAAGGTTGGTGATGTTCTTGTTGGCATTGTACAATTCCAACCGGTTTAGACACTCCTTAGTGCTCCCACATGCTGTTCCAGCTTGTGTCAGGTCTCCATGTTCATACAAAAGTTGTTCCCAACGTGTTTCATGTGCATGTGCAAGGAAAAACAAAGGTTTGTTGAATTGAATTTGTAAATCCCGTATTAATTTTCAGCTTGCATTGTCCTCAGTTATCTGGGCATATCTCTAGCTATTAATATCAGATTGATACAATTCAAAATGCGTTGGAAAGCTAAGAGATATATGATTAAATGTTAAGAAGACTTCATCATCCAAATATGCTTGTAACATATTCAAAATTGGCGATCAATATGGATGACGTGCACTGTTTGTAATTTGGGGCCTGATTTGGGCTTGGTATACCTTGGCCTGCAAAATGATAACATAAATAATGTTAACATTATTATTAATAATAAAATAATATAATAATAATAATATCCCGGACAAAACGGGTGTCTATAGTATGCCAACGAGTATAGTTAGAGAAAAAATTCTATAAATATTAGAGCTGGGTATATGGGTTAAGGCCCGCGGGCTACCCGTTTAACCCGCGGCCCGTGCGGGCTTCGGGCCTCAAAAATTGAAGATCGTTTAAATTGCGGGCTTTTTAGCCCGGACCGTTAAACCCGCAGATTTAATGGGTATAACCGCGGGCTACCCGTTAAACCCGCTAAAGCCTGCTTAATTTAAAATTTATAAAATTTTAGAGAAAATCAACTTAAAGAATTTTATAGAAAAAGAAAATAAATTACCTATAAATATGATGTTACTTATAACTATTGTAGTTCTTAAATTTATTAGGGCGTTTGTCATAATTTTACCGTTGCTTGATATTTTTTCATTTAAATATACATCATTATCATTTTGGTATTTAAAGATTTTTTTATTTAATTTTGACCTTTATTTTTTTCGTGAAGTATGTTAAACATTTTGTTCTTTAATTATAAAAAGTCACGTGATATTCTAATAATATATAACATGCCACGTAATATTTGGATTAAAAATAAGAAAGAAAAGTAAAAGAAAAAATTGAAAACATACTTTTCAACTTTTAAAGACTTTTACAAAATAAATATATTTTAACAAATTAATTACTTATATTTTATCAATTTTAATATAATTGTATCTTTCAAATTTACTCTTATACTGTAAGTATTTTATTTTATATTTTCATATTATGTTTTAGTATTTCTCTAAAGTATCCATAAAATACAATTATTAGGAACACTTGACAACTTTCTTGTTAGATTTGTATAATGTTTGACTTTGTTGAATTTTTATGTTATAATTTCTGCTTTCAGACACTTCTGTGTCTTCATATTATAGCCTTGAATAATCGTGTTTTATAAAAGTATAATGTGGTTATTGTTTTATTTGTTTTTCAATTTGGTGATATAAGTGAATATTGTTTTTTTTTAATTTAAGTTTAAGTAATTATATCATTATATATATATATTAATGATTAAAATATTAAAAAAAATATTTTATAATCATTTCCGGCTATTTAAAATAAAATTTAAATATTATTTATTATTTTGACGGTGTTACCTTCCTTTTCAAGTTGCTCGATCATTTTTAAAGGTGTAGTAAGTTTAACATTATTTTTTATTGCATTTAAAATTATTTTTATTAAACGGGCCGCGGGTAAGCCCGTTTAGCCCGCGGGTTAAATGGATGGGCCGCGGGCCTTAAAATTCAAAACCGTTTATGAATGCAGGCTTTTTAGCCCGCTCCGTTTAAGCCCGCACCGTCAAAACAACAACAACAACAACAACAAAACCCAATTCCCATATGTATGGGGTAAGGGGGAGGTAGGGTAGTAGGCTGCTCCCAACGCCAGGTTGAGAGTAGCTTCCGTGGAAGACCTCCGGCAGTCAGAAAATTAAAAATATAGATAAAATGCAGTGCATATATAAATAAATACATAGCTAAACAATATTCATATGTAGTCATTAAAATCATATGTGCGTCTGTAACGGGAATTAATCCCTGCATAATAATCCCTGCGAAAGAATCTCTGCATATAGACAGAAACATAAGACCCGGCTAAATTTAAAAGAGGAAACATGAAGAGAATGATACACAGAAGTCAACGATAGCAAGTGCAGTTCTAATCCTTCATAAATACCAATAACAGAAACATATAAAAAGTAGAAGTCATGGAAAATACTACAAAGACATTAAAAGAAGACAGAGATGATACACCCTATAGATGTGACCCACACTACTCGACTACCCTAGTCTTTAGCCTCCATATTTTCCTATCAGAGGTCATGTCTTCGGTAAGGGCTAAATCCCTCAAATCAGATCTCAAGCAGTCTTCCCACTTCCGCCTTGGTCGTCCTTTCCTTCTGGCACCGTCGACTGTAATCGATTCTACCCTCCTGACCGCATCCGATGGTAGTCGTCTAAGGACATGCCCAAACCACCGTAGTCTTCCCTCCCTCAATTTTTCGGAAACAGACACCACCCCCAAGGACATCCTAATAGCAGAGTTAGTCGTCATATCCCATAGAGTCCTACCACATGTCCATCGAAGCATCCTCATTTCTGCGGCCTCAATCCTCCTTACGTGATCCTTCTTGGTTGCCCAACATTCTGATCCATACAACAGTGCTGGTCTTATTGCCATTCTATAAAATTTTCCCTTAAGTTTTAGAGGCACCTTCTTGTCACACAGAACTCCAGTAGCGGCCCTCCACTTTAGCCATCCCGCCTTTATACGGGCGGGTAGCCCGTATACCCACCTCTAATAAATATCATCAATGTTATCAAACTATTTATCCAATGCATATCCATAATCACACTAAAACATCACGGATGAGACTCGGGTCACGAAGCTCAAACACTCATCCACAACACACAAGCAAACATTACTTGTAGTCTGAGGTCACATGCGTGTCATAAAGGCTCACACTCTTCTTGCTTACGAATTAGAAGCTGGGTTAAATATAAAGTGGATGTAGTCGCAAATATCAAACTAAAATCATTAAAAATAATTACATGTAATAGCCACGATATTGAGCGAGTTCATGCTCATAATGTATTATAAAGCCATAAATTTATAGTAAGAACTAGACAGAATAAAAGAGAGACAACTAATAATATGAGAGAGATGATATTTATTTCAATTGCTTGTGTATTATGAACATTTCATAGCCACTATTTATACGACTAGAATCATGGACGTAAAAGAAGTGTTACAAGGACGTGAAACGTCAAGAGTCGAAAGTTAAAGAAAATCCACATTTAATAGAATTCATACTAATTTTTTGATATTTTGGAACGATATTTCTCATTTTTAGGATTGTGTTTCACATACAATCGATTAACATATTATAATAATTAATAAGTTTCGTCAACAATCTCTAGAGTATGTGATTAAAATCTCTCAGTTGAAACATTCATCTCTCCTAGGTTATGGGTTCAATATTCATAAGGAGCATAATTCCTCTTCCCCTCTCCTACGTTGGAATTATTCAAAAAAAATAATTAATAAGTTTTAATGCATTCCATTATATATATTTAAACAATACATCTAATAAATTGTACAGTTAATTAAATGAATTATTATCTAAAAATTTAGTAAGATGAATTATACACTTAGTCATCTAATTGCTGTAAGTAAAAATAATAGTAAATGAATCGTAATCTAATCGTACAATCATATTAGTAATGAGTATTAATTATAAGAAAAAAATAATATGATAAATTATAAAATTAATTTTACAATTACAACCAAGATTTAATGAAATATACTTTTGATTTAATTAATTGTGAATTAAATCGCATAATAAATTATTTTTTCATAATATAATAAATTATATATTTGATCTAATGAATTATATGAAAATAATGACATTAAACTTATAAAATTTTATTTTTTTAAGTATTGATCAATTTGAATTAATATAATTAGGTTTATTTAAAAAATCAAGTTGTCTAGATTATATCTCTTATTAATCTTTAGTATCTAAAGTGTTTTTTTAAGATAGGTTCGTAATATTTTCTCGTTATTATTTTAAGTGCTTGGTTCGTCACGACCGTTAAAAAAAATCAACAAGCGCTTAAAACATAACACGTGACATGCTTATAAATTTTTTTAAAAAATATTTCAAACAAAATAATTTTTTTATTGTTTTTCCATTAAAAACTCAAATTTTACTAAAATTAAAAAAAAACAGTCCCTAAATCCAAAGCATCAACTCAATCTTTAGCCACCCTACAGTCATTAACGTTGCCGACCGACTACCCACCAATTGTTGAACTCCATTACTGATCATCCCCTTATCATTATCCCTAAATCCTAAATTCATAAATCCTAAATCCCTCATGGATTTGATTCACTAAGCAAGTCGGTCTTGCAGGAATGTTCCACAATTGGAACAACATTTTTAATCTGCATAGTAGAGATTGGATTTTACAAGGGACAACGTGATGGGTGACTCCAACGATTAGGGATTTTAGAAATTTAAAGAATTGGAACAACAGTAATAGCAATGATCAGTTGATAGGTGAGTGACGAAAGATAAGAGGTCGTTTAAAGATTGTAGCGATGACCGACGATGATAATGGAGGGTTTCAAATTAAAGACATTATGGATTTGAGGTTTTTTTAGACTATAGAAAAATTGGGGGTTTAAGTTTTTTCTAAATAAACTGTCGAGAAAAATATAAATACAACACGTGTCACGTTTAAAATGGTTTTTTTTAACGACCATAATGGACGAAACACTTAAAATGGCAACGTCGAAAATGTTATGCCCTATTTTTACAAAAAATAAAAACAAAAATTTAGGCACCTAAAGTGAGTAAGAGGCATAGTTTGGACACCTGTTTTTTTATGCAAATAGAAGTCACTAGTTTTATTAAAAAAGAAAATTTCAAAATTACAATGAAGTTTTACAACCATAAGCGTAAACTAAATAAATAATTAGGACATTTCCTATAACTATAGAATCAAAACTAGTCACTTGAGATCAAACAAGGACCATAAAAGGAGAATATTAAGAATCCATCCAAAAAACTTGAACGAAATATAAAATACAAACAGATCTGACTACATTAGCAAACGAACCATAACAGGGAATCAAACTACTTAAATACGACTGAAAATTACAAATCAAGGTCAAGCATTGTGAGAAAACTATCCCCGAACGCAAACTATGTATCCAAATCCAATCCAAGAGTCCAAAGCAGAGAAGATCAACATTATAACGATAAACAATATTTTGATCAGTCCAGGAGATGTCAAATCTAACCCTAAAAAATGATTGCCAAACAATCGATAGAGAAGATTGAAATCGTGTTAAAAGACAGAGAAAAACGTGTCATAAAGGTAGAGAAAGTCGTTCCATTAAGGCAGAGTTATTTGACATTAAAAAACAATAGAAAAATAAAGATGCAATATAAGAAAATAGATGAAAAAT
The DNA here is from genome assembly GCF_006381635.1 of Hibiscus syriacus. Lineage (NCBI taxonomy): Eukaryota > Viridiplantae > Streptophyta > Magnoliopsida > Malvales > Malvaceae > Hibiscus > Hibiscus syriacus. Next base: position 151,437 of record NW_024062558.1, read on the forward strand.
AAAAATTATCGACGATTGATGACCAATATTAATATTAGTGTCATCACCGCCAACAAAACTAAAGAAAAAGGCCAAGCGACACTTGAGAGAAAACGTAAAAACACTAGGATAGAATCTTTTTGCTAACTTTTGTTTGTTGAGGATGAGTTTTTTGGACAAATATATTTTAATTAAGTCATATAGTTACTAACTTAATCAAATTAATGTTATACATATTTCATGTTAATTACAAAAAATTTATTTAAATTATATTTTTTTCGTTTATGTGTTTACTTTTTTTTTATCAAAGTAGGTGTATATAACATTTTCAACGTTACCATTTTAAATATTTGATTTTCCATTACTGTTAAAAAACCCTTCAACCAATCGAAGTGTGACATGCGACGATTTTATAGATTTTTATAAATTTTAAAAAATTAAAATTATTATAACTTTAAAAACAAAATTTCTCTAAAATCTAAAATATCATAAAACTTTACTCCCAAAGAATCAACTTCATCGTCGGTCATCCCGCACTGTTTTCGCCCTCATTGAGCATATACCCACTTGTCATCGATTGACTATTCCCTTGTGATAGCATCAATACAAAAAATCCCTAAATCTAAACCCTAAATCTCTAAATACCAAGACCCAAATCTCTTTGTGTAGGGGTTGTGGATGATGGTCGAGAGATGAGTGAGTGATCATCGGTGGTAATAGTGGTCGACAACGGGATTTCAGGGATATTCATTGGTGATAATGGTGGTCGACAATGACATTTTAGGGATATTTTTAGAGTTCTATTAATTTTAAGATATTGTTTGAAAATAGGAAATGTTGGGATTTTTTATAAATTTTATTTTTAAAAAATAAATGAAATTAAAAATTAGGCTACGTGTCAAACTGTTGAACCATGTTTTATAATATTTTGATATAATAATTAAGGAAAAAATGTTTTTGGACTTAATTGAATTTAATTAAAAGTTTTCAAAAGTTTTTAAAAATAATGAAAAGTCCATTTAAAGTGAATTTGAGCACAAAACTGATTTTCACGTATGAAGTATCGTTACTCTTCTTACAGTATCGATACTATATGAACAATACTGATATTGTTCATGTGGTACTGATACCCTAGGTAAGATTGGTATTGATATTCTCAAGATAGTACTGATAGTACCAGTTTGCTCAAATTCCAGAATGCAAAATAGGTACAGATACCCAAAGGGGTACCAATACCCAAAGGGGTACCAATACCCAAAGGGGTACCAATACTACTTTACGTAGTAGTATCGATACCATGGTCACAGTATCGAGACCATCAGGCCCAACAACTAGTAACGGCTAGTTTTATTTAAATATTACAAAGGTAGTAATGATACTCCCTATAGGAGTCTTGATATCCTATGTCCTGAGCAGTTTTATTTTGCAGAGAAAACGTCTCCAAACGGCTCCAAATCACTCTCAACGGCCAGAAACGACCACAACCTTATTTGAACATATAAATACAAGTTCAAGACATTTGAAGAATGGTTAGAACACATATCTAAGCAATCAAACACAAGAGAAGAGCTTTTCACTCTTTATTTCATTTATCTTGTAAATAGTTGTGTTTTTGTGAGCTTTAATTTTGTAAACACCTACCTTTAAGAGGTTTCTTTGTTTACGTTTTTTTACCTTTTGTAAAAGGGTTTTGGTTCTAGCTATGCCTTTGAAAAGCTAAGGAGTTTGTAAAGGTTATTTCTTTGTCCTTGAAAAAGAAAGAACAAATTAGTGGATTTGTTGGAAAATCATAAGTGAGGAGCATAGGTAGTGGATGTAGACTTCATTGAGAAAGTCGAACCACAATAAATCCTTGTGCCAAATTATCTTTACTTTCTTTCTCCTCACTCCCTAAACACTATTTGTCAATTCACCCCTCTTGTACTTTTTTCGGTTGTCAATCGAGCTTCGTAAATCCTAACACAAACACTATTTGATTCATTAATTTTTAACAGATTTTTTAACTAATTTGATGGTATAGACACTTAAAATGGTAACGTCAAAAACGTTAGACATCTACTTCCAAAAAAAGTTTAAACACCTAAACGGAAAAAAGGTATATGTCATAACAACTCTTGGGGACAGTTTGAAGAGGTTTTTGAAATGTTTGTAAAAATATAAGAGTAGCCATCAATCATTTTTAATGTAAAATTGGAACACCTAAAATCAGGTAATTTTAATAAAATATTTTTATTTTACTAAAACAAAAATGTTTTGGTTTGTGAAATCAGAAATCAGGACTAAAGTGAAATTAAACCTAAAGTGTAGGGTCTAATATTAACACCTAAAAATTTTTAAAAAATTATTGAATCGAATAATTAATTTGGAACCTCAAGCAATGGCGGGGACCATTTTAAACATTCTCTTAATTTAAGAACTATAGTGAAATTACCCCTAAAATGTAAGCTCTAGTATTAAACCGTAGCAAATTTTAATAATTTATTAAGTTGAATAATTAAAATGGAGCCTCAAGCAAAGGCGAGGACCATTTTAAATATCCTCTTAAGCTAGACTAAGTTTAGGGACTAAATTAAAAGGAACCTAAATCTAAAGATTTAATCTAAAAGCTAAATAATTAAACTAGGACTAAACTATAAGATTGAAAATTCAGAATCTAAAATTAAAACATGAATTAAGGATTCAATTAATATAATTGAAAATTAAGTATTGAAATTAAAAGAAATTAAAACATATATAGTAACTATATTGAATCAATTTAAAATATATAGTTAAAATTAAAAATATATTAAAAAAGGGAAAAATAAATGAAAATAGAAAGTAAGGAACAAATTAAAATACAGAAAATTAAATGTTGAAAATTAAAGGACTAAATTAAAAAAGAAAATATGAAGTGAGCAAATTAAAAAGAGCAAAAAAATTTAAAAAAAATTAAAAAAAATGAAAAAAAATGAAAAAAAAATGAAAATGTAAGAAAATAAAAGGTTGGAGGTTGATTTTAATTTTTTATCTGGACCATAATAACATGGTTCATACCCCCAGGGTGGGTCATCGTGAGGCCATAAGTTTAAATTGCACTAAAGTTGAAAGTTAGGGTCAAAAATAAAAGATGCAGAAAGTAAAGGGACTAAACCCATGATTAAACAATGGTTCACACTAATTCTAGATGTTTAAGCTAACTTTTACAATTTTTGGTTGTTATCAAACCCAACACTAAAAGACCCCATTTCTTTTTCTTTCATTCATTTTTTTTACTCTCCCTCACAACTATCCTCTAACATTCAGCCACCGCTGCTCACAAAGAAACTAAGAGAAGGCTCGACCACCATACATCAGTGGTTATTCTCACTCCAATCGCCACCAACAGAGTACGAAAAGACCAAACAAAGGTCTAAATGACCTAAAACGCTACTCTCTCTTTAAAGCTCCGTAAGACCGAAGTTAGCTAACCATAAATTGGTATGTTCTTCCATACCTAACCACCACCAGTGATGGTCGAACCACCCCAAATCTTAACCTAAATGAAAAGGCACCACCTTTTCTATTCTACCCCCAAAAAATGAGCCCCAAAACAACTAAGCACAAATCCTAAACAACTAAGGAAACTCTCAACCCCCTCAACTCCCTATCCCTGGCAACTCATGTGACACAAAGAAAACTCACATCTTTTCTTCATCGGTAAGACCCCATTTAACACTTATAAAGTAAAAAGATATAAAAGGAACCCGTTTCAAGCACCCGATACATCCCTGGTATGAGGACGACATAGGGAATACTGAAATACGTATCGGGACGTTCCATGGTGGTAAGGTACATCTGAATGAACTTCGAGATGTTTGATGCTTACCTGGGGATGTTTCAGGGATGTCATGTGACTATCTCATTTTGACATTTCACATTAAAAACAAACATTCTTAGACAAAACCTAATGTATTGCCAGCTTTATTCTTATAGTTAAACAAAACCATCTCATTTGTTTTCTTAATCATCGATTGGAGAGGAAAAGAGGACGACACCAGTTCAACAGGCCGACGTTGGCTAGATATTTGTACTCGATGCATTGAAAACTTTGGACTTTATTTCCAAATATGTCTTCTTCTTCTCCGTATAATTTTTTTCATCCATTTTGCTTTGATTTTTCCTCTAATTTCTCATTTAGGGTTGGTGGTCTCTTGTGTTTAAAAAATGCAAGCTAGCCTAATTTTTGTATTGTTGGTGGATAAAATATTACATGTTTTGGGTTGATTACAATCAATGTAGTCTAGGAGCATAAAATTAAATGATTTTGTTAAAAAAACTTAAAATATAATTGTTGTATTGTTGTACTGTTGTTTTTTTTTTACTTTGGATATTTGATTTATAGTATATTTGGTGATTAAATTTAGGTGTGCCTTGATGAGTTGATCTAGGGTCACTACTGTTTTCCAAATTGAGTTGTCGTGTTCAGTTTTGGTTTTGTTAAGGGCTCTAATATAGTTAATAAATACAACAAAAAGCTGCTGGAATTTACATTTTATAAATGTTCTATGGATTTATTTGTTTTGAATCACCGTGTGCTAATTTTTCTTAGGTTAAAATATGTGTAAAAAATAGTATATTGAGGCAACAATAGAGTTGATATGGTTTTATTGATTGTGTAATTCCATTCTATTGATGTATGATCTTTGAACTCGATTGTTTTTTTTTGTTTAATGTAAACATATCAATTTAGTTTAAATATGACATCTCAGAGTGGTAATGAGACTAGATGTGCTAGTAGAATTGGGTCAATTTCATTATACAAAAATGAAAATTTATCTCCATTATGGGATTAAGTGACAAAGATAGAAAAACATGGCACTGTGGGAGGAACTTGGAATTAGTGATGTAACATTTGTGGCGAAACTCGTGAAGGAAGCTATACTAGGATAAAGACACATTTGCTTCAAATTTTAGGTGAAAGAGTTGCAAGTTGCAAAAAAATAATTAAAAATCAAAAACTCGAAATGGAAAGGTTGGTAGAGGAGTGGGAGAAGAAAAAGAAACAATGAGCAACTAGAGAAGTTTCTTTGCCCTGTCAATCTAAAGCTAGAGTTGAGATCGATTCTTCTTCTAAGAAGAGAAAACCTAGTTTGTCACCTCTAGCTAAATCATTTGACATGAATGCTATGGCCCAATTAGATGAAGAAATTGCAAGAATGTTCTATACTAGTGGTTTGCCCTTTAATCTTGCTAGAAATTCTCTTTATCATATGACTTTCACCTTTGCTACAACTCATGGTATACCTGGTTATGTTCCAGTGATTATAATAAATTGCAAACCACATTGCTCCAATAAGAAAACAAGAAGAAAATAATGTTGAGAAGCTTACAATCGATTAAAGCAACATGAAAAGAAAAGGGATTGATTATTGTGTGTGATGGTTGGAGTGATCCAACAAGATAGGTTGGAGTGATGGGCCTATGTATCTTAAAGCTGTGAATTTATTTGGTGAAGTCAAAGATAGGTTTTTCATTGTCAATTTGATGAAAGAATTGATTGATGAGATGAGCCATCAAAATGTGGTGCAGATTATTACTAACAGTCCAACTAAATGCAAGGGAGCGAGAGAGATTATAGAGAGTTTGTATCCTCATATTTATCGGACACCAAGCGTTGTCTATACGCTTAATCTTGCCTTAAAAAACATTTGTTCAGAAAAAAATATCGATGGAAATGAGGAAAAATATAACTTGTGCCATTACATTACTAAAATTCATGGGGATGTCGTACAAATCAAGAATTTCATTATGAACCAGAACATTATATTAGTAATCTTCCAAAGATTTAGTCATTTTAAATTACTTTCAGTTGTCGATACTCGTTTTGCTTCAATCATTTTGATGCTTAAAAGGTTTAAGCTCATCAAGAAGGGACTTCAAGAAATGGTCATAAGTGATTAATGAAATTCTTATAAAGAGGATGACATAGGGAAAGCAAACTTTGTAAAAGAAAAACTTGTGAGTGATGATTGGAGGGATAAAGTAACTTACATCATTGATTTCACAAAGTCCGTCTATAACATGTTTAGATTATGTGACACTAATAAGCCATTTCTTCATTTGGTATGAGATGTGGAATTCCATGATTGAGAAAGTGAAGTGTGAAATTAATAATGAAAAACGTTCTCTTTCAGACTTCAGTCCTTTTTGTCATGTTGTTTGTGGAATTCGTATAGCTTGTTGGAAAAAGAGTTATACTCCTTGTAATCACCATCATTTAGTAACCTATTATTATTTTTAAAATAAATAAATAAAACCCAAGTTTTCATATCTCAAAGTCCAAATACATGTCAAAGACCCTAAACCAATTTACATGTTACCCAAAAACTCAAAACAAAACCCAATACAAGCCCACATAAGGACCCAACACAACTAGGATTTCCTTATGTTCAAGCTAGCCTCATCTCCCCTCACTGTTAGATCTAGAAGCTATCTATTGGCACAGATAAACCCAGATTAAGATTTCTTATCATAACCTTTTGATCTGCCACCAAGCTAGCCATCGCCGCTAGTGTTCTCAACCAAATCCAACCACGCTGATGTCGTAATCCGAGCCGCCACATTATTTGTTTGATCATTCGAACAAAAAGAGGTAGGAATCCCATAATATTTAGGTGGTGTTTGGATCAGGAAATGTGAGATTTCAATGGGAATGAAATTCACATTCTTCCGTTTGGTTAGTCTGGGAATTTCATTTCCGGTAATGTAAGATTACCAATAGTAAATTTTTTGGGATATATTACCGAGAATGTCATTACTTCCATTTTCTTAGATATTGTTAGATTACGGATGTTTTGGACTAAAATATCCTTAAAATTTTTCTTCTTTTAAAAATATTATTCTTCTGTCATTGAATAATAAAAATTTTACGAAAGTTAAATTATAAATTTATCTTTAAATTATTTTAGATTTACAAAAAAAATCTACAATTAAAATTTTATATAAAGTTCAGGGGTTAAAATAAAATTTTACCATTTCATTAAACATTTTTATATTTTTAATTTTATAAAAAAATATTATATAAATTTTATGAATTTATTTATTTTTAAAGAAAATATATAAATATTTTCTAACTTTTTAACAAAAAATATATAATAAATATAATTTAATCAAATATACATTCCAATAATCTTTTATTCCTTTAACTAAGTACGATTATCTTACATTATTGCTAAACCAATCAAACACAAAATCTAATATTTTTAGTAATTCTATAATCTTGCATTCTCACTAATAACCTTACATTTCGTAAACCAAATGCACTAAGATATTAAATGCCTTTATTATTGTACCACGACTGCCACGCCTGTGCATAATGAAGCCTGGTCTGCTGTTGCCTATCATCATGAAGCGCATGCCATCCACTCACGTTATAATCTGCAACCAAACAACACGAGATGAGGAGGATTTTTATGGTGGAGGATTTTCAAACCAAAAGAAAAAGAAAAAACCAACAAAGACCCAAAACAACCAAAAGAAAGAAAATGAAACAAGGAAAAAGGAAGATCTTACCCTTGAAACGACCGTCATCAGAGCACCAAAACACCATCCAAAACCGAAAGAAATCCATTTAAATCTTTTTAGATTTAGAAGTGGGTGACAATTTGAGTTATTTTGTGGCTCCAAATCAGTGTTTGGGGACGATTCAAGGCTGGGAGCGTTGGTTTTGAGGGGGTTTGCTTTGGTGGTCTCTCCGATTGTCGGTGCCGATCATTGACGGCCGGCGTGGTGGCTTGTTCATGTTCTCTCGTTAGGAGAGGAAGAGATGGTAGAGTTTAGGGTTTGCCTTTTGGGGTAAAAAACGTGAAGCACAAAAGGGAGGTTTTAGCCTTTAGGGCTATGTTTAAACTTATATACACGCCATTAAACTACGTCATTTTAGGGGTTGGACAAGCCATGTCTAGCGTTTGGGGTTATCGCAAGGGGGGTCCTTGTTATTTGTAGAGTTCACATTTTGTCTATATAATTGAATTTCATCTTCTTTTATTTCAGGCACTTTATTTTACCTGCATTATATTTAGTCTTGCATGTTATTTAATGGTTTATTGCAAACTCGGTGCTTTTATTTTATTTTATTTACATTTTAATTCCTGTTCTTTACCATGTTTACATTTAAGCCTGTTAACATTATGAAATGTATACTTTGTATTGCCATGTATACATGTTTACGTTAACCCCTTCAAGCGCATTATTATATTACCTTACGCTATGTATATATTTTTATAAAATATGTAACATATGTATGCGTGAATAACTTGTAAAGTTTTCTAAATTTTATAATCTATTGTGTTATACATATATATGATTTATTTTGAACAATATATGTATATATTATATTTTATATGTGTTTTATATATTTTTTCAAATCCATACATTTTATTTTTCATCAAATATCAAGATTAAAATATGTGTATATGTTAGTAAAAGATCAAGGTAATACCTTTTTGTGTGGGAATCCATGGAAAATTCTCCTAAGTACAAGGGAAATGTGTTACCAAGGATAGTTCATACAAAAAGGATACCCTTTTATTCAAATGTTTTTAAAGAATTCTTAATATAATATTATACTATTTTTATTATTTAATAAAGTCAAGGCAATGTCATTTCGTGAGGAGAATCTATGGAAAAGTCTCTTAACTTAAGGGAAGTGTGTTTTCGAATATTGTTCGTATGAAAGATACATTTTTAATAATATTTCCTTATAATATTTTTTTTAATAATATATAATATAGAACATTAATACTCGACTCTTAACTATTGCATCTATTACATTTGTACCTGTCATCATGTTTTGATTTTAACAAATTTTAAGGCAATGTTGTTTTAAATTAAAGAACTAATGAGATAGTATCCTAACTATGGAGGATGGCGATCTTCGTTAATTTTTCAAAATAAATCTGAGTGAATCAAGTCGGTTTCTAAGTCAAAATCCTTTTAATGAATTTCACTCAATTAAAAATAAATTCATATGAAGAAAAGGATCATAATTTAGATGTGTTCGAATTTGCAATTTTCAATAATTAGACAATGAATAATCGCTTAGGTACCAATTTTGGGTGTTGTGGGAGTGATTACCATTCCCCATGCGTAATAGACTCTCAAATTCTTAAAAAATGAATCTTTGGTAAATTGCAGACTATTTTTGTCTTTAAAATGATTTTTTTCTAAAAAAATCCAAAAAAGACATTTTTAGATATTTGACCTACCTAATCCAAAGGTCGATGGGGACTCCGATTCAAATTATTTCAAAATTTTAATTTCACCGCCTCTTTCAAACTTAATAATTTTAAGTCTAATGTTTTCGCTCATCGCGAGCTTAGGGGACATTATGACAGGTTGGTGACTCCGCTAGAGAAAATTAGAGTGTCAGGCCATAATTGATTATGTTCATCTTCATATTTAAAAATTTTAAATTCAAATGATATCTAAATTTTGATCCTTTTAATTTTGTTTTGTATTTCATCATGTCATACATCACTTTTATCATTATCAATAAATAATCGTACTAATGTGTGATTTCACCTTGTTTCATATTTTTGATTATTTTCAAATTTATTTATTTTTTGGTCGAAGCAAAGGATTGTGAGTTTCTCCTCACACACGTCACGGTTATTTATCCATCCCAAGCATTCTAACTGTGCCCTGTCCTTTTAGGTAGGGTTGAACGCTACACTTACGTGAGAAAAATTATTTTTCTTAGTATGGGATTTAGCAAATAACCTCTGGGGTGCATATGCCTTATTTTTACAAGTGAAAAATTGATTTTTATCGTATGTACATAGGGAAATGTATCCTCTTAAACTGAACTTGATCAGTTTAAGCCTATAATGGGTGAGAACCGATGGTCTACCAAGGCCAAAGGGGTATCAATAAGAAAAATTCGAGGACCTTTTAGTAGTGAAACTCTTCCCATTTTGTTATACTAAAAATCTGTCCAAGGATCTTCAACAAAACTATCACAAAGGGGAAACGAACACTAACCTTTTTTTTTTTGATCATATAGTAGATCTACTTATAGTAAAAAATATGAGAACTAGAAAAGTATGTGGTTAAGTTTTACATTTCCGTATGAAGCATGAGAACTAGAAATAATGCGGTTAGGATTTATTTGTCAAACAAAAGAACAGGGGTAGAAATCATGTCTAAGTAGGACGTATTAAACCATATTTGGGTAGACAACATGTGAGTGTAGGTTTTATTCGTTAAAGATGATTCTTACTATTTTATTGATTATCTAATTGATGCTAACTCGATTTTTTTATTTTTTTCTTTCTTACAATTGCAACATCATGACATAAAGGTGTTGATTCAAAAAAGTGGTTACCAAAAGTAGATGGTTTTCATATCGATAAAGGGGTTACATAACTAGGTAGTCAAATCCAAATGGTCGATGATTTAAAAATGAGATAATTGATGAAACAAAAGCTCAAAGTTGATCGAAGACTCTCATTGATGACACAAAGATCGAGATGATATCAACGAGCTAGATGTTGACTAGTTCAAGAATGAGAAGACTACCCACGAAGACATAAAGGCCATTTTCCCCTGAAAAAAGCTCATAGAAGTGGAAATATAGAGATTTGGAAATCATAGTAGGTGATAGTGAACATCATCAAATGTAAGAGGTGGTTCGACATCCTGTTCAGTCCAACAACAACTATAAAGACAACATCAAATCATGGGAGTAACCTAGCTCATGGATATGAAGAAAAGGAAGCTTGGGAAATTTGGCTATCTAGTTTACGGAGAACTTGGGTTATGATGAAGGTTTTTATAATAGAAATCACTTTTGGAATTGACACCATTTGCATTTTCATCATTGCATTATGCATTTGCATCATTGCATTATGCAATTGCATCGTATTTTAAAACATTTTTGCATGCATTAATTAATAACTTATAGAAACAATTTAAGAAATGATCCTAATCACGCAACTTCGTTATGAAGACATGCCACCAAAAATTATGGGGCATTGAAGCATAAGGTACAAATTTAACCGATTCAAGGGCATGGATATTTGATGAGTAGTAGGGCATCCCAATGCAATTCAGGAGCTCTTTTGAGGATCAAGGTTATAGACCTTTGACATGTGGTAAGATTAGACCTTTCGTATCTCGTCCAAAGCCAAAAATATAATCACTCAATTTTTTTTACCTAAAATCATTCATGTTCAATGCTAAAAAATCTAGTCTTGACAATACATCTCTCTGAGGCACCAAAGTCACACTTTTACCTTCTTGGACAGAGTCAACCTTTCCATGACATTACCTTTTTCGAAAGATATGACTTCAATGTCACATCATCGTCTTCTCAGACATAAAACCAACATTCTTCTACCACGATAATATCTAAAGTAATTGACTACAAGATGTTTGTTTGTGCTTGAATCTTCCTGCAAGGAAAATGAGATGGGGCGTTTTGAATCAACTTTCCAAAGATAAGCCTGAATGACTGGTATACTATGAGCAAGGAGAAGAAAAAGAAAATAGAATGATTGAAATAATTCTATCATGAATTGATGGAATTGTTTTCACATAAATAAAAAGTTAGTCATGAATATCTATCCCCTTGGGGTACATGTTTTATAAAGATTTTTGTGTATGAAATGATGAACGACCCTCTTTCACTATGTCTTCATAAAATGAGAAAAATATATATCAATTGTGTCCCTATTTGATCCTAAAATATTTTTATTTTCATATTCGACCCTAACCAAGGATCATCCACCACACAAGGGGGCAAGAAGCATATACAAAGAGTCCTTCAAATCAAATGACTCATCAAGCCCCAAACCATAAGGTTGATCAAGTTCAACTGGTTCAAAGATCCAGGTTCAATATGAAAGTCAAGAATACCAAAGGTATAGAAAAAAAAGATGAAATTTACGGTGAAAACTCATAAATAGGCAGTCTATAAGGATCTAAAAAGAGAAAAAAAAATATAAAAGACATTTGAAAACATATTCAAATCAAGAAAATCGGTATTGAAGGCATCAGAATGAATTGATCATTCCACCCTTAAACACTTGTTTGTGCCTATTTATCCATTTCTTTCATAACCGCAAGCCATGGTTTACGTTATGTCCCTTAAAGTCATTTCTAATCATAAATGAATTTCTAAGTGGGAGAGATTGTCTTCAGATTTCACTCCGCCTCTCAAGGTTAATCTTTTTATTTGTAAAAATGGTTTTCTAAAATCTTTAATGCATGATAAGGTAAATAACAAAGGGGTGGTTCAAGATGAAAAGTTTCACAAGACGTCTTGAAACCAAAAGAATATTTGAGTTGAAAACTTGAAAAGGTGACTCATGTATGAAAATCATGCAACTGTTGTGTAAGAGACTATCTTTTAAAAACGCTTGATAAAGTTTCTCACATCCTAAAATTCTCATGAGAGTTTGAAACCGATGGACGTTTCTAAATGGTGAACATAGAAACCACTTCATCAAATTAGTGAACATCAGAGAAGAGAAAGTGTTAGATCTTTGACTAGAAAAGCCAACCCAAAATATCATACTTTCCCAAATCAACCTAAGCCTTAAAATTACCATTAGACTTGAAATTTGTCAAAGAACTATAATCTTAAATGACTAAAAGAGCAGATGATTTGTTTGATATTCAATGAACTCATATTTTATGTTTTGTTTCAATTGTGAGCCCAAAGCGTATGGCACCATTTTGTTTTTTTTTTCAAAATCTCTTCATCGAACTTTTCAAAGGAAGAAAAATATTTTCAAACAAGACTAACTCTTTAGGGAATGTATATTGGAAGTTGACAAATGTATTTTAGACTTAGAAGCTCAAAATTATAAGTTAGAGCAATAAAAGATGAAATCTTAGGGGCAAAATTTTTTGGAACAAGAAAAACAGATTGTTGTAAACCAAGAGTTACAAGGTTACATGGTGTGAAAAATGAAGATGAACAAATCGAGAAGAGAATGAAGACTGCTTGTGCATCCATTCTTGGCCATTCATCAAGAAAATATGCATCATCATTACTGAACTACATTTTACATAAATTTTCTTGTTTGCATCAAACATTCATTATTTCATTAAGAAGAAGAAAAACTTTGATTCCTCTCTCTAGAGGTTTTCTCTTTTGAGAAACCATTTTTTTTCTTAATTTTGTTTCCCTGGAAATCTCAATCTTGACCTTCTCAGGACTTGTACACTAGAAAGTTCAATCTAGTCTTTCTAAAAATCATTCCTCAAGGAACCTCATTCTTGATTTTCTTAGGACATGTCTCATAGGAAACTCACTCTAGTCCTTCGTAGGATTGCTTCTGTAGGAGCTTGAACTTTTTCTTACTTAAGATTGTTTCCCTGGAAACCTTAATCTCGTATTCCTTAAGACTGTTTCTTAGTAAACTTCAACTTCATCTTTCTTAAGACCATTTTTCTTAAAACTTCAACTTTGTCTCCATTGAAGTAGTTTCCCTTGAAACATCAAATTTATCTCCCTTGGGATTGTTTTCCCTTGAAACACTAGTTTGTCTCCCTTGAGATAGTTTCCCTTGAAACATTGAATTCTTCTAACTCGAGATAGATTCCCTTGAAATTAAAATTATTGTCTCGCTTGAGGAATTTTCCCTTGAAATACAAAAAAAAATGAGATTGTTTCGCTCGAAATAAAAACATTATCCCACTTGAGATAGTTTCTCTTGAAAGTTATTTTATCTCACTGGAGACATTTTCCCTCGAAAAAAGAGTTTATCTCACTTAAGATATCTTATCTTGAAAAAAATATCGTCTTACTTGAGATCGTTTCCCTCAAAATTTCTTTATCTCACTTGAGATAGCTTCTCTTGAAACAAATTCCTGCTCACTCATTCATTTACATAAAAGAACATTTTATGTTTTGACAGGAATTCAAAAGAATAAACAAAGATTTCACTTTACTACTTTATGTTTGAATGATTAAATCTCAGCAAAGATTTTGATCCATGGGGATCTTAGCAAGAATACAAGACCTTTGGGTTATTGGCTTCAGGTACCTTAAATAAAATTTTCATTGACACATGATAACATTTTATAGATCCAAATCCATCATAGAAGGAGGTGGAATACCATTTTCAATTGAGAGTTCATATAAGAGAGCTCGTCTGACCATTCCATATAGGATGAAGCAATCAAAGAATAATAAGTTCATATAGGAAAGCTTGTTCGACCTCAACATGGCCTTTGTGAGATAATAAAGAGCTTATATAGGAGAATTCATATACTCTTTCTAAATAGGAAGAAGCAATCAAGGAAGAAGTTCATATAGAAGAGCTTGTTCGACCTCAACATGCCCTTTATGGAAGAATAGAGGGCTTATATAAGATAGCTCGCCTAGTCATTCCATAGAGGAAAAATGATCTTAGAAGAAATTCATATAGGAGAGTTTTTTTGACGTCAACATGACCTTTATGGAAGAATAGGGAGCTTATATAGGAGAGCCAACCCACTAATTCCATAGAGAAAAAATGATCAAGGAAGAAGAAGTTCATATAGGAAACTTGTTCAACCTAAAAAGTTGTCTTTACAAAAGAGTGAAGAGTTCGTACTAAGAAGAACTTGGAGCTCGAGATTTGTTGGTAGTTCTGACAGATAAAAATTGGTGTTTTATGTCTTTGCCCTATTCTTGTTTCACAACAATGAGCAAAGAGAGGCAGTTGAAATAACCATCTTTTACCTGACCTATTATTATTATTATTATTATTATTATTATTATTATTATTATTATTATTATTATTAAAGTAAAGAAATAAAACCCAATGTTTCATAACTCAAAGTCCAAATACATGTCAAAGACCCTAAACCAATTTACATGGTTACCTAAAAGCCCAAAAAAACCCAATGCAAGCCCACATAAGGACCCAACACAACTAGGGTTTGTTCATGTTCAAGCTAGCCACATCACCCCTTATCGTTAGTTCTAAAAGAGATATAACAGCCTAGATCAACCCATATTAGGGTTTTTCATCATAACCCTTTGACATGCTCCAAGATCAGCCGCTGATGCCGTTATCCGACTGATGCCGTCATTCGAGCCGTCACATTAGTTGTTTGATCCTTCAGACAAAAAGAAGTACGAATCTCGTAATATTCGGGACATTTAATGCTCCGATTGTTGCACCATGACCACCATGTCTGTACACCACGAAGCCTAATCCGCTGTTGCATGTCATCATTGAGTGCTTGCCATCCACTCACATTATAGTCTGTAAGTAAACAAGACAATAGTGGAGCAGCCTTTTTTTTCGAACAAAAAAGAGAGAGGAAAACAAACAAACACACAACAACAACAAAAAATGAAACAAAAAGAACAAGCAAGGAAAAATGAAGATCTTACCCTTGAAATGACCATCGTTGGAGCACCAAAACACCATCCAAATTGAAGGTAATCCATTCGAATCTCTTTAGATTTAGGCGTGGGGGATTGTTTGAGTCTTTTGTGGCTCCAAAAAAGTATTTTGAGACGATTCAAGGCTATGAGCGTTGGTTTTGAAGGGTTTGTTTTTATAGTCCCCTACCTCCAACGGTGGTTAAAGGCGACCAACGTGGTTGCATGTTTATGTTTTCTCGTGAGGAGAGGAAGAGATAGGGAGAGTTTAGGGGGTTTCCTTTTAGGGTGAAAAATGAAGGTTTTACCCTTTTATGGTTAAGTTTAACCTTATATACACACCATTAAACTATGTCATTTTAGGGGATGAAGAAGCCATGTCTAGCATTTGGGGTTATTCGCAATAAGGGTCCCTTGTTGTTTGTAGAGTTCGCATTTCGGCTATTGAATTGATTTCATCTTCTTTTATATTAGGCACTTTATTTTACCTGCATTATATTTTTGTCTCGCATGTTATTTAATGGTTTATTGCAATCTTGGTGAATGTATTTTATTTTATTTATGTTTTAATCCATGTTCTTTACCATGTTTACATTTAAGCCTGTTAACTTTATGAACTTTATACTTTTTCTCGCCATGTATACATGTTTACGTTAACTCTTTTATGGACATTATTATATTACCTTATGATATGTATATATTTTAAAATACGTAACATATATATATATATATATATATATATATGCGTGAATAACTTGTAAATTTTTATACATTTTATAATCTATTATGTTATACATATATATGTTTTTTTAGTTAATCACTGGTATCGATCTATTGATCGACTAATTGAAATCGGGTAAGAGGCAAGGGCGACCCTTCCAACCCAGTTTACTCCATTCGAAAACGTCAGAGTTTGAACCAGTTTGCTCTATTCTTTTGCTCAAATTTTAGAGCAATAACTTATATATATGATTTATTTTGAACAATATATATATTATATATTTTATATGTGTTTTATCATTCTTTTTTCAAATCCATACATATTATTTTTCATTAAATATCAATATTAAAATACGTGTATATGTTAATAAAAAAAATCAAGGTAATGTCTTTTTGTGCGAGGAATCTATAAAAAAGTCTCACGACTACAAGGGAAACATGTTTCCGAGAATTGTTCATACAAAAAGGATACCCTTTTATTCAAACGTTTCTAAAGGATTCTTAATATAATATTATACTATTTTTAACATTAAATAAAGTCAATGCAATGTCATTTTGTGAGTGGAATCTATGGAAAAGTCTTCTAACTTAAGGGAAATATGTTTCCGAAGATTGTTCGTATGAAAGATACATTTTTAATAATATTTCCTTCTAATCACTACAACAAAACAGGTATGTAGCGGCGTTTTCTAAACGCCACTAAATTTATACATATCACGGTGTTTATATCAAAAACACCACAAAATGGTAACATTAATGGCATTTTCCCCTAAACTCTGCTAAAACTCATACTTTAGCGGCGTTTGTGAATAAACGCCGCTACATATAAGTACTTTAGTGGCATTTTTAAAGAAACGCCGCCACAGAATCCTACTTTAGTGACGTTTCTAAACAAATGTCACAAAAAAATCTTTCTTTAGTCGCATTTTTAAACAAACACTGCAATAGGGTATATATATTGGTGTTTTTAAACAAACGCCACAATAATTCGAAAAACAATGTTGTAATATGTTGAACCGTTAATGGTTTTTTGTTTGAAAACGCCACAATAGTTTGTTCTATAGTGACGTTTGGTTTAAAAAACGACGCAAAGTTTTAGAAATACCAAAATCTTGATCATTCAGCTCTCTTTTTGTTTCAAACAGATTTCTAATCCCTAGCTCAGCACAACCACCGTAGCGCAGCCACCAGCAGAAGCTAGCATCGTCGTCGTCGCACTCTTCCGGCCAACCACCAGGTATGCCTTTCTTATTCGCTGCACCCTACTTTTTTCCTATAACAATCGGCCAGAAGAAAGTTGGACATTTTCTTTTGGGCGTTTCTCTGTTTTCCATAGGCGAGAACTGTCTCTTGTTTTTCCATATGCAAAGAAAACTTTGGTCTCTCGGTTTTTCATTTTGTTTTTTCGTGGATCTGTAGATCGATGGTGGTTGAGAATTGAATCTTTTAATGTTTGTTCGTATCATTTGCACTGATTTACAGGTGGATTTTGCATTGTCAAATGTGTATTATTCATTTTCAGGGTCTTTTGTTGTTCGTATCATTTTGTCATTTTGTTTGTTCGTATCACATAGCTTCCCGGTAATGTCAGAAGCACAGAACATTCCATCAGCTGTTCCATATTGCCCCAAACCCAACAAATTAGCCAATCAAAATTCACAATTAAGATAATGATCAGAATTTTAGTCCTTCCACGTGCAAGGAATACAAAAGATATAAAAAATACTTAATACAGCATACTTGAAGAAAAACAGAAGGCAACTTTGGTTCACTGAGAATGCGAAAATACGACTCCACTTGCTCGAAAAAAAAATCATTCAAGCTTAAGAAAACGAGAGGCCCAAAATAAAAGTGTAAAACTAGAATACAAATGAAAAGATGAATTACATTTTTGGTTTTGAGATCTGCAAATATTGATGTTTTTCGTGATCTTCATTGATCGAGAGAGCTAGCTTTTAATGTATGTATTATACAATATATTACATTCTTGGTTTTGAGATCTGCAACATGTGCTTTTGTTTGAATTTTTTAAGCTTGATGCGAAGTAGAGCTTATCGAATTCATAATCTGCATCAGTGGGTAGGGAGTGTAGTTGTAAGCTGCTTTCGTCATACATGGTTTGCTCATAGAATGATTTTCCTGTTAATAGCAGTTGAAGTCCACCGCTTATAGTTTGTGTTTGATTTTAGGAAAATCTAGGTAGTTTTGATGGGTTTATCGGGATCATAATCTTGAAGTACATTCACTTTTCATTGATTTGGTAATAGCAAAGGAAAATACTTGACCTGATAAAAAATAATATAATTGAACCAACTTTCTTCATGCATCATTAGCAATAGTAGTTTTCTTTTCTTTTTCTTTTGACATTGATTTGGTGAGCATATATAGTGTAGTTGTAGAGCTGTCCCCCTTAGATGATTATATTGCAGGGACAAAGCAATTGAGGTAAACTGATTTTACTTCAAATAAGGGATTTGATCAAGAATATATATATATATATAATGAAAAGTTGTCATGATCATGATCTATAAGTCTTAATTATTAAGGACTAATTCTCCACTCCTTTAGGGTATATTTGCAGTTATATATATGGCCCGCAAACAAGTCATGATCCTTACCTAGTTAAATGTGGGATAACAATTGGATAGCTTCTACCCTTGAAAATCTTCAATGATAAAAGAAGAATTGAAAAAGTGGCATACCAATGGAAAAAACAGTTCTGAAACAAATATTTTCATTTCTGTATATATTTTACTAGAAAAGTAACACAACATAGAATCAACTAGTATGTGCTGCAAATTTGCGCAAACTCTTTGGTATTTTCTCTGTTTGAAAAAGAACATAGGGAAAGAAATTATACAAAGAGTCTCGAAACAATAAAATAATAAGAATAGACATACAAAGATGATATTGTGTCATCATAATGGTGGTGGTTTTCTTGCAGGGAAGGGTTTTTTCCTTTTCTTTTACTTTCTCCTTTTTTTTCTTTTGTACTTTCTCTCTTTCCAACATGGACTGTTTTACAGTTAGTTCATTTGAGACTTTGAAAGTCATATAAACCAGGTCCCTCTGTTCCTCCCCATTAGAATAAAAAAAAACAGAAAAAAAAACTATAGTAATGGATGGTTTGTTTTTCCTTTGGCCATTCTCCTTGGAAAGAACTTGACCAGACCTAGGGCTCCAAGTATACTAATAATGATGTCTATAAGGAATTTTCTTTGCTTTGTCATTAATTTTTCTTCTTTTTTTTTGCTTCTACCCGTGACGATCCTGGTTGTGATGGTCAGGGTCACTAAAGATAAGATAAATAGCGGCGTTTGTAAAATAAACACCACTAAAAACTTTTTTGACATTTGTTTTAGCGGCACATTTTACAGAGTTTCTTTTTACGTCAGAAGAGTTTCTAACAGCGTTTCTTTTTACGTCAGAAGAGTTTCTAACGGCACATAAAAAGGAAGCTATATGACAAAAAATGCCGCTAAAACCCATTTTGCTGTAGTGAATATATTTTCTTTTTAATAATATATAATATAGAACATTCATACTGGACTTTTAACTATTGCATCCATTACATTTGTACCTGTCATCATGTTTTGATTTTAACAAATTTTAAGGCAATGTTGTTTTAAATTATAGAATTAACGAGATAGTATCCTAATTACGAAGGTTGGCGATCTTCATTAATTTTTCAAAATAAATCCGAGTGAATCAAGTCAGTTTCTAAGTCAAAATCCTTTTAATAAATTACACTCAATTAAAAAAATAAAATAAAATGAACAAAAGGATAATAATTTAAATGCGTGTTCGAGTTTGAAATTTTCAATAATTAGACAACTTATAATCGCTTGGGTATCGATTTTGGGCGTTGTGGGAGTGCTTACCTTCCCCATGCGTAATCGACTCCCAAATTCTTAAAAAATGAATCTTTGGTAAATTGCAGACTATTTTTGTCTTCAAAATGATTTTTTTCTAAAAAATCATGAAAATATATTTTTAGGTATTCAACATACCTAACCCAAAGGTCGATGGCGACTCCAATCCAAATTATTTCAAAATCTGAATTTCACCACCTATTTCAAACTTAAAAATTTTGAGTCTAATGTTTTCACTCATCGTGAGCTTAGGGGACATTATTACACTCCTCTTCATTGTCTAGCTCACTCACTAAATTCAATGTACATAGATTTGTTACTTTTGAATTTTATATTCTCAAATCCTAGTTCTTTGATATATGTGTAATTTCCTTTTAATACGTTGAAGGTTTTATAGTGATAGTTGGCTAACCGATGATCTTAGTAGAGTTGCTCCTCATAGAGATGACGAAATATTTTTAGAGAGAATGAAGTGATTTCGTAGGTTATTTCCAAATGATGATGATTAAGACAAAGTTTTGGATGAATATTCTTGTTTCTTACTTAAAAGTGGACCTTTTGAAGATTTGATTTCTCTTAAAAAGAGGTATTCTTCGAATTCAAAAAGTTGGTGACTTACTTCGGTGTCAAACTCCATTCCTCAAATGTTTGGCTTTCAAAGTGCTTGGACAACCAACTTCATCCTCTTTTTGTGAAAGAAATTGGAGTACTTATTCCTTTATCCACTCACTTAGGAGGAATAAGTTAAATCTGAGTCACACTGAAGATTTAGTTTACGTCTAGATATGATCTTGGTTATGTGTTCCGAGTCATATACGATGTTGACCGATCGTGATTCTAGTAAGAACTTCACAGTGCTTTGATTGAAGACTGAAAATGCACAAACAATGTTACAAGAAATAAATTCATATAAGTGAATTGAAAATAAAAGGTTGTAGGTTATGATAAAGTGGTTTGAAGGTGATGGAAGAGTGATGGTTGTTGTGGTTTAATGAAATAAAGGAAAGTGGGGAAAGTGTAGTGGTGATAATAATTTAGAGTGTGGAAAGAATGAAAGTATGGTAAAGGTAAAAGTTGTTATGGCGTGGGAGATGAATGATGAAATAAAAAGTATGGATTGTGACCCGCTAGCTATATGGAGTTAGGAACCAATAAAATACAAAGATGGAATCGAAGTGATAGAGGGTGGAATGTGACCCACTAGCTATAGGTGAGCTAGGAACCAACGTTATAAAAAAATGAAATGGAGGAAGGCTTCAAGACTGATAAGAAACCGATAGAGTTCTAATCCAAGAACTAAAATGAAAGCAACCTTTCAAAGAGTTTTTTATGCAAAAAGTTCTTAGTACAAATGCCATGGAGGTGCCTATTTATAGTGTTGATAGCACCATATGAAGATTTTTTACAATTAAAATAAGAGAAAATAACCTCAGTGACCAAAAATCCCAGATAATATACGATTTTGATCAACTTTTTTTGGATTTGCGAAAATGACCAACAAAATCGCAATGCGATCTCTAATTCGCATTGCGATCTCCACTATCATAAATTTGCGTTGCATTTCGCGTTGCGATAATTGAAAATCGCGTTGCGATAGTTGAAAATCGTGTTGCGATAGTTGAAAATCGCGTTGCGATTTTCCATTTCGCGTTGCGATAGTCTACAGTTGTCGTTGTGATTTTCCAAATTCGTTGCGATAGTCTACAGTTGTCGTTGCGATTTTCCAAATTCGTTGCGATTTTCCATTTCGCGTTGCGATTTTCCAGTTCGCGTTGCGATTTTCCAGTTCGCGTTGCGATAGTCTACAGTTGTCGTTGTGATTTTCCAAATTCTCACGGACACGGACACGGACCCGACCCGACCCGACCCGAGACGGACGGCGGCGGCGGCGCGCGAGAGTCCCCCTTGTTCTCTATCACTCAATAAGGAAGTGGGAAAGCCAAGCCTTAAATACCATTCTCAATAGTGTTTCCAATACTATGTGGGATTGAGCATTACCAACACTTGTTTCTAATACAATGTGATTATTCAGGAAACAATTAACAATCATGCACCTTAAAACAACTGAATCAGCAACCAATTGCATTAGTATTATACGATTAAATATGTCATAATTAAAAGTCAATCTACAATCAATCGCGATTATTGCAATTTTAAGCAAAACATTCAAAAATAATATCACTATTTAAGGCTCAATCCCACATAGTATTGGGAACAAGTATTGGTAATGCTCAAATCCCACATAGTATTGGAAACACTATTGGAATGGTATTTAAGCTTGGCTTTCCCACTTCCTTGTGAGTGATAGAGAACAAGGGGGACTCTCGCGCGCCGCCGCCGTCGTCCGTCCGTCTCGGGTCGGGTCGTGGTCGTGGTCGTGGTCGTGGTCGTGGTCGTGGTCGTGGTCGTGGTCGTGGTCGTGGTCGTGGTCGTGGTCGTGGTCGTGGTCGTGGTCGTGGTCGTGGTCGTGGTCGTGGTCGTGGTCGTGGTAATACGTGTCTTCGACACGTCCGCGCGGATACTATCTTTTTAGAGAAAATTCTTAAGAAACAAAATCTTTTTTTTTAACTATCGCAACGAATTTTACATGTAGATTTTGCGAAATGCGAAATGCAATGCGAATTTGCGACAGTGGAGATCGCAATGCGAATTAGAGATCGCATTGCGATTTTGTTGGTCATTTTCGCAAATCTAAAATAAGTTGGTCAAAATCGTATATTATCTTGGATTTTTGGTCACTGAAGTTATTTTCTCTTAAAATAAAACAATCACCTAAATACAATTTAATTCAATTAAATGACTTGTCATTCTTCTTATCCTTTGATGGTTGGCCATGTAGATTGAAAATGGATGAATTAAGCTTTAATTTGAGATGATTCTAGCCTTAAATGCATCCAAAAAATGAGGGGTGGCTCTTGGGCTGCCTTGCCTTGCTTGCAAATGGAAGAAAAGATGATAAATGAAGTCATAGAATGAATGTGGACATCCTACATGTCCAAATCAGCTTGTCTCTTCAAATTCCTTGCTGATTTTATCACTTAATTTGGTGGTGAAATGAAATGAAATCAGCATTCATTGCTTGTTCCCTTGTAAAATATGATCAGCCTTCAAAAGATGATAAAGGCCTTGAATGTTGGTTACTGCATGTCCCCTTGCTTGAATATGAATGGCCTTCAATGGGCGATAGCATCAACCTTGAATGCCTTGAATTGGTGAATTAAGATGGCCATCAATTGCTTCTCTCTTGGTAGAAGATGAAAGGACTCTTCCTTGGCTCAAACTCATCCAAATCATCCTTGTATAAAATTCTCGTAATGAAAATTCCAGCATGCACTATCTTCAGTAAATCGATCATATCTCAAGCTCCAGATATCGGATTGAGGTGATTCAAAAGGTGTTGGAAAGCTAAAAGATAGAGGAATAATGTCCAATTGATTTCTGGACCCAAAAAAGTCTGTATTGCATCCAGAATTGGAAGAAATTCTGACTATCATTCTTCATCTGTTGAAACCGTTCAACTTCTCTCATGCTCTTAGACACAAAGGTGAACTTTATTCAGGCTTTAATTGAAAACATGCATGAAACAATTAAGAGTTAGTCTAATAAATGAACTAGTTTGATGAATAAACTAGTTTAATTAATGAACTCGCTTTATTCAATGAACTAGATGCATGAATGAAGTAGCTTATTAAATGATCTAAATATGCATAAATGAACTACTTCCGTAAATGAACTAGATGCTTTAAATGTAATGCATGCTTAAATGAACAGTACACTTATTAAATGCTATGAACGTCATGCAACTAATAAAATTCATGCAATGAATGATATCATATGATAAGCATATCCTAAGAGGTAAATACAAACATATGATTAAATATAGTGCATAAATAAGCAAATATATGATGAAGTAAGGTAGAACTAACTTTGAATTAGCCTTGGTAAACTTCAATGATTTAATCAGATCAAGAAGAAAGTTAGGGTTGATTGGGATCACATCACGTCCACTAGGGGTGTGCATTACCGGATATCTGATATTATCCGATCCGAATTTTCAGATATGCGAAAATTTCGGATACCTAAAGTAATGATCCGTATTCGATCCGAAAAAAATCAGATATCTGAAAATTCAGATATCCAAAATTTCATATATCCAAATATCCGGATCCGAATCCGATTTTTTTTTGCAAAAAAATCATAAAAATTAAAATATTCATATTTTACTGTTGGTAAAATACCTTCAAGAAATTTGCTGCCATGTTATTACAAAAACGAAATCCCAGTAAACACCTCCAAGAAACAACGGCTATGATGTTTACTGTTGATAAACCATAAAAATGTAAATGGTGGATTACCGTATAACCAGTCCTTGAAGTATACGTGAAGGGCCGATGATAGCTCTCTTTTACGATTTTCTTCGAGTGGAGCTTCTCTCAATATTTGCTTTATCTCGTCCAAATTCTTTTTCTGTCAATAACATCACAAAGAAAAAAAAATTTCAGTTGAGTCGATATTAGATAGATCAATAAAAGTTAAGTAGCCACCAGTCCATTATCAAAACCGCTTTAGGCCGAGTGCCTTTACATTTCTTTGTTGAGATGTCAAGTATGCATCAGGTAAGGGGAAAAGATTATCCTTTGTCAACCCTGTGGATTCGCCTTCAAACCAGTTCGGGATCTGCGGATTAAGAAATGCTAATGTTAAGCACAAGAAGATCAAACTATGGACAGATAATAATATATTAGCATACAATCTAAGCTATTACATACACAAGCATACCAGAAAATTTGTTAACTGATCAGAATCCAAGAGTGCAGCTGACTCAGCTTGAGCATCAGAAACACCTGCAGGATGAGATAACGAACCATGCGGATCAACAGCTCCAAATGCATTAATATGGCCAGAACAAAATCCCCCAGACCCATCCATTGCAAGCTGACAGAGGAATGGATATAAGCTTGAAGAAAATAACCCTAATTTTTTTTCGGGTTTTCGGATAATCCGAAAATGGTTTTTTACCGATCCGTATCCGATTTGATAATCCGGAAAAAATTTCGGATAGTTGATCCAAACTATCCGAACATTGAAAAACGGATCGGATATCCGAATTTTCGGATCAGATCAACGGATCGGATTAGTCGAATCGAGTTTTTTTCACACCCCTAACGTCCACTACAATCTTCATCTTTTATCAAGGAGTTCTAGTTAATACGAGGATAAAAAACCAAGATGTGGGATGCTAGTAGAGATGTTTTTTGATTTTATTATTTTAGAGTTAATATTATGTTTTTCTTATGGATTTTATTGTTCTAGAGTTAATATTATGGTTTGAATCTTGAGATTTGACATTTTAATATTGTGGTTTCTTTATAGACTTTATTGTTATAGACTTAATATTGTGGTTTGATTGACATTTGATATTTTAATATTGTGGGTTGTTTATAAAATTTATTGTTCTAAATTTAATATTGTGATTTGAGTCTTGAGATTTGTTTATGGTTTATTTATGGAGAGCGAATTGATCTCGGAAAATATTAACAATGTTTGATTTGTGTTGTTTAATATTGTTTTCGACTTAATTTATTGCGATTTATTTATGAATTTTATTTTTCTAATTTTCTATGAAGTATTGACTTTATTTATGATTTTTTATATATATTTATAATTTAATTTTTTTTATATATTATACTATTGCCGTCTTCGTATCCTGTAATTTTAAAAAAATTTATTTTCCGACTTCGTATCTGTATTAGTGCAACATAGATAGACAGAAGATGAAACCGAAGAGATCCCACGATGGAGCCCTTATCTCTCATATAAGCAAATGAATCATTTTCCTAACTCTATTTTATACTTCAACTCTTAAAGAAATGGCAACAAGAAAATATTAAAAGACCAAAAATACCTTAAAATGTTTGAACATTTCAAAGAAAAAAATCCGATTGGAGGCCATTCGACCTTCCAATATCATTAGAAAGTTTGTACAAGTTATCGTCCTTTATTATCAATCCTTGTTGTTTTGTTTGTTTGTGCACGAGAACACAGGAGAAGCACGAAGCAAGAAGCCGAAAAGAAAACTGTTCGATGGAGCCTCTGTTGTTGATTGTGTTTCGCACTGGTGTGACACTCATCGAATGATCATGAGGCAGTCACGAGCATGCATGATGTGGCAATGGCTACTATTGATGGTTGGATATTGAAAAGGCACAGCTGGTGACTGTTGGAGAAAAATCTGATTATTTTGGATTGCACTGCATGGACCTCCACCATTGGATTTGGTTGTTGGGCATTAATTTTTGGGTTAATGGGTTTGTGATTTGGTCTGTAATTGGATTTTTTTTGGGTTTTATAAGTTTTTGTAATTGGGACTTGGACATTTGATATTTACACATTTTGGGTTTATTTATTAATGGTATTTATTTATAATAATAATAAAGGTGGGGTCGGATAAAATAATGATTACAATATAGTTTAAAAAAAATTATATTAAACATTTATATTATATAATCATATATTATTCATTTTATGTTATATAATACAATATGGCATATATTATAATTAACATGTAAGTGATTATAATATGCTAATCATGAATCCCATTACAAAATATGAGTAATGAAAATTATGTTATATGCCATTTATTTAAAATAATTCATAGAATTTATATTAGATAATATATATTTATTATATAGTTTGTATAAAAATCATATTATAGAATTGCATGAAAAAAAATATTTTATAGTATAATTTTATAATATAAAACAACAGGTAAAAATGAATCATTACCTCCATGATGAGTGACAGACTATCAGGAAAGAATAATATCGCAGAAAAATGCTTTATTTTTTGTCAACTTGGGTGGGGACATGCAAAGGGACTGCAATATGAAAAAGTCAAAATTTATAGAATATCCCTATACTTTGTGTTTTTGGTATATTAGGTCCCTCTACCATATTTTGTTTGAAGCTATTTTTCAAACATGTGGTGATATTATGATGTTATCAGGAATGGATCGTGGGGAGCGGGTGGAGACAGTCACCCCTAAAATTTTCAAATTTCTTATATTTAAATTTTTTATTTATACTTTCTATTGATAATCTGTTTTTTGCCCCCTAAAATTTTATATGTTCATCTCCTTTTAAAATTTTACCTCTAACATGAAATCATATGTTCGTCCTTGTATATATCGGCCTTCTTTTAACAATTGGTCAAATATTATAATTTTTTCCTATTATTTGTCTCCATTATTAAATGTTGAAAATAATTAACTATATAAAAATTGTCAAAATGTATATATTACATTATCATATGTTTAAAGAAAAATATGCCAATGAGTGTTAGCTAGGGATGGAAAACGGGCGGGTCCGGTGCAGATACCCCCTCCCCTATCCCTATACCCACTTAATATTTTCCAATCCACCACCCGCCCACCACCCATGATGGGTAAAAATTTTCAAATCCACACCCGCCCACGCGAGTGCATTCTCAAATCCATCCCCACACCCACTACCCAACTGGAGACGTATCCGGCTAGACCCGCCTGACAGTTAGGGGTGTGCAAAAAAATCTGATCTGACCGATCCGATCCATTGACCCATTGATCTGATCCAAAAATTTGGATATTCGATTCGTTTTTTAATTTTCGGATAGTTCAGATCGGGTATTTGAAATTTTTCCAAATTATCGGATCGGATACGGATCGATAAAAAACCATGTTCGGATTATTCGAAAACCCAAAAACATTTGGGCTATAGTCAAGACTAGAGGAGGTTTTCGCATAAGGCTTGGGCACAACTTATTCATCTTGAGCTATCACAAAAGAAGTCTACAGTTAAGGCGTGGGCACGCCTTACCAGTTTGTACAACCCTAAATTGAGACTTGTTATATACGACACCATCGTCTTTAAACTTCAAAACCACCGTTGTTTTTATGGATTTCATGCTCCCACCTCTCCGTTTATAGACCACCAACCACACTACCATATTAAGCTAAACCATATACCAGTAGTCATTATCTGTCCTAATCATCTTCCTATATAAGCCCAAAACTTTAACAAACCATCAGCGATAAGAATTACAAATGTTGGATAGACACCTAAATAAATCCATTCTTTGAGTTGTCAAAATATTATTGACACAACTTTCTCTGAGTTATTTAATCAGTGACTCTTTGTTTGTTGCTGCACTTGTTTCTAATTATAATAAAGTTTCAGTTACCCAAAATTAAAACATGATTTCATCTCTTTCCCCACAACAACAACCAAAAAAGCTTATACAAATCTAAGCAAATGATCCATGATGCGTAAAATATAGCCCAGTGTTTGAATCTTTACCTTTGCATTATTCCAATCCATAAAAAGAAGATCAAATCTAAGTTGTATTGGTTTTGGGCTTTTTTTTCAAGATGTTTTTGTTTTTTAATGTATGATTATACAAATTATAATGCATAAATTATTCATAATTTTCAAAATCAGCAGAATGTGTGAATGCACTTAAATTCAGAAGAATACCAAAATTAATAATTCAATATACGTACATATAACATGTTTCTTAAAAATCAAAATCAATATACAAATGCTCTTAGATTCAGTAAAATATCAAAACCAAAATAACAGAGTATTGACTATTGTCCTTGTATCTTGAACAGAACTAAGAGGATTAGTTATGAAAACCAGAGTATTCTCCTTACGACAAATTAAAGTGGCCACAAACAACTTTAATGCAGCAAACAAGATTGAGGAAGGTGGTTTTAGATCTGTGTATAAGGTGACATACAACTCTACTACCCGTAGAGGAAACCAGAGTAAAGAATAGGAAGAAGGCATACTTGAATGAGCTGGAGACTAGAGTTTAAAACTTGGAGAAGAAGAACTACCAGAATATCGGCGCAGTAATTAGCAAACAAAACACTAGAGGTTTGAAAGAAAAAATTGATTCATAAACTTATACCTAATATTTGGTTAAATTATAAGTTATATCTTATACAATATTAAAATTTATAAATTAGTCTCTAAAATTATACCTAAATTCATAATGGTCTAAAATTTAATGGATATTTAGTGGGCAGGCGGATGCGGGGCTGGAAAATGTAGGGCGGGTAAGGTCTCAAACCCATCACCGACCACTACCCGCGACGGATACCACTTTCTAAATCCACACTCGCCCACTAAAGTTATATCCATCCCCGCCCCAATTATAGCGGGTACGGTGCAGAATCCATGAAAATGTACCAGTTTGTCATCATTAGTGTTAGCACAAGTGGTTGGGATTCAAGAATTTGAGCTTGTAAGGAAAAGTTCAAATCTTACAACTGTCACTCTTGGTGGGCTATCTGTAAATTTTTATGTAGATCTCAATTGGGTCTTAGGTATACCCTGGCCCTGGATTGGGGGAGCCACCCCTGACCTAAACTAAAAAGAATAGTCTTAAGGTAAAAAAATAAAAATTTCAAAAAACAAAAAATTAAAAATTAAAAATTAAAAACGATCAAATTATCTTATAAAAGATAATGATCAAATTATAATAAAGAGATTAAATTGATGAGAAACACTAATTACAAGGCCTTCCGTAGGTTTCAACCAACTTTAAATAGACATTGATTGAGTTTGTTCGAAGGGTGGAGGTGGGTCATCCTCAGCCATGAAAACAAGAAAAGAAATACTATATTAAAGTGAAGGAAATTGAAATATTGGTTTATTGTTTGTGAGAGTAAAAGAAAGTAGATGAAATCCAACCCATTCTTCTCAAAGAATGATACGATCCATTATAGGGTAGTATATGTTCAAAATTTTTTGTTAATTAATAATGTATACATCTTGTAGACAGCCGCAGTTGGTCGAACTCATGACATCTAAGAAGAACAATATTTCATTTTACCATTAAGACCACTTGGTAAGTTCCATTTTGAATATAATTATTTATAGACCTAAAAGTATATTTTTACTCTTGTAGTCATCTTAAATTAATAATTTTATTCCTCACTTATGTTTATATTGATTTAGTTTTCAAACCTTTTTAATTATATTAAACTTATTTTTTGACTGAGAGAAACCATCTTTGATCGTTATAATGGTGACATAGAAATTAAGTATGCTGATATGATGGTTCATTCTGTTGATGTGACAGTTCACATGTAAACGTGATAAAAAGGATTAAATGAATTTTGTCCAAATTTAAAAGTGTTGTAATGACTCTCAATTTACTGGACTAAGGCAATGGTATAGAGGTGGTTGCGTCTGTTAGGAACAAAACTAACTCAGTTGTAACTGTCTTGACTTTGACAGTTGATGATGAGAATCAATCAACTTAGAAGGGTCTTTGGTTATAAATAAGATGAAAGTGAGTTGAGAGGGTTCAAGAGGAGTGATCAGATTGTACAGAGAGATTTAGAGAGAGTTCTTGCTTATGGTTTTCTAAATCTTGTAAACCTTATTTTGATTGTTTTAGTAAAGTTTGATTCCTTCCTGTGGATGTAGGTCTCACTGACCGAACCACGTAAATATTTAGTGTTCTTGATTACTGCTTTGATTCTTAATCTTGATCAGTGTGTAGAATCTAGTTATGTGAGTTATTCTGTGCATATTTGTATTTTTCATAACAATTGGCACCGTCTGTGGGAACTCAGACCACGATGATGGGATCTGCCAAGTTCGACATTGAAAAATTCATTGGAAAGAATGACTTTGGCCTTTAGAGAGTAAAGATGAGAGCCTTAGTTGTACAACAATGAATTGTGGAAGCATTGCAAGGACCAACAGCTTTGCCTACTGAGATACCCGAGAAAGAAAGGAACAATATCCTGAAAAAGCTCACAGCACGATAATATTGAGCCTAGGTGATAACGCTTTGAGGGAAGTGTCAAGAGAGACAACGGCTCAGGCACTCTGGGCTAAACTTGAATTGCCCTATATGAAGAAATCTCTGGCCAACAGACTCTTCTTGAAGCAACGCCTATACTCCTTCAAGATGCATGAAGAAAAATCAATCTCAGAGCAGATTGATAAGTTCAATAAAATCATAGATGATCTCGAAAACATTGATGTCAAGAAGGAGGACGAGGATAAGGCTTTGCTGTTACTAAATTCTATCCCCAAGAGTTATGAGCATTTCAAAGATACAATGCTTTATGGAAGGGTGCAGACAATTTCTATGGAAGAAGTTCAATCCCTGATTAGAGCCAAAGAACTTCAAAAGAAACATGATATGAATGAGGGAGAACAGTGGGGATGGACTTACTGTTAGAGGAAGATCATACAGAAGAGACTCAAGGAATAATCAGAACAGATCAAGATCGAAACAAATAAAGAAAAGTGGAATCAATCATCAAAGGGACCGTTCAAGTGTTATCATTGCCACAATGAAGGTCACTTCAAGAAGAATTGTCCTGACTGAAAGAAAAAATATCAAGAAAGGCCAAAAGACTCAGGAAAAGTAAGTGTAGTCTCTGATGGCTATGATTCGGCTAAAGCTTTGGTAATTACTGAATCAGAATCAAGTAAAGAGTGGATTCTTGACTTAGGTTGCTCCTTCCATATGTGTCCTCATAAGGATTGGTTTGAGACACTCCAACTGGTCAGTGGTGGAACTGTACTGCTTGGAGATAACAAAGCATGCAGGGTGGTTGGTAGTGGGACAATCAGGATAAGGATGTTTGATGGAGCTGAACGAATAATACAGTATGTCAGGTACATACCAGAACTAAAAAGAAATCTGATCTCTTTAGGAATGCTGGAATCAAATGGCTATTTTTTTAATGCTGAAAATGATTATATTAGAGTAACTAAAGGCTCTATAATTACCATGAAAGAAGTTAGGAAAAATGGGCTATATTCTCTAATAGGGAGAACTGTGATTGGTAACTCCTCTAATGTAATTCAACCTGAAAATGATAAAACTAGACTATGGCACTTGAGGTTGGGACATGTAAGTGAAAGGGGCCTACAAGAATTGTTTAAACATAACTTGTTAGGTGTTGACCAAATTAGTAAACTGGATTTTTGTGAACAATGTGTGTTAGGGAAGGCAAATAGAGTAAAATTCTCTACTGGAACTCACATAACAAATAAACCATTAGATTATGTACACGGTGATTTATGGGGTCCTGCTAGAACACAAACACATGGAGGTGGGGGGTATTTTCTGTCTGTCATAGATGATTATTCTAGAAGAGTATGGGTTTTCATTCTAAAAACAAAAAGATGAAGCCTTTGAACGGTTCAAGGATTGGTTAACTCTCATTGAAAACAAAATGGAAATAAAATTGAAGCACTTGAGAACTGACAATGGCCTAGAATATTTTTCAGAGCAGTTTAATGAGTTGTGTAGAAAAAATGGTATTACAAGACACAAGACAGTTCGAAATACCCCTCAGTAGAATGGTTTAGCTGAAAGGATGAATAGAACTCTCCTAGAGAGAGTGAGGTGCATGCTTCTAAATGCTGGTCTACCCAAAAGCTTTTGGGGTGAAGCTGTGTCAACAGCCTGTTACCTCATTAACAGGTATCCTTCAACTACTATTAGAATGAAGACTCCTTTGGAGATGTGGTATGGGAAACCAGCCAACTACAACAATCTCAAAGTTTTTGGATGTTTGGTATATGCTCACATCAGACAAAATAAACTGGAGGCAAGAGCTTTGAGGTGTATTTTTATTGGCTATCCACACGGAACCAAGGGTTATAAACTATGGTGTATTGATCCTGGCCAACAAAAATGTATCATTAGTAGAGACGTGGTGTTTGATGAGTCAAAAATGGCAAATCTGCATAGTTATGCTACTAAGAATAATGCTACAAAAGATGGTATTCCAATTGAGGTAGAGCTGCAACAACAACAAACATTAACAGATCAAGGGACTGAAGTGAATGATCAACATGGAGAGGTAGAAAACCAGCAAGAAACCGAACCAGAAACCAGATTAGATGACTATAATTTGGTGAGAGATAGACAAAGAAGAACCATCAGACCACCAGAGAGATTTGGCCATGCAGACCTGATCTCCTATGCTTTAAGCGTTGCAGAAGAGATGGAAGAGGTTGAACCAAATAACTACAAGGAAGTTCTGAAGAGTAAGGAGAGGCACAAGTGGGCTGATGCAATAAACGAGGAAATAACCTCTCTAATGAAAAATAAAACTTGGGACCTTGTGGATAGGCCAAAGAATCAACGAGTAGTAGGCTGTAAGTGGATATACAAAAAGAAGGAGGGCATACCAAGTGTTGAAAAGGCCAAGTATAAAACCAGACTTTTGCCAAGGAATTTACACAGGTTGAAGGAATCGATTTCAATGAGATTTTTTCGCTTGTCGTAAAACATTGCTCAATCAGGTTGATTTTAGCTCTAGTAGCTCAATATGATTTGGAACTGAAACAGTTAGACGTTAAAACTGCCTTCCTACATGGAGAGTTGGAAGAAACCATCTATATGGATCAGCCAGATGGGTACTATACTTTTGAAAACAGGAACAAAGTATGTTTGTTAAGGAAAGCATTGTATGGACTTAAACAAAGCCCAAAACAATGGTATAAAAGATTTGATGAATTTATGTTGAGGATTGGTTTTGCTAGAAGCAGTTACGATAGCTGTGTATACATAAAGAAGCAAGATGGAGAAATAAATACTTATCTACTCCTATATGTAGACGATATGTTAGTAGCTAGTAGGAGCAAGGAGAAAGTCCAGAAGATTAAAGGTATTCTCAACTCAGAATTCGATATGAAGGATTTGGGGCCTGCCACAAAAATCTTAAGAATGAAGATCACGAGAGATAGAAAGAAGAATAGTTTGTTCTTGTCTCAGAAGTCATACATACAAAGTATTAGCCAGGTTCAATATGCATGAGGCTAAGCAGGTTACTACACCAATTGGCCAATATTTTAGATTGTCTAACTCTCAAGCACCTGAGAGTGAAGATGAGAAAACATACATGGAGAATGTCCCTTATACTAGTGGGGTTGGAAGCATTATGTATGGAATGGTTTGTAGCAAGCCAGACTTAGCTTATGCTGTCAGTATCATAAGCAGGTTCATGGCAAATCCTGGAAAACCTCACTGGGAAGCTTTGAAGTGGACCCTGAGATATTTAAGGGGTACTACTGAGTTGGGGTTGTTGTTTAAAAGGAAAGAGAATGAATGAGAAATAGTGGTTGGCTACGTGGACTCGATTATGCAGGGAGCATTGATACCAGGAAGTCACTGACAGGTTTCATTTTCACAATATTTGGTACTGCAGTCAGCTGGAAGTCCAATCTCCAATATGTTGTGGCTCTTTCAACTACAGAGGCTGAATATATTGCTGTGACAGAAGCAATTAAGGAGGCTATGTGGCTACAGGGAATGGTTGAAGACCTTGGCATATAATAGAAGGTTGTAACAGTGTTTTGTGATAACCAAAGCACAATTCACTTGACCAGAAACCAGGTCTTTCATGAAAGGTCTAAGCATATTGTTGAAAACATTTTGATATTTCGATATAACAAATTAAGTTAAATGAATTTTAAGATTTTCCAAATGATTTTCTAAGTATATTTGATAGAATTATTCGAATATCAAAACATTACTCTAAATCTTTCAAAGATCATTTTTAATCCTTACTCAAAGTGTAAAATTAAGTTTTAATCTTAAAACAATTTCAAAATAATTTTACAAAGTATTTTCGAACCATTTCAAAACCAAAAATTCCAGATTGCTCAGAGGGAACCGATTCCCTCCCTAAGGGGGTACCGATTCCCCCTGAATGGTTTGGCTCCGAGAATTTCAGTATGCTCAGAGGGAATCGATTCCCTCCCAAGGGGTACCGATTCCCCCTTGTATAACGGTCGAAATATTTGAATTTTACACTTAGGGAACCGATTCCCCATAGGGGGTACCGATTCCCCCACGCTCCAAACTGTTTTATTAATTGTTTTCACACTAAAACAACTATATTATTTTCTCTAATTATCCCCAACGTTCAGAAGTGATTCAATGTGTATTTAAGCAAGCTTAGAAGTCATTGATCAACAACAAGAAACATCAAGCAATTAGAATCAAGAGAGAATCAAAGAGAAAGCATCAAACCTCAAGTTTGAGCATTTCAAGCTTATTTTTCATTCAATATTCATTTTGCTTTCAAGAACACTTATTGTGCTCAATTGTATTTATTCTTGAGTGTTCTTTCTTCATTCTAAAATTGTGCAAACATATTTTCCTTGTGAGGTTTTTCTTGTAAGTTTGCAAATTTGTATTTCTCTTTGAGAAAAGAGTGTTCTCAAGAATTGGGGTATATTCTTGAGGGAGTTGTAAGGTTATCTCTTTGGCCTCAAAAGAAAGAACAAATTAGTGAATTTGTTGGAAAATCCTTAGTGTGAATAGCTAAGGTAGTGGATGTAGACTTTGGTTGATAAAGTCGAACCACTCTAAATCGCTGTGCAATTTCTTTCAATTTTCTGCAAAAGCTTCCACCAAAATCTTTATTGCCAATTCACCCCCCTCTTGGCCGATTCAGTCAATCGATTAACTCAACAATTGGCATAAGAGCCTAACTCATTTGAAGGTTTAATCGCCTCTTGAGTCAATTCGGGAAGAGTTATATCGATAATCAAAGTCATCAATGGCCTCCGCTTCAAACTTCGACTCCGGTCTCGACTCGATGCCCGTCAACAAGCCTGCTTTCTTCAATGGAGCTAACTATGCCTATTTGAAGAATAGAATGATGTACTTCATTCAAGCAAGTGACATGGGAGCATGGAATGCTGTAGAAGAAGGATACATCAAACCTCTCACTCATCCAAGGTTGTGGAGTGAAGGAGAGACAAGAATGTTCCAGCTCAACTCCAAAGCCATCCATATCATTTTTTGTGCTCTTGGACCAGATGAATACGGAAGAGTTTCATCGTGTACAACCGTCAAAGAAATATGAGACAAACTTCAAGTCACTCATGAAGGTACCGAAGAGGTAAAGAAATCTAAAATTAGTATTCTAACGCATAGCTATGAAAATTTCAGGATGAAACCAAATGAAGATATCAAAGCTATGACGGATAGATTTTCAATGATTGTCAATGGTCTCAAATCATATGGAGAGATCATTTCAAATGAAAAGCTTGTGAGGAAGTTAGTCTACTCCCTCCCAAAATCGTGGCAATCAAAGAAGACGGCAATCATCG
This sequence comes from Hibiscus syriacus, assembly GCF_006381635.1. Taxonomy (NCBI): domain Eukaryota; kingdom Viridiplantae; phylum Streptophyta; class Magnoliopsida; order Malvales; family Malvaceae; genus Hibiscus; species Hibiscus syriacus. The sequence continues at coordinate 187,496 of NW_024062558.1, forward strand.
AGTCTAAGGACTTAACGTCCTTAACTCTTTAAGAGCTAATTGGGTCACTCTTCACTCATGAAATGATGCTCGAAGATGAGGTGGACCTCGACAAGATTGACGAGACACCAAAAGAGAAGGAGAAGAAGAAAAACATTGGAGTTGCTCTCAAATCCACAAAAGATGAGAGTGATTCGAATAACGATGACGAGGAAATGGCATTGTTTGCCAAACGGTTCAGAAAAATGATGAGACCTTATCAAGGAAGAAAATTCAAACGAAATGAAGGCCTAAAAAATGAACCGAAAGAGAAGGACCCAATCATTTGCTACGAATGCAAAAAACCAGGGCATGTCAAATATAATTGCCCACAATTGAAGAAAAAGGGTCAATCAAAGAATAAGCACAAGGCTCATGTGGCTACATGGAGCGATGAAGAAAGTTCTGATGAAGAGGAACAAGAAGTAGCTAACTTGTGCTTGACGGCATTTGGGGAAGATTCTAAGGTAACCTCTAACTCATCTGATTTTGATGATTTATCCTATGATGAGTTATTAGAGGAATATAATGGGTTGGCTTCGGATTATGAGAAATTATTTTTAAAATATAAAAATGATGTTTCAAAATTGAAAAATGAAAATAAACTCATATCCAAAACCAACAACGATCTTGAAAGTAAAATCAAAGATTTGCAAATAAAACTAGAAGAGTTTGAAAAGAAAAATTTAGATTTGCAAAATTTACTTTCAAAGATCAATGATGATCATCAAAAGAAAATTGATGATCTTAGAACTTCTTTTGATAAAGTTGGAACAAAACATTTTGAAAAAGGTAGAAATTCAAAATCCAACTTTGTTAGAAAAAGTTTAGAAACTACAATCATAGAGGTCCCCAAAGAACCTAATGGAAAAATCATTAGAAGTATGTGGGTTCCTAAGAACTCATTACTACTAAAGATAAAAATATCCTACACAAAATGGATACCTAAGGGGACTAGGATTTTGGAAACTAATGAATATGGACCCAGAAGAATTTGGGTACCAAAATCAAAAATTAATCTATGTTTGTAGGGAAAGGAGCATTGCTACAAGGCACGGGAAACAAATTCAAATTCATGGTACCTTGATAGTGGATGCTCAAGACACATGACCAGAGACAAAAGCCGGTTCATTGAGCTTAACGCCAAAAATGGAGGAGAAGTGACTTTTTTAGACAATTCAAAAGGTCACATTGAAGGTATTGGTACAATAGTAATACCTCTTCCATACAAATTAAAAATGTTTTATGTGAATGGATTAAAGCATAATCTATTGAGTATTAGTCAATTATGCGATAAAGGATTCAATGTCTTATTTGAAATTAATGGTTGTAAAGTCATTGACATTGTATCTAATCGGATTATGCTTGTTGGTCATAGAATAGGAAACATATACATGGTGCATTTAGATTCTTTTGATATGACTAATTTATGCCTAGTTGCTAAGGATGAACATGATAGTTGGTTATGGCATAGGAGACTAGGACATGCTAGTATGAGGTTTTGCAACGGTTTAATTCAAGGAGACCTAGTAAGAGGGTTGCCTAAGCTTAAATTTGATAATAATAAAATGTGATGCTTGTGCTAAGGAAAACAAAAGCGAGTTTCTTTTAAATCCATTAATGATGTATCAACTAGTAGAGTTTTACAATTGATCCATTTAGATCTTTTTGGGCCAACTAGAACTACTAGCTTGGGTGGAAAACATATGCATTTGTCTTGGTAGATGACTATTCTAGATATACTTGGGTTCTATTTTTAAATACTAAAGATGAAGCATTAGAAAAATTCATCACGTTTTCAAAAGTAATCCAAATGAAAAAGGTTACTCTATAACTAGTGTTAGGAGTGATCATGGAACTGAATTTGAAAATCTTGGATTTACTGAATTTTGTAACTCTAATGGTATTAGCCATAATTTTTCAGCACCTAGAACCCCTCGACAAAATGGAGTTGTTGAGAGGAAAAAATCGAACTTTAGAAGAAATGGCTAGAACCATGCTTTGTGAAAATAATTTGCCAAAATATTTTGGGCGGAAGCCACAAATACCTTGTTATGTTGTAAATCGAGTAATGATTAGGCCAATTTTAAAGAAAACTCCATATGAAATTTTCAAAAATAAAAAGCCTAACATTAGTTATTTTCATCCTTTTGGATGTAAATGTTTTGTTTAAACAACGTAAAGAAAACCTTGGCAAATTTGATGCTAAAAGTGATGAGGAATTTTTCTGGGTTATTCTTTAAATTCTAAAGCCTATCGTGTATTTAATAAAGAACTTTAGTTGTAGAAGAGTCTATACATGTTGTTTTCGATGATAATCCCCTTCCGAGGAAGGATTCTTGTGTGAATGATGATGTAGGTGTTAAATACAAATGACGTTAGACATGACGTTGGAGAACCTCATCAAAGGAAGAAACGAAAAATGAGGAAACTGATCCTCTTGCGAATCCAACCATTGAAGAAAGGGAAGTATCTTATCCAGAGAGTACAACTATGTCAAGGATGGTGAAATTATCGTGATCCATCCAAAGGGTAACAACTCGATCTTCTCTTAGAAATATTTGTAATTATGTTGCATTTATCTCATGCATAGAGCCTAAGAATATAAAAAGCATTAATGATTGGATTATGGCTATGCAAGAAGAGTTAAATCAATTTGAGAGAAGTAAAGTATGGACATTAATTGAAAGCCTAGTAATAAATCTGTAGGTACTAGATGGGTATTTAGGAATAAGCTTGATGAGAGTGGTAATATAGTGAGAAACAAGGCTAGACTTGTTGCTCAAGGGTATACTCAAGAAGGGCATAGACTGATGAAACATACGCTCCGTAGCTAGGATGGAAGCAATTAGAATGTTATTAGCATTTGCATGTTTCAATGAATTTAATTATATCAAATGGATGTTAAAAGTGCATTTTTAAATGGTTTATAAAAGAAGAGTGTATGTGGAACAACTTCCAGTTTTGAAAATTCAATTTTCCGGATCATGTTTTAAAATTGACAAAAGCTCTTTATGGTTTAAAGCAAGCTCCTAAGCTTGGTATGAAAGATTGTCAAATTTTTTAATTGAAAAAGGTTTTTCAAAAGGGAAGGTTGACACTAGATTGTTTTTGAAGCATAAAGGTAAAGATTTATTAGTAGTTCAAATTTGTTATGATATATTTGGTTCTACTAATGATGTTCTTTGCCAAGAATTTTCTAAGCTAATGCAAAGTGAGTTTGAGATGAGCATGATGGGGAGCTCTCTTTTTCTTGGGACTCCAATCAAGCAAAGAAAAGATGGCCTCTTCATCAATCAAGCTAAGTACGTCAAAGATATGCTCAAGAAGTTTGGACTGGAAAATGGGAAACCTCATGACACTCCAATGAGCTCTTCAACAAAGCTTGACTTAGATGAAGGAGGTAAATGTGTAGATGTCAAATTATATAGGTCAATGATTGGATCTCTACTTTATCTAACTGCAAGTAGACCGAATATTGTTAGTGTTGCTTATGTGCTAGATTTCAATCATGTCCTAAGGAATCACATTTACTAGCTGTTAAGAGAATCTTTAGATACCTTAAAGACACTCCTAGTCTATGACTTTGGTATTCTAGAGACTCTAGCTTTAGCTTGCATGCTTTTTCTGATGCGGATTATGGAGGATGCAAATTAGATAGGAAAAGCACCTCCGGTTCTTGCCAATTCCTTGGAAATATGCTAATTTCTTGGTTTTCAAAGAAACAAAATTGTGTTGCATTATCTACACTGAAGCCGAATACATTTCAGCTGGTAGTTGTTGTGCACAAGTTTTATGGATGAAACAACAACTTTTTGATTATGGAATTGAAGTAGGTACCATTCCTATCAAGTGTGACAATACTAGTGCTATTTGTCTCACTAAAAATCCCATCCAACACTCTAGAACTAAGCACATTGAAATACATCACTTCATTAGAGACCATGTCACTAAGGAAGATGTAGTTCAGAATTCGTTGATACTTGCACCAATTAGCGATATCTTTACAAAACCTTTAGACAAGGAACGATTTTGGACACATAGGAGAGAATTAGGTTTGACCAATCTATCTTCACTGAGTGTTTAAAATAATTTTAGCACTTTTAATAATAAATGAAAATGCTTATAATAGCAATTTTTGATTGCATTCATTTCTATTATTAGGGGAGTTTATGATTCGTGATGAAAAATTAATTTTATGTTCAAATATCGTTTAAAGATAATTGAATTGTTTGAACATGATAATTTTCAATATATGAGTTGCCAATACCACTAGAGGAAATTAATTTAGCATTTGGTGTGTTTAAAATCGAATTTTAGCATTTTGGTACAGAGGGAATCGATCCCCCCTTGAGGGAACCGATTCCCCCTTTGAAGGGAACCGATTCCCCCCACAGGGGAATCGATACCCCTGGGGTTCTGGTTAAACACGGGCAGAACCCTTATTTTGTTCAAACCCTTCTTCCTTCCGCCGTTTCTCTCCTTCTAAGCACTCAATCTCCATTTTTGCCTCAAATCAACGTTTTAATCGAATTCACTTCAATATCATCCTAAACCTGTTGGAATAATCAAAACGTGCAAACTTCATCTAATCTCACTCAAATCCGAAATCATTCAAGGTATTTTTCCAAACTTTTTTTTTTTTCAATTTATGAACATAGAACTAGTTTTAATTAGTTCTAGGTTGAATTTTTGATCGGCATTGATTATTTAGTGATTAGAAACTAGATATTACAACTATTCATCAAAAACACAAGATTTTTCCAAATTTTAAATTTTCGAAATAAAAAAATAATTAATTTTCAAATTATTGTGTTTTGATTAAATTATGTTGTTATGAAAACTATACAATATTGTTTTCTCAAAACCATATTTTCAAAAGTTTTTCAAAAACTTTGCCCATTAGGATTGATTTAGAGAACCTTGAAATATTGAGGACTCAATTGAGTTTTGGGATTGATTGAATTGCATACATGTGTTTTCTAAATTACAGGTTATCAATTCTATTCCGATTTCCTAAACCATGTCCAATCCTAAACGTGCTAGGTTTTCATCTAGTCATTCACACCATCAACCAAATCCACCTCCAAATCCTCCTCCTATTCCAATTTCTAATCCTAATCCCATTGATCCTAACTTGACTATCCAAAATTCGTGTTTCAATCATCTTGGTCCTATAAATCATCGTTTTTGGTATTATCAATATTTTGACTCTTACAAAATCTGGGAAGAACATATTCCTTCTCGTCAAGCTATGTTAGCTATCAATTTTAAATATCTTCCTCTTTTACAATAGTGGAAATTTGATAAACTCTTTGACCTTGAACCCATCGTTTACCATCAACTTGTTCGTATTTTCTATTCTAATGACGTTTGTGTTAAAAACCAAACTGAAACCGAAACCATAGGAATTCGTTCCTACCTTCTAGGATAATTCTTATATATTGACTCGGCTTACATAGCTAATACATTCGGATTAGATAATGATGGTATTTCAAATGAAAAACAGGTTTTAGGATCTCGTTATAAAAGAAGGGATAGTGCAAGTGTCTTAGAACTTCATGAACGTTTTCTTCATCTAATGATTTCTTGGTGGTTTCGACCATCCGGAGGTTGTTATTCTACTCTTAGAGCCTTAGATCTTTGGTGGTTACATTGTTTCGAAAACAATATTAAAATTAACCTACCTCAGATTATTTTTGTTGAAATTGTTGAAACCGTAAATCTTGTTCTAACAAGAACTCTGTTCATCTCTTGTTTACGGTTGCATTTGAGTAATCTGTTTTCCAAAGCTGGGCTTAGAGTCGGTCTAGATGCGTTTTTTCCCCTTAAGAAACAAATTAACCTTCTTTCCTTAACGAGAGTGGGATGGATTAAGGATAAGGAAATCGGTGAATGGGTTCGATCTTCTGCAAATACTCCATGAGCTAGTTCCTCACAAGCTCCACCCGAAGCTGACGAAGATCTCGAGCTTGAGTAATTAATGCGAGACATCGATGAAGCCGAAGATGAGCCTGAGCAGCCCGAGGAGCAGCCCGAAGAGCAAGCACAACAAACGCATCAAATGCCTCCATATTTCAAATCCTTTATGGAGACATTCGATTTCCGATACGCTACCATGGATTCACATTTTTCTTCTATATAGTCCCACTTATCCACAATGGGAGCTCAACAATTAGAAATTCTTCGGGAGATGCGTGCAAACAATGAAGCAACCAACACGCGTATTAATGACCTCACTCACGAAATGGCCGCTATGCGAGCTCGTTTTCCTCCTCCTGATCCGGATATGTGATTCTATGTTTTACTTTGAACTCCAAACTTATTATTTTAACATTTTGAATATTTTAGAATGTTTGAATTTGTGGATTGATTGACTTTGAATTTGTTTTTATGAATGGTTAGAAATTATCTATTTGGATTGCATCATTTACTTCATGATTAGATAAATGACCAATTTTGCCATTTCACATTATTAATGAATATTGATTATGAAACTAATAGCTAACGTTTCTCTTGCTTGTGATCTTAGCAGCTTATATTATATATAATCAATTGGCTAAATGATTTCAAAACCTTGTTTAAATTCTTTAAAATGTCTTTTTGATTTAACAAAAAGGGAGAAGTGTTAGTGTTAAGTAAGAGGGAGTAATTTCAAAACTTGATTTCAAAATCTTAAAATTACTAAAAATGTTTTGTTATATCAAAGGGGGAGATTGTTGAAAACATTTTGATATTTCAATATAACAAATTAAGTTAAATGAATTTTAAGATTTTTCAAATGATTTTCTAAGTATATTTGATAGAATTATTCGAATATCAAAACATTACTCTAAATCTTTCAAAGATCATTTTTAATCCTTACTCAAAGTGTAAAATTAAGTTTAATCTAAAACAATTTCAAAATAATTTTACAAAGTATTTTCGAACCATTTCAAAACCAAAAATTCCAGATTACTCAGAGAGAACCGATTCCCTCCCTAAGGGGGTACCGATTCCCCCTGAATGGTTTGGCTCCGAGAATTCCAGTATGCTCGGAGTGAACCGATTCCCCCCCAGGGGGTACCGATTCCCCCCTTGTATAACGTCGAAATATTTGAATTTTACACTTAGGGAACCGATTCCCCATAGGGGGTACGATTCCCCGCACGCTCTAAACTGTTTTATAATGTTTTCACACTAAAACGGCTATATTTTTCTCTAATTATCCCCAACGTTCAGAAGTGATTGATTCCCCCCTTGTATAACGTCGAAATATTTGAATTTTACACTTAGGGAACCGATTCCCCATAGGGGGTACCGATTCCCCGCACGCTCTAAACTGTTTTATTAATTGTTTTCACACTAAAACGGCTATATTATTTTCTCTAATTATCCCCAACGTTCAGAAGTGATTCAAGGTGTATTTAAGCAAGCTTAGAAGCCATTGATCAACAACATGAAACATCAAGCAATTAGAATCAAGAGAGAATCAAAGAGAAAGCATCAAACCTCAAGTTTGAGCATTTCAAGCCTATTTTTCATTCAATATTCATTTTTCTTTCAAGAACACTTATTGTGCTCAATTGTATTGATTCTTGAGTGTTCTTTCTTTGTTCTAGAATTGTGCAAACATATTTGCCTTGTGAGGTTTTTCTTGTAAGTTTGCAAATTCGTATTTCTCTTTGAGAAAAGAGTGTTCTCAAGAATTGGGGTATATTCTTGAGGGAGTTGTAAGGTTATCTCTTTGGCCTCAAAAGAAAGAACAAATTAGTGAATTTGTTGGAAAATCCTTAGTGTGGATAGCTAAGGTAGTGGACGTAGACTTTGGTTGATAAAGTTGAACCACTCTAAATCGCTGTGCAATTTCTTTCAATTTTTTGCAAAGCTTCCACCAAAATTTTTATTGCCAATTCACCCCCTCTTGGCCGATTCAGTCAATCAATTAACTCAACACATATAGACGTGAAACTCCATTTTGTGAGGGATGTTGTTACCAAGGGTTCAATAATAGTCAAGAATATACCCACTGAAGAAAATCCAGCTGACATGCTCACAAAGGCACTACCAGCAACCAAGTTCAGACACTGTCTGGACTTAGTGAACTCAACTGAGAAGTAAAAGACCTTAGGGGCTGATAATATGAAGGAATTTTTTTGGATTTTTTATAATTGAGAGTCAAGGTGGAGAATTGTTGTAATGACTCTCAATTTACTAGACTAAGGCAATGGTATAGAGGTGGTTGTGTCTGTTAGGAACAAAACTAACTCAGTTGTAACTGTCTTGACTTTGACAATTGATGATGAGAACCAATCAACTTGGAAGGGTCTTTGGTTATAAATAAGATGAAAGTGAGTTGAGAGGGTTCAAGAGGAGTGATAAGATTGTACAGAGAGATTTAGAGAGAGTTCTTGCTTCTGGTTTTCTAAATCTTATAAACCTTGTTTTGATTGCTTTAGTGAAGTTTGATTCCTTCCTGTGGATGTAGGTCTCACTGATCGAACCACGTAAATATTTGGTGTTCTTGATTACTGCTTTGATTTTTGATCTTGATCAGTGTGTAGAATCTGGTTGTGTGAGTTATTCTGTGCATATTGGCATTTTTTATAACAAAAAGTATACTTGATTTTTATAATTTATTTAATCTTTAAGTAAAAAAATAAAAATGTAAGAATATATTAAAATTTAAAATGTTAAAACGTTAAAAAATATTTTTTTTAAAAATAAACGTTTTATTAAAAATTAAAAAAAATAAGTTTAAAAGTTTAAAAATATAAAATATAAAATATAAAATATTATAAAAAATAAAATTTAAAAATATTTATAAAGTATTGAAAAATTAAACTCTTTTAGTATCTCATCAATCTAAGTCAAATGTTTTCAAAAAAAATTATAGAATTTTTATTTTAATACTTTTTAATATTTTGAAATTTTAATAATTTTTTAATATGTTAGTCAAAGATTAAATAAGCCTTAATTCAGCCAAAAAGATTAATTAATACCCTTTGTCACGCCATCATTCACACATGAATTGTCATGTTAATATTTTGGGCCACCATGATAATGCAATAACGGTTAACGGCCATTTTTGTCGATCAAAGGACAATATTGATGCAAATTGAAAAATTAAAGGAATAATTTTATAACTTTTTTTTACTTCAAGATTAAATAATTCTTCAAACTTTACCAACAAAAATAATTAATCTTCTTTAGCACGCCATCATTTACGCATGGATTAATATATCAATATTATGAGCCGCATATTAACACTATAATGGTTAGCGATCATTTTTATCGATCAAATGACAATATTAATATAAAAAATAAATACAATATTATTGATTTGGGACGATTATGAAAATAAGTTATCTCTTACGCGTGAATATAAGATTATTGGAAACATTATCACTTGAAAATAAACTCATATAAATTGATTACTATCTCGTAGAGAATAGTTTTTCTAGAAATGATTTTACATTATTCTATGAAACCGAAAAATACAAATTATTCTTGAAAATTAATATAAAAGATTTCAGATTCGTATACTAAAATAAAGAAAACTCAAATGTTATCATTATACTTAGAGGAAAGAAACTGATAAAAAATAGGAAAGGGAAAATGGGAAGTATAAATAGCAGCATTTAAAGAGCGATAATTTAATTTAAGGTTAAAAAATAATAACTTTGAATGTAATTAAAAAAGTGATAAAAATTATAATATTTTATATTTAACGTAATTTAAAATGTTTTTTTAATATCTTCAATTGAACCGTAAATATTATAATTTTTATAATATTTTTAGTTTATAATCGATAATATTACAAGAAAAAAGCATTAGAGAGCTGATAATTACTAGTGTGTATTGTTGAGAAGCGACCCTTATTATTTATAGGTAAAAAGTAAAGGGTAACTAAGTAAAATGGAATGTGACAGTTTTCCAAAATTATAAAATGGACAACAATGGACAGTAAGGGTGAGTTTAAGGTGCACCACCTTAATTTTGTTCTAATTTACGACCAATAGAAAATATTATTAAGTGAGGTAAGTTTTGAGTTGGTATAGTTAAAAATATTATCAAGTTTGTATTTTTTTTACTTTTTCAATTAATAATTGAGAATTCTTTTGTTATCGGTTTGCCAACCTAATCAATTATTCATGCCAACTTAAAATTGATAAAATTTTCGATTGTAACCTACAACTTGAAATGTTACTAAATATATAAAATTTAACATTTCAGGTTGGTGATGGTAACATTCCAGGTTTCAACCTACATTCATACATTAGCTAATTTTCTTTTAAGTTGAATACTAAAGCGAATGCTCAATTCCAAACATGAGAATTGTAAGGCACTTAAATCGCTTCGGATTTTTCTCTCTGTTTTCTGAGCTTACTTTTCAAATCAAAACGATTTTCAAAACCAAAAGTTGATGTTGGTCTGGATGTTGTTATGGTTAACGTTGGAAGAAGGATTGGCTTATTGAAGCACATTCGACTTTCCGAGAACACACTTAAAAAATTGTTTGCTAAGAGGAAACTGAGATCGGAATCAGTTATTGTTGAAACAACATAATCCGAGTCGGCAATGAGGAATTGTTCTTGTAGTAACTGATGTGAATCTTGGAGTAAAGATTTGTTTCGATGATCCAAGGAATTTGAGATAAAGCTGAAGTCTTAGGCTGCTTTTACCATAAGTTTTCTTTATCCCAATTTATTTATTTTATTTTTTTATTTAATCTTTATCTTTTATTTATTTAAATAATTTAAAACCCCTTTAATATTTATTACGATTAATATTTATTATTTTATTATGATTCCTTTTTTAAATTATAATTATTTATTTTATTATATCTTTCCATCTTCATCTGGATGTCTATTTTCTTTTAAATCAAGAAAGAGTTTTACTAAATCAAAACACCACAGTCTCTGTGGATCGACCCTGCTTCTCTATACTACCTTTTCCTTTCTATTTATTAAGAAGCCGAAATTATTTTGATAACAAAACGACGGTTATCAGACTGTTATCCTTTAGAGAAATTAAAATTGTTTATTTTCCTTAAATTTCGACTTTCGAGAAGTCTCCAAAAGAAATATCGCCTTTAACTTTCTCATAAAGTTCCACAAAGGCCTCTTTGTATCCACACATGTGATTGCATGTTCCATTGTCATGGTACCAAGTGCTTCATCATTGTTCATTTCATTCTTAAATTCTAGCAATAAGGTTGACTCTTCAACATCATGTTGATCTTCAATGAGATTGACCCCATTTCATTCTTAAATTCTAGCAATAAGGTTGACTCTTCAACATCATGTTGATCTTCAATGAGATTGACCCTCTCTTAATTTCTAATTTCGTTCTGGCATTCCCAAACAAAATGACCAAATTTCTGATAATTATATCATTCAACATTAGACTTATCATACCTTCTTTCATTCAATCTTTGATAATTAAATCTTCTTATTACCCTTAATTTTCCCCGGTTTCAATGAGATTGACCCTCTTAACTTCTTCCACATCCTCGTTGGCCATAACCTCGACCTCATCCACGTCCTCGACCATTTTGGTTATTTCTTATTGTTTGTTTTTCAAATACATCTTGGCTTTGAGGGATTGTTCAATGGGTTCATCTTGTTTCATATTGAATATGTCTTCTTGAGCTTGCAACTCACCCGTAACTTATTTATTAGTAATAGAGTCTAAATCTTCTAACTCAATGTCACAAACCATATAATCAAACTTTAGAGTCAAAGAACAAAGGATCTTTTCAATCACACAAACATCATCTAAATTTTCTTCGTATCTCTTCAGTTGGTTGACAATAGCCACCACCCTTGAGTAATAATCTGAAATTGACTCGAATTCCTTTATCCACAAGGTTTCAAACTTATCTCACAATACTTAGATTCAAACCTTCTTCACTTTGTCAACTCCTTTGAGAGAATTTTGCAAAATCTTTCTTTCTTCATTTGCGGTGTTGGCATTTACCACTTTTAAAAACATCGAATCATCCAGACATTGGTGAATGAGGGTGAGAGCTTGTTGATCCTTCTTCCATGTCTTTTTCAAAGCTTCTTTTTCTTGTTGTGATAATGATGCCTTGTCTTAAGGAGATTCATAGCCATTGTGCGTAATCTCCCAAGCATCTTATGTCTCGAGTAAGCTTTCATACGGAGACACCAAGTTTCATAATTGTCTTTCTCTGAATACCACTTTGTTATAAATATGGTAGTTTAATAACACAATCTTGTATAGAGGAAAAAGAAAATATTAATGCACTTAGAATACAATTGCCCTGCTTCATCACTAGCAATCCTTTATATATAGATTGTAAGTGACTATTAGAATAGTCAAAACTATTGGTGACACATTTTTCATCATACATGGTCATTTCTATTCATCATGAACATATTCATTCATGATGAATGGTCACATACATTCATTATAATGGATTGATGAAAATATACATTTATTTAAATTATAATATTCAACAAGGAGATGACAGATGAGTGACTATTCGACGACGATAACAGTTGTAGATAATAGAAGTTTGAAATTGAAGATTTTTAGATTTTAAGAAATTTGGAGTTTTATTTTATATATATATATATATATAATTTTAAGTTTTTTAAAATTAAATTTTCGAAAATTTATAAAATTGCTTCATGTGTCAACAATGATGAACGGATTTTTTAATGGTTGTTAATGGTCAGTCACGAGCAGAGCGAGTACCTATCGACTTGACACCCTAAAATTTTCTAAAAAAAATCTATATAAATTTAATTTATATAATATAAAGAAAAAATGACACCCTTTAAAAAGTGGGTCTCACATTTTTAAAAATATTAATCAAAAAATTAAAGATTAGAAAAATAGGTCCTACACACAAAAGTTAACCGTCATTTTCTCAACAACAAAAAAATTACTTTTAAAAATTGAAGTCTACCCCTCCTCTACCTCACTTTGACCCAACCTTTTCATTTTATATAACATGTAATAATAAAAAAAAATTAAAACTCCATTCTCAAGTTTTCAGTCCCATGAAACTCACCCCTTTCTTCCACATTTTCTCTCTCTCTAAGAACCCTAACCCACAATCTTCATCCTTTGATAGCATAATAATATATTTAGATTTGTAATATTTTAACAATTTTCAAGGAGAAAGACGAATCAAATCATATTCTAGCATCAAAGTAAAACTAATTAAATTTATTTTTTGTTTTCTTTGAGCTTTCAATGTTTCAATAGTTTTAAAATTATTAATTGATATTGATAATGATTTTATGTTTTTAATGTTTGGAATTATTAAAGATATTAGGTTGATTTTAAATTTTGAGATAATTGTTGTTATTGTCTATGATAGGTTAATAAGTTCATTGTTTTCATTTGAAGAGTTGCATTAACACTATGTAATTTTTATTTATTACGACAATGCATATCCACTATTTTTAATGTTTGTTTCATTCTATACTTTTATGAATAATGTAAATTGAAATTTTGTTTATTACAACTTGCAAGAAAGTATATGGGTAATGTAAATTTATTTTATAATTGTTTAACATGAATGGAGAAATATTTTAAAAGGAAATTAACTTCTGATGTAAAAGAATAACAACAAGAAAAAATAGTGAATGCCCAAAGTGAGATACAAACCAATTCGGAAAAATGTGAAGAAAATCATGTTGTGTTTAATCTAGAAAATCTTCCAACGGATTCAATGTTGAAGATTAAGATTGCAGATTATCATCCAAATGATAGGGACAATCTAAGAATAGCATATTTGCAAAAAAGGACCTTTTCAACTTCGCAGTCACAACTTCTCAAAAAGAATCGTTGCAGGAGTGAAACGAAGATTTCCAACTTCTTGGTTCAAGACTATGGAAATTAGCTAGAGTATAGTATTGAAAAAGATGTATTTTGCTTATGTTGTTATCTTTTTACTAACCTAAACAAGCGAGATGGTTGTGCATTTGAAATTGGTGGATTCAACAATTGGAACAAAAAAATATAGATTGGATTTTCATGTTGGAGGCGTAAATAGTTCTCATAATATAGCCATGAGAAATTGTGACGACTTAATGAATCAAAGACAACACATTGATACGACTTTGTTAAGGCAATCAAATGAAGCTCGTAGTTGAATCAAAGACAACACATTGATACGACTTTGTTAAGGCAATCAAATGAAGCTCGTAGTTGTTATCGAATGAGATTTAATGATTATGTTGATTGTGCTCGATTTCCTTTAAGACAAGGTCTAGCATTATGAAGACATGATGAGTCTAGCAATTCAATCAATCAAGTTAACTTTCTTGAACTTCTTAAGTTTATTGGTGATCATAATGAAGTGATAAACAAAGTTATTCTAAAAATGCTCCACAAAGCCATTGCTTAACTTCTCTAGATATTCAAAAAGATATTGCACATGCCGCTGCAATTGAAACAACAAATGCCATAGTTGAAAATCTTCAAGATGAGTTATTTTATTTATTGGTAGATGATTCACGTGATGTATCAAATAAATAAAAAATTGGGATTATTCTATAATATGTGAATGAAATGGGATGTGTTTTAGAAAGATTTTTGGGAATTGTCCATGTCGGAGATACTACTACTTTATCGCTTAAAGTAGAAATTGATGCATTACTGGCTAAATTTGGATTAAGCGCATCAAGAATTCGAGGGCAAGGATATGATGGTGCTAGTAACATGAAAGGGGAGTTAAATGGTTTGAAAAGTATGATTTTAAGAGAAAATCAATCAGTTTTTTACTTTCATTACTTCTCACAATTAGCATTGGTTGCAGTAGCGAAACATCAAATTCAGATAGCATCTCTTTTCAGCTCGATAGCTTCCTTAATAAATGTTGTTGTGCGCTCTTACAAACGACATGATATGCTTCACGAATTACAGTTTTTTGAATTTCAAAAAGTTTTGCTCAATTCTGAAATTTGTTCTCGATGAGGATTAAATCAAGAAAGAACTTTTGTTCAACTAGGATGTACTTATTGGGGATCACATTATGGTATGCTTCTAAGTATAATCAGCATGTTCAATTCAATAGTTGATATTCTTGAAATTATTATAGATGATGGATTACGATCAGAACAAAAAACAGAAGATAATACTTTGTTAGATTTGATACAATCATTTGAATTTATTTTTCCTTGCATTTAACGAGACAGGTGTTGGAAATCATAAATGAATTGTCAAAAGCACTTGAAAGAAAATATCAAGATATTATTAATTTCATGTCATTTGTAAGGATTCCAAAAGAACAATTATACAAGGTTCGAGAAGATGGATGGGCTTCATTGCTTTTTGAGGTATCATCATTTTGTCAAAAACATGAGATTGATGTCTCTAATATGGATGATGAATTTATTATCAAAGGGAGATCGCAGAGAAAAGCTCACAAAGTAACAAATATATACCACTATCGCATGGAGTAATTTTATACCGTTATAGACATGCAACTTGAAGAGCTTAACAATCATTTTAGTGAAGCAAATACAGAGTCGTTGGTATGTTTATCTTGCATATACCCAAATGATGGTTTTGCATCTTTTAACAAAAAGAAGTTGATTCATATTGGTTAAATTTATTCCTCTAATTTTTCTACCATTGAAGTTCTTACTCTTGATAACCAATTGGAGCCATACATCATTGACATGTGTTCAAACAAAGAGTTCTCAAATCTAAAAGACATTCAAGACTTTGCTATGAAAATGGTTGATACAAAAAAATATTGTTTATCCTTTGGTATATTTTTTGGTGAAGTTTGCATTGATTTTGCTTGTTGCTACGACAAGTGTGGAAAGAACATTTTTTGCAATGAAGATTGTAAAAATCGCTTGTGAAATCGAATTGGAGATCAATGGATGAATGATTGTTTGGTTACATATGTTAAGAAAGATTTCTAATAGTATCGACAAGGGAAAAATAATTTAACGATTTCAAAACATGAGAAGCATCGTGGAAAATTGTAAGAAAAAGGTATGATCAATTGTTGAATTTTATTTGATTTTTTTTCTTTTAGGGGAATGTCTAAGGGACGATAGCTTAATTTAAGACTAAGGAAATGTGCAACCGAAAATGTAAAAAAAAAAAAAAAAAAAAAAAAAAAACTTAACATTTTGGTTAACCGCAACCTAAAATGTTATTTTTTAATATTTTTGGTTGGCAACCGGAAATGTTACATTCTTCATAATATTTTCGATTCAACTGTAAATGTTAAAAATTAACATTTCAGGTTGGGCTCAAGAAAAAATGTCAAGATTTTTTGAACATTTTCGGTTGGCAACCGGAAATGTTATCTTCTTCGTAACATTTTCGGCTCAACCGAAAATGTTAAAAAATTAACATTTTAGGTTGGGCTCAACAAAAAATTAAGATTTTTTTTAACATTGTCGGTTGCGCCTTTCCTTAGACTTAAATTAGGTCGTCGTACGACATAACTACCATTTCTTTTAATTACTGTTTTAATAGCTTTGTAATAGTCTTATGTTAGTTTAGTTATATTTTACATTAAATTTATTGAGTCTTAGTGTTATGCATTAACTTATATAATTTTATTTAGATACCGTAACTTAAAATTATGATACCGCAATTTAAAATTCCTAATTCCGCCCCTGATGATCATACATCTTAAATAATAACAGATGATGATCATACATCTTAAAGAAAAACAGAGAAAACATTAAGCACGTTAATAAAAAAAACTTTAAACAATTAAAGTGAATAAAAAATATAATTTCTACACTTACTTTTTAAGTAATCATTATATTTACCATAAATTCATTTGACTTTAACACGGCTATATAATTGACTCACTTTTTTGACTCGTATATAAACTTCTTTAATATTGATTATCGAATATTAGTAAATGGGTTAATATGTTAGATACATACTGTTAATTGAATATAAGCTTTTCTAGTAAATGATTAATTGGAAATTATATTTTTTAACCCCTCCAAAATTTAGTGTTTATATCTCACCCCACCAAAATTATTGGCTTTCTCTGTGCTAATTGTATAGAAAATTACATATTGTTACTTATTGTATTAAATATAAATATTTACACATTAATAGAGTAAATCTTATTTTATGTTTACGGAGTATTAGTTCGATTATTATTGTTGTTGTAACATATAAGACATTATGAGTTTAAGTATATTTAAGTACGATTAGATTCAATGTAAGGGTTGGAGGGGTTACACACACTGTAGGTATTACAATTTGTACCTTTAAAATAGTTAATATTTTTTTCAAGTTTATATTTGATACACTATTAATATATAAATTTATATGTTGTTAATTAATCAAAAGATTTCACCTAATAAAAAATATAAATAATTATATTTAATTTTTAATGATTATACCATATTTTATCACATCCATATTGTAAGTGAAAGAAAATATTTTATATGAAAAATATATTTTTAAAACATTATTGAACGTAAAATGATAAATAATTTATATTTAAAACTATTATTGTTGTGTTTAATCCTTAAAAATGATTTTTAATTTATTTTATTGTCATGTACATATGCATAATTTTATTTTAAGAGAAGATGTCGACACCCGTTTTTATCCCGGCGAATTATTATTATTATTATTATTATTAATTATAATTTTTTATTTCTTTCAGGCTTTACAAACCCAACCGACCCAATATACCCAGACCCAAATGACCGCCGTCGTCGTCTCTTTTATCGTCGCTCCGACCACATGACAACCACCGTTTCAACTACCAATGTTATCATCTCTCTGTCGAGATTCACTAAATCAACAGCAAGGACAGAGAAACAAAGATAAATAACAAAACAACAAAAAAAAGGAAATGATTTCTCACCTGACAACCCTCACCCATGATTCGGCCGAACCAGTGAGATGGCCTCTGCAAAAATCTCCCCTAGCATGCAAACATGAGATAAAGAGGAGAGAAAAATCAGATCTGAAGGGGAGGCAGCAACTAAAAAAACAAAGTGGGCTTTTAGATTCAAAAAGAAGAAGAAGAAGAAGAAGAAGACAGGGTATACGGGTTTTAGGGAAGAAAATAAAAGAAGGAAAAAAAGGTTTTTTGATTTCATAAAAAAGGACGACAAAATAGAGAGAAAAAAAGAATTCGTTTTTTGTAAAAAAAGAAGAAGAAGAAAATCAAAAAGGAGTTCGAGTTCGAAAAAAAAGAGTGCAAGGGAGAGAGTTTACCTTGGTCTTCATTTCACCGGCAATGTAGGGCTCTGTCAAGCAACAAAGGTAGTTTTTTTTTATACTTTTGGGTTTGGTTTGGGGAGATTTAGGATGGGGGTTTGGATAAACAAGGTAAAAGGGGCCATCGGCCCCTCGTCGGGGTCGTTTAGGAGGGTGGCCGGAGAAGTGTTTCTCTCTATCTCTCTTTTGAGAATTTTGAAAGGAGAGTGTGTTTGAGAAGAAAGGGATGCGGCCAAGTAAATGAAATGGGGCTACGGTTAGCTGAAAATTGTAATGGGATATTTATATGATTCCCAAAACGGCGTCGTTTTAGGAAACTAAGGCAACCAGTCTTAGGCTCTGTGGGTTATTTTTGTAAGGGGTACTTCTTACTTTAATAAATTTCAATAGTCATCAATAGAGACCTTTATTTATTTTAATTTGGGTTTTAAGTTTCATGCGTGTGATATTTCAGTCTCCATGTTAATTTTATGGATTAGTTTTATATTTAGTCCCTGTTATTTTATGTTCTTTGTCTTTTGGCCCTTTATGCTTAGTTATTCATGTTTATGCTTGGTGATTCTATTTTGAACAATTAAGCATATATATATATATATATATATATATATATATATATTACTTAATATGTAGGGGTGTTCAAAATTCGGTTTTAACCGATCGAACCGAATTAGTTCGGTTAATTCGGTCGGCCACCGAATTAATTCGGTCGGGGAACGGTTAAGGATTTTTTTGGAATTCGGTTAACGGTTAATTCGGTTCGAAATCGGTTAATTAACCGAATTAACCTTTAAATATAATTATATTAAGAGGCACAATCTATTTAAAACCCATTTAAAACCCAAATCAATATTAATTAATTAAAATAATATCAAAACTAAATGCAAAATATTTGAATCAAATTAATTAGATATTATTTAAATTAATTGTAAATTGTTATTTTTAATTAAAAAAATATTAAATTCTAAAATTCTAAAAAAATTCGGTTAATTCAAAAATTAACTAAATTAACTGAAATTTATTCGGTTCGGTTAATATTTTCGAAAAAAAATTCGGTTCGGTTAACGGTTAAAGAGAAAAAAGTTCGGTTAATTCGAAAATGGTATTTCGGTCGGTTCGGCCACCGAATTAACCGAATGAACACCCCTATTAATATGTCAATATGTCACATGTTTTAAGCACTTTTTTTATATGTATATTACATGTAATGTTTGTGTGCTTCATTCCATGCATATACGTATATTTTAGGTATGTATTTTTTAGATTTTAATTTATGTTTGAATCTTAATTTTAGTCATTTGTTCATTTATTTTCAAGTTTATTCAAAGTTATTTACAAGATAATTTTTTAAAACTTTTATTTCCTCATTTTGCAAATTTGACCGCATTATGAATTTTTTTTTATTAATTTCCTTTAAAGTATACGCGATTGATGCATTTTGTTTTGGTATGAAATCAATTCATTCATGTAATTTTCTTCCTGTGTTTTCTTTCACTTTTATATATGTATACTTAATTAATTACTTATTGTTTATTATGTTAGATATTACCTTTAAGTTTGATGTTCTTTACTCTTCTTATATATTAAATTATAATTTTACTGGTCTAACTTAACTTTGAATTTAGGTTACTCGAGTTAGTTTAATTTGTAAATTTAATATCTCTTTAGAATTATTAGAATTAGTCCATGAACTTTTAAATTAGAGAATATTCATTTGGCCTTCACCTAAATTCTCTAGGGTTCATTTCATAATTCGGAGGTCTCTTACGGAAGCTGCTCTCAACCTAGTGTTGAGGGTAACCTACTATCTTACCTCCCCCTTACCCATATATATGGGAAAAAGGGACAGCCATTTTTTGTTATATATTTATGTTCGGTTCTACGCATTTTTTTATGTTTATTTGGTTTTTTTAGTTTATTTATTTATGCATTTTAATTTTATTTGGTTTTGCACTTTAGTTTTATGTACTGACGTTCAATTTACTTTCTCGTATTTAAATTTTTGTTAGATTGATTATTGCTATCTATAAATACTTGTTTTCTTATTTTATTTAATTTTTGGGGGTTTCTTGTTATTTATTTCTTTAGGTTTTTTATATTTAGTATGTTACTTTGATTTTGGGGGTTTACTTATTTATATTTCACTAAGGTATAAAGAATTAATTTTTACATATTTTTTATCTATGCATATGTTTACTATTAATTATTATATTAATGTATATACGATTGTGTATATAAATTTAGGGTTTAATTTGAATTAATTTGTAGAAGACCCTCATAAATATTTCTTGACTCGAATCAAAATAATTTAATTGTCGACACTCATTTTTTCATCTCGTCTTTTAATATTTTATTATTATTATTATTATTAATTATTATTGTATTTTACATTTGCAAGCCCAATTTACAAACTCAGATTACAACAAATCCCGGAGCCTAGAAAATCAACTCGAATACCCGAAGACCTGAACCAGTCCCGAATTTGAACTCTAAATTAACACCAAGCCGCCAACAGTCCTTCCAGTTTCCAGTCGATGCCACGACCGAGCCGAGACCTCAGCCGAATCCAGCTGCCGTCGCCAACCTATTATGAGCTGCCACCATTGAAATCATCTGCACAAATCATCCACAGTGGCCAAATCAACACCAAAGTAAAGAAAGCAATTTAATCCCGAAAATTTCGGGATTTCACTTTACCTGCTCCAATCAAAATCTCACCAAATCAGAGAAAAATCACTCACCTATTCTCACCTAAAGCTATCAACATGCAACAAAAGGACAGAAAACTAGCTGAAGAAAGAAGAAATAAATAAGGGGGTCTCGTCCATGAAAGGAAGGGGGAATAACAAAGGAGAGATTGAGATTTTTGAGGGAAACAAATTGTAAACTGGGGGGCTTCACCTTCGAAACAGAAAAAATGTAAGCAGAGGAGTTTCCTCTGATTCTTGTCGATAAGAACAAGTAATGCAAAAGGGGTTTTCTTTATTTCTTTCAAAGTTTATATAGTAAATCTGTATTTTCTTCGTGTGCTTGTTTATATCATTTTGAAACTCAAAATAAAAGTGAGAGGTTGGGTTTACCTTCGGGTATGTGTGTCGTTACCACCAGAGAGTGGTGTTTTTGTTGAAGTATGGAATAAATAGTCGGGTTAATGTTCCTAAAAAACAGAAAATAAAGTCAGTGGGCATCTTGAAATCCATTTGTTTAGGAGATTAAGGAAAAAAAAAAAAAAGATTTTAGTATATTACCTTACTCACTGGAGATACTGCCATTGATTTCGTCGGCATAGAGAATGGAGGTTGTCGAGAGAGTGAAGCCGAAAGACCAAGGAATCTTTTTTGTGAGGCTTTTACAGTCCTGTTTGTGTGTCTTGGACCTTAGATCGGAGGTTAGTATGGCAAGGCGAGGGCTGTGGTGAGTTTGGGTGTCGGTTTGGGTCACTATACTGCTATGTTTGAAGGTCGGGATTAAAGGTTGAAGGCCTCGAGTCTTCTCGACCATGAAGAAGGCTGGGGAGAGGAAGAGAGATGGGTTAAAACGGCGCAGAGGAGAGTAAATGAGGAATAGGGTTTGTTTAATTACCAAAACGATAATGTTTCAATATATGTTAACTTGCGTTTTGTGAAGGGAGGAGTAAACTATGCAACTAATTCTTGAGTTTCGAGGTGTTCTGTACGGATCATCTCATTTCCTTTTTTTACTCATCTAGTCATCAAATCGAATGTTTGCATGTTAATTTAGTCTCTTTTTGTGCACATTTAATTTTAGTCTTGAATGTTATTATATTAATTGTTGTTATTTTAGACATTAGACCTTTAAGTTTTTGCATGTTACATTTTAGACTTCAATTCGGGTTTTTTTATGCTTTTAATTTAGTCTATGTATTTTATGCACTTTTAATTTTATTATAAATAGTAAATTTCTGTTCAATATGATTTAGCCATTAGTTTAATATGTATAGCAATTTTTTTTAGTTGGTATGTTATTTTTCATTTTTTGTATTTAAGTCATTTGTATATTGCATATTAATATTATATATATAATATATATATATATGTTATAATGTGTAGTCATAAAATATTATATATTTGGTTTGGTATTAAAATATTATTGCATGATAATTTTTCATATATTATTTATTAATTAGATAATCATAATATTTGTTTAATATTCTCATGAGCATTACTTGACTCAAACTGAAATAAATTGACTAAGGGTAATATTCGATCATTTTAAAATTATCAAAAGAAACTTTCTAATACGTGAATATTTAATCCATTTTAATATATAACATTAAGTATTAATGCTAGAACTTATATTTTAGATTTGAGCTCCTAGGTTCTTAATTTTTCATAATTTGAAACTTTAAGTTAGAAAATGCCTTAATTTACTTTTAGTTTAATTAGGACAAATAAAATTTTGTTTGATTGCATTGTTTTTACAAATCTAAGGCACTGTTCACTTATTAAGGAATTAATAATATATCTCTCGCGATCGTGCTCAGGGGGTGACTACTGGTAATTCTCTGAATAAGTCAACATCCTTTTCAAAACCGCATCATGTTTTTTAAAAATAAGGCAATATTCGGTTATTAGGCACAATAGCTAATCTCCCGCATTTACGCTCGGGGGCGAATGCTATCGGTCTCAATAAACGAATACCCTTTCAACTTTTCATCCTTAATGATTTTTAAATTAAATAAAGATCGAACTCTAAATTTCTGATTTTAAATATAGGGTAATCAACTAGGTATCAATTTTTGGGCGCTTGTGGGGGTGCTAATCCTTCCCCACGCTTAATCGACTCACGAACCGGATTTCTGGATTTTTGTAGACCTCAAAACTCGATATTTTATTAAAACAAAATTTTATTAAAATCATCAGGTTTTTACAGTGTTCCAATCTCACCTTAAATGATTGGTGGCGACTCATTCACCTTATAAAATGATTTTTCAAATAGAAAACCCCAAGTCGGTATCGATCTATTCCCCCTCCGGGCGAAAGACGGTTACGACATTGACTAAGGGTGATATTCATTCATTTTAAGATTGTCGTGAAGTTTTGTTTTTTTAAACAAATTGAGAGTCGAGTCACGAGTTGGTTACCCTATATTTATTATTTGGAAATTATGAGTTCGATCTTGTTTAATTTATGGTTCATTATGTTATTTCAAAAAAAATTCTCTGATTAATGCTTATACTTCTGTGAAATATTTAGAATTGTTGCATATCATAGCTCTAAACCCGAGCTTAATCCCGGTTTACCTAAGTAGAGAGAAACGTCACACCTCACGAGGAGCATTGGGCTTCCTTGTGTGGGTCTGACAAAGTATCTCTGGAAAACACCCTAAGTTGCCTATCCGCATATCAGTTCCGAGGTACGCTTTTAGTGGTGTGATCCCCTGAGCTGAACCCGATTCGCAAGTCTGTAATGGGCCAGAATTAGGGCAACCTTAGCAGGTTGTAAAAATAGCTTGGGAACATTCGCTAGAACCTAGCCTCATATAGAGAATTTAATAAGCTTACCTCGCTAGAGCCATGTGGTTAACCTAAGAGAACTAGAAAGTATGTGGTTAGGACCATTAATTTCCTTTGTATGCTTTATTTTTTTTAGTCTCAACTTTAATTCATATTTAAGATTTTTTTGATTAGTTATTTCAACTAACTTGATTATTGTTGTCTTGTTTCTACTAACATTGATTTTATTTTGTATGCTCTTATTTCATTTTTGCGTGTATCATTTTCATATCACATCATTTCATAAACGGTATTGATTCTCAGATTACCTAGTTATTATAAAAAGAGCTTAAAGCAGCAATGTCTTCCGATGGGACTGAGAATGCAATCAGTGTTCAGACTTGGTCTGAGTACGGGCAGACGCAATTCAGAGACAGCCTTGTAACTACCGAAGAATCAGTTTTGCCAGAGAAGGTAATTATCCGAGCCCTGTAGCATGCTCAGAGATTGATAGAGCAAAGAGATAAGGCT
Organism: Hibiscus syriacus; assembly: GCF_006381635.1. Lineage (NCBI taxonomy): Eukaryota > Viridiplantae > Streptophyta > Magnoliopsida > Malvales > Malvaceae > Hibiscus > Hibiscus syriacus. The sequence goes on from NW_024062558.1 coordinate 211,683, forward strand.
AATTAGGAATTGGCGCAGAGGCGAGCACAAATTGAGCAGCTCGAAGCACATCTGTTTAGTTTGGATGTCAGAACCCTTACAAACAACAATGGGTTTCATCTTCAAAAAGAAAATAAGATGTTAAAAAGAGGATAATAGAGCTAGAGGGAGCAGGGTTGATCCACTCATCCGCACAATAGATAGCCAGACTGGAAAATGAGGCCTTAAAAGCTATCTTCCTGAACTAGAAGTTACAGTACATAAATGGCATCAACAAATTCAACAGTTAGAGGAGAGTTGACCATGGACTAATCCAGAACTTGGAATCGCGCTATGACAGGCTCAAGATACTATTCAAAGATAACATGAAACAATGGAGAGAGCCGTGAATCAGGTTAATGGTGTTGCTCATCAAGTCTACGAATTATCTGAAGAAGCGACAACCTTAAGAATTTTCTTGATCCAGAGAAAAAACGACGCATCATGGGATTGATGATAGAGCTCGAGAGATTAGCGAATAGGGCAAGATTCTACGTTTAAGTTTTCATGTTGATTTACTCTCTTTGCCTAAGTGCTTAGACATTGTGTGTTGTTGAGTACTTTTTGTATAAACTAAGTTATTTTGGAATCAATAACGGGTTGCATTTGCATCTCGCATTTTTGAACACCCATTTTGCATTTGCATTTGGCATCCACATTTGCATTCATATTACTCTAATTTAAGCATTTTTACATGCAACAATCATGAAAATGTGAGAGTAACTCGTGAAAGATACTGTGACAGAAGCTCTGAAAGTAAATTAAAGTTACCCGGGGCGTGTTTCTGAAAAGATAGAAAATAATGAATGAGATATTGGCACGAGTTGGTAGGATCGAGAGAATTTTGGAGCAACTCGTAAGGACGCAACAGGAGATGATCGATCAAACAAGAAGGTTCCAAAATGAATCAAGAGAACAGATGGCCAAATTAATGAAGATGATGAATGTCGTGATCTATGGAGAGAAGCCACTAGAAGATACAGTCGTAAACGCTTTGAATGGGATTGTGAATGCCAGTGGTGGAATCGAAATGACAGTAACATGTAATCAAGAACCCGTTAAGGAGCAAGATATCTCAAGCCAACTCTAAAAATCAGATGTGGTCGAAAAAGGACCAACAATGAATGAAGAAGATAAGCTTTTCTCAAAGAGGAGTGGCATAGAAGATGACCGAGTGCTGGTCAAGAAAGCTAAGAATGATCAATCTCTCGTGTTATCATAGGGAGTAGATAAGAAGAAAAAGAAAGTATAAGGTTTTCAGTTCCCTCCCTTCTACTTTTCGTGTAAAGAATTGCGTTAAAAATGTTCACATCCGGGTTGATTACGCCGTGATATGCCCCGGCCACAGTGGCCTCCGAATGAAAAGTGGACCTATAAAGAGGTTCCCTGGATAAAACAGACTGGAGCCCCAGATTGTTCAGTTAAGGTTCCTAGCAACCTTAAGGAAAAGTTCCAGGATCCTTTAGAGCAAGAAATTCAAAGGTGCAAGGTAGAAGATAAAGGGGTTAAGGTTTAATGCTCAGAAATCGTCGTTCCAATAGAGATTAGTGCAGCCAAATCTGATGAAGAACACATGGTGCAAGAAGATGGGAAAGAAAATCAAAGCAAAAGGGCTCCAATGAATGTAATTCGTGACTGACCCACAGGTTTAAGAATGATTTGGGTAGATACAACCCTAGAAACTCCTCAAACACCTATATCAGATTTCTTGATGATAAGTGGGGCTCTGGAAAGATTAGAGAGTCTGATGAATACTCCACCAATCACAGCTGTAATAAATGCTCAGAATCAGGCAAAAACTATCGTCACCAAGGAGAATCGCTTTGGATTTGGACTCAATTTCTAACCAGGGAAGAAAAAGCTGAAGGCGCAAGAAGAAGAGAGAAATGCCAACCTAAAAGGAGAGGGTAGTCTTTCAGAGAATACGAAGAATATTTTCTAGTTTAGGAATGTTAATGCTGAACCACAGTTGTTGGATGTAACCGAGGAAGAAGATCCAATTGAGGATCCAAAATAGGATGCTTGAAGATGACGAGAATGAAATTTATGATTGGTATATGGCCTTGTTTTCCATCAAACAATTGGACTACGAAGGATCTTCTTGTAGTTTTTGGGTGAAGTTTAAAGTAATATTCGGAATTAACCCTTATGCTTTTTTTCGCGAGCATTGAGGAATTTTTTGTGAGGGATGCTATGTTAATTGTACTTTTCGGCAATTAAATATGTTTTCATTTATTTTTCAAAGGGCAATTATTTTATACATTCTCATTATTTACATTCTTTATCATTTTTGACACTTCTATTATTATTAGTATTCTTTTGTCCATCCCATACAAACATTTATCACTTTTTTTAAATGTATATATTCGTTCCAAATTTTCTTGGCAGGTGTCTCAATCGTTAATAACATGAATGTTTCTGGATTCTAATCATGAGATAAAATTCGAGCAGCTTGTGTTTAGAAGAAGCATATGAGTGCAAAAATAAGGCAGAATATGAGGTTTCTAAGAATTATTTAGGCTGAAGGAAAAACAAAGTAATCAGGTCTTATATAGTGGACAAGAAGTTGAGATTCCGAATCTGAGAACAAAAGAGAAAAGAGACAGTTAAAGATTTGCAATACTTCGTCAAGATCATCTTTTCCTAGTTTTATCAAGCATAACATGATTGGATATAGAGGTGGTAGTACACAAGTTCCTGATAGTTTGTTAATCCTCTATTTAACAACCTTCGAAAGTCCATTAAGATGAGTGGTGGGGGGAACATAACAATTCCAGAAAATGGGAGACTCGTCCAGTACTAGGGGCAAGAAGCTCACCAATTACGAGACCTGATAATCGTTGATCCAGAAGTCATAAGTTGATCAAAGATACAAATAATACATGTTTCCTTTTTACTTGGTGAATATCCAAATATGTTCCCCTAAAGTGATTGATGGAGTCACCAACTCTGACAGACAAACCAGTGACTGAAAATATTGTTTGACCTAATATGTAAGTCAAAAAGCAGCTAAAGGAAGTGTTGTAGCTGATTTCTTTGCAAGTAGGGCTTCTGAAAAGTATGAACCACTGAACTTTGATTTTCCAGACGAAGATTTAATGGTTGTTTCAACAGATGAGTCAGTTTCCTCTACTAATGAATAGTGGAAGATGAATTTCGATGGTGCCTCGAATGCCTTGGGGCACGGGATTAGGGCAATTTTCGTATCACTTGGTGGACAACACTATCCTTTCACAGCCGATTGAATTTTGATTGCACAAATAACATGACCAACTATGAAGCATGTATTTTGGGTCCTAGAGCTCATAAAAGAATTCGAGAGGGTGACGTTCCATTGCCTCCCTAGAAAAGAGAATCAAATGGCGGATGCTCTGGCCACCTTGGCAGCAGCCATCAAAGTCAATGAATATTCAAACATGATGCCTATTACGATGCAATCTTACAGGTATCCAGCCCATTGCTATAGCATAGAAGAGGAAAATGATGGAAATTCCTGGTATTATGACATCCTGCAATACATTAAATATCAAAGCTACCCTGAGTATGCTACTGAGAATGAAAAAAAAACTATTCAAAGAATGGTGGCAGGATATGTACTTGATGGTGATATCTTGTACAAGAAGAGTCATGATCAGGTCTTGTTGCAATATGTGGATGCCAAAGAAGCTAGAATGATCATTGAAGAAGTGCATGAATAAGTACGTGGTACCCATGCTAATGGACATGCAATGACTAAACAAATAATGAGATTTAGATATTATTGGTCAACCCTGGAAACCGATTGTAGCAATTTCGTCAGAAAATGTCACAAATGCTAGATTTATGGAGATAAGCTCCACACCCCTCCTCATCCGTTGCACGTAATGACTGCTCAATGGCCATTCTCTATGTGGGGCATGGATGTCATTAGGCAAATTTCACCCAAAGCTTCTAATGGCCATCGTTTCATATTTGTGGCAATAGACTACTTCACTAAGTTGGTAGAAGCGGCCTTCTATGCAAATGTCACTCAGTCAACAGTTTGTAAGTTCTTGAAGAAAGAAATTATTTGTTGGTATGGGCTACCAGAAAGAATCATCACCGATAATGCCTTGAATTTAAATAATAAGATGATGGAGTCAGTATGTAAACAATTCCAGATTAAACATCATAATTCCACCACTTATCGCCCAAAGATGAATGGAGCGGTAGAGACAACCAATAAGAACATTAAGAGGCTCATACAGAAAATAACTGAGGCTTATAGAGGCTAGCATGAGAAGCCACCATTCGCTCTATTTTCCTATCGAACTTCAGTGAGGACGTCCACTAGGGCAAGTCTGTTTTCTTTAGCTTATGGGATGGAGGTTGTGTTACCCATCGAGGTTGAGATTCCGTCACTACGGGTGTTGTCAGAGGTTAAACTGATGAACTAGAATGGGTGCAAACTAGGTATGACCAGTTGAATCTGGTTGAAGAGAAAAGACTGAACGCTATATTCCATGGGAAAATGTACCAAAACATATGATGAGGACACATAACAAAAAGGATCGCCCACGAGAGTTTCAGAAGGGAGATCTGGTGCTAAGAAAGATTTTGCCAATTCAAAAAGACTTTCGAGGAAAATGGATGCCAAATTGGAAAGGACCTTAAGGCTTTTTTGGAGGAGCTTTGATACTCACTGAGATGGATGGACCATAATTACCTAACCCCGTGAATGCTGACACAGTCAAGAAGTACTTCATCCAAAAAGGAAAAAACAAATAAAAAATAAAAACAATTAAAGAAAAAAAGAAAAAAGAATATTGAAAAGGGGCTCAATACGAGAATCCACCAAGATCGTTGTAAAGCTAAAAGAATGAATTGTGGTGAAAGGTTGAAAGGGTAACTCGAATACATTTTAATAGGCACCAGGCAAGTAAAACACCCACAAGAGTCTGATGTTTTGAAATGAGCTATTTTGGCAACATTTGCATTCTTCTAGACAGAAGCTTACCTCAAATTGTATCAAGTTAATTAGTTCAGGAACATTCATGTTGGTGATGCTTGAGGCATTTGAACTTATTTCTTATTTTTATTATGATTGCTATGATTTTGTAAAATTCCAATTTCATCATTTCAAACCCCAACTGTGTGCATTTATAAGTGTCTTATAAGTAGGTTAACATAGTTCAAAAGAAAACAAAAGATTTCTTGCTATTACTTTAAATTGATCTTTTTAAAGTGCATGAAATCTTAAGTAGCCCAAATTCTTGACACTCGTGTTCATTTGTTAAAGAGTGCATGCCAAGGATGATCTGCAATGATCTGTAAACTAAATTCATAACTATTTGATCTCTATCAAAAAAGTCTCTCTGAGGTATTTGGATCGGGGTAAAAAAACAAATTGATTTCTTGAGTGATGGAGATCTTATAAGTTGTTTCTTGGAGAAAAAGAATAGGTGATGCCAGAGTAATGAAGCATTCCTCAATCTGGAAAGTAGATAGTTTGGGAGATCAGAAGGACTGAGGAATGAAGCTTGTAACAGCCATTTGTAACATAGTCAGCAATCTATCAAGAAAATAATCACCCTATGGGAAAGGGGCATTTATCCTAGTGCATAGCAAAAATGCAAGAGTGCGACCAATCAAGAATAAGATGATCACTTTATTTGAAAAAAAGGCACACATTTCCTATCTCATAACAAAATGCAAGGCATTATGTTATAATGGTTGATCATTTCTTAAGCGTCCATGGCAACATGAAGAAAAGCCCTTAAGCTATTTGACAACACTCATGTTTAGTGACACCAAGTTGAGACCATTCAAGATTAAGATATGTTGGGCACAAAGGGAGCCATGAGTACCCACTCTGGGCATGACCAGAAACCCAAATTATGTTGGGATGACAAGATTCAGACCAAGAAGACATTGAGAATGAGCCTTACAATTTGAGGTGATGGGGCATTTTGAAGGCCTGTACCAGTGTAAGATAATGTTGGGGCACTAGTGAAGGCTTGTTTCAATTAGAAGTATTATCCTATGGAAAGATCATTGAACTGAACAAATAGTTCCAATGGGATAGAAATATATGAAGAGTAAAAATGGTGAAACAGTGACAGTGGAGTTTACTGTATATGATCATTTTGTCCATCATCAGTTGCATTATTCTTGTGATTTCATATGCATTAATGATGGCGAGCCAAAACATCCCACTTTAATTTCCATTAAGTTTTGGTATCCTTGTAATATCATACAAAAACTCTGAACACTATGCAAAGAGCTTCTCTGGTTGAAAGATATGGGCAAAAGCAACAGGAAATGATGAATGTGTTGACAAATGTTTCACGAACCAGTAAATATGATGTTGAACCAATGTTGCATTACCTAAGGTGGATGTTGTTTTCTACAACCCCAAGGTTAAAAAGGGGAAACAATGAAGATTTCTTTCCACAAAAGAGGTAATAGACTTTTAATAGCAAGAGACTAGTGGAACCAACTGAGGTTGAATGATAGGATGTTATTAGACCTCTCGACATGATATGATGTAAACAAGTTTTATTTGATATCTGATTAAATACGGTGACATGAAAATTTTGGATAGATCCTCCTTGTGACATGAGTCCAATCAGAATAGACGATGCTATCCCATTGATCTTTGTGGAGTTTGGCATATTCATATACATAGTCTCCAAAATGGGGCAACAAAGTCCCATTTCTGACCATGGAAAGAAGTTGAGAGATAAAACACTTCCTCTGAAATGAAGATAGAAAGTAAAGACTACAAGATGATCGAAAAGATCTTCAGAAGAATGCAAGCTTGAAATGATGAGTTGTTACGCCAATGTCTACGTAAACCCTAGAGAAGAATAATCAAGAGGAAGAAGACATGGTTCCTCACCTTCGAATCAAAGGAAAACTGAATCACTATTTACACATGCATGAGAACATATTGCATTCACATTTCACATATAAACATTTGGTTTTTACAGATTTTCCAAGGAAAAAAGATTCATGATATCCAAATCCTAAAAATCGAAGCTAGAATTTAAACCTCAAACACAAGAAATTGCATTTAAAAATGCAAACTTGAAGAAAGGGTGGGTCCAATCCACAGAGGAAACATTACTTTGAACTGGGGCATGTTCCCCAACCATTAAGTTGTTTTATAAGTAAAAAATGAAATGAGAAAGATTTCTCATTCCAATCTGAAAAATTGAAATTTTTGAAAAGTAAGAAATGTTTCTTCCTAGTAAAATATTTCCAAAAGATAATAAGTTCTTCGGGCCATCCATAAGACCTTCGGGCAGGATGTTTTCACATGTCTATCAAAAAATGAGAAATGTTTCTCATTTAAATCTGAAAATTGAAATTTTTTAAAAGTAAGAAAGGTTTCTTACCTAGTAAAATATTTTCAAAATTTATAAATCCTTCGGGTCATCAATAAGTCTTCTGAGCATGATGCTTAAATCCTCCGGGTCATCAGTAAGTCTTTCGAGCATAATACTTAAATCCTTCGGGTCATCAGTAAGTCTTCCGAGCATGATGCTTAAATCCTTTGGGTCATCTGTAAGCCTTTTGAGCATGATAATTAAGTCCTCCGGGCAATCTAAAGCCTTCATCGAAGAGTAGTGGAGAAAATCAATCTTAAGCCTTCATAAAAGAGTAGTGAAGCAAATTCAGATTTGATATTCCCTCAGAGGAAGCGGAACAGATCCCTCTTTTTCAAGATTTGATATTCCCTGAGTGTCAGCGGAACAAATCTACCCCGATTCAATGGATCAACTCTCCCAGATCTGATATTCCCTCAGAGGAAGCGGAACAAATCTCTTTCTTTCAAGATTTGATATTCCCTGAGTGACAGCGGAACAAATCTACCCTGATTCAATGGATCAACTCTCCCATATATGATATTCCCTCAGAGGAAGCGGAACATATCTCTCTCTTTCAAGATTTGATATTCCATGAGTGACAACGGAACAAATCTGCCCTAATTTAATGGATCAACTCTCACAGATCTGATACTCCCTCAGAAGAAGCGGAACAAATCTCTTTCTTTCAAGATTTGATATTCCCTAAGTGACAGCGGAACAAATCTGCCCCGATTTAATGGATCAACTCTCCCAGATCTGATATTCCCTCATAGGAAGCGGAATAGATCTCTCTCTTTCAAGATTTGATATTCCCTGAGTGACAGCGGAATAAATCTGCCCCGATTCAATGAATCAACTCTCCCAGATCTGATATTCCCTCAGAGGAAGCGGAACAGATCCTTTTTTTTCAAGATTTGATATTCCCTGAGTGACAGCGGAATAAGTCTACCCTGATTCAATGAATCAACATCTCCAGATCTGATATTCCCTGAGTGACAGCTGTACAGATCCCTCATCATATTTCAAACCATAAAGTTGACCAGACGAAAAAACGCATTGTCTTTTCATCTTTGCCCTATTCTTATTGACACAAGAATGCACAAAGAGGGACATCTATCGACACTCATTTTTTCATCTCGTCTTTTAATATTTTATTATTATTATTAATTATTATTTTATTTTACATTTACAGGCCCAATTTACAAACTCATATTACAACAAATCCTAGAGCCTAGAAAATTAACTCGAATACTCGAAGACCTGAACCAAACCCGAATTTGAACTCTAAATTAACACCAAGCCACCAACAGTTCTTCCAGTTTCCAGTCGATGCCATGACCGAGCCGAGACCTCAGCCGAAGCCAGCTGCCGTCGCCAACCTATTATGAGCTGCCACCATTGAAATCATCTGCACAAATCATCCACAGTGGCCAAATCAACACCAAAGTAAAGAAAGCAATTTCATCCCGAAAATTTTGGGATTTCACTTTACCTGTTCCAATCAAAATCTCACCAAATCAGAGAAAAATCACTCACCTATTCTCACCTAAAGCTATCAACATGCAACAAAAGAAAAGAAAACTAGGTGAAGAAAAAAGAAATAAATAAGGGGGTCTCATCCATGAAAGGAAGAGGGGAATAACAAATGAGAGATTGAGATTTTTGAGAGAAACAAATTGTAAACTGGGGGGTTTCACCTTCGAAACAGAAAAAATGTAAGCAGAGGAGTTTCCTCTGATTCTTATCGATAAGAACAAGTAATGCAATTTCTTTCAAAGTTTATATAGTAAATCTGTATTTTCTTTGTGTGCTTGTTTATATCATTTTGAAACTCAAAATAAAAGTGAGAGAGGTTGGGTTTACCTTCGGGTATGTGTGTCGTTACCACTGGAGAGTGGTGTTTTTGTTGAAGTATGGAATAAATAGTCGGTTTTAGGTTCCTAAAAAAATAGAAAATCAAGTCAGTGGGCATCTTGAAATCCATTTGTTTAGGAGATTAAGGAAAATAAAAAAAAAGGATTTTAGTATATTACCTTACTCATTGAAGATGCTGCCATTGATTTCGTCGGCATAGAGAATGGAGGTTGTCGAGAGAGTGAAGCCGAAAGACCAAGGAATCTTTTTTGTGAGGCTTTTACAGTCCTGTTTGTGTGTCTTGGACCTTAGATCGGAGGTTAGTATGGCAAGGCGAGGGTTGTGGTGAGTTTGGGTGTCAGTTTGGGTCACTATACTGCTATGTATGATGGTCGGGATTAAAGGTTGAAGGCCTCGAGTCTTTTCGGCCATGAAGAAGGTTGGGGAGAGGAAGAGAGATGGGTTAAAATGGCGTAGAGGAGAGTAAATGAGGAATAGGGTTTGTTTAATTACCAAAACATTATATTTATATTTAATTACCAAAACGGTAATGTTTCAATATATGTTAACTTGCGTTTTGTGAAGGGAGGAGTAAACTATGCAACTAATTCTTTGAGTTTCGAGGTGTTCTGTACGGGTCATCTCATTTCCTTTTTTACTCATTCTAGTCATCAAATCGAATGTTTGCATGTTAATTTAGTCTCTTTATTTTGTGCACATTTAATTTTAGTCTTGAATGTTATTATATTTAATTGTTGTTATTTTAGACATTAGACCTTTAAGTTTTTGCATGTTACATTTTAGACTTCAATTCGGGTTTTTTTATGCTTTTAATTTAGTCTATGTATTTTATGCACTTTTAATTTTAATCCAAAAAATTGATTTATTTATTTTTTGTTAATCAAACATTAGATCTCTAATTTTTTGCATATTACTTTTTTAGTCCTGCATATATTGGATTTATTTCGGTTTTAATCCTTTGTAATAATTTTAGGTACTCAATATGATAATATTTGCCTTTACTCTTTAATTGTTATTTTGTTTACATTATAAATAGTAAATTTCGGTTCAATATGATTTAGCCATTAGTTTAATATGTATAGCTATTTTTTTAGTTTGGTATGTTTTTGTTTTCATTTTTTGTATTTAAGTAATTTGTATATTGCATATTAATATATATATATATGTTATAATGTGTAGTCATAAAATATGTATATATTTGTTTTTGGTATTAAAATATTATTGCATGATAATTTTTCATATATTATTTATTAATTAGATAATCATAATATTTGTTTGATATTCTCATGAGCATTACTTGACTCAAATTGAAATAAATTGACTAAGGGTTGTTGAAAACATTTTGATATTTCGATATAACAAATTAAGTTAAATGAATTTTAAGATTTTCCAAAATGATTCTCTAAAGTATGTTCGATAAATTTATTCGAATATAAAAACATTACTCCAAATATTTTAAAAATCATTTTTAATCCTTACTTAAGTGTAAAATTAAGTTTTAATCTTAAAACAATTTCAAAATAATCTTTCAAAGTATTTCGAACCATTTCAAACCCAAAATTTCCAGATTGCTAAGAGGGAACCGATTCCCTCCCATAGGGGGTACCGATTCCCCCCTGAATGGTTTGACTCCGAGATTTCCAGAATGCTCAGAGGGAACCGATTCCCCCCATAGGGGGTACCGATTCCCCCTGTTCAACGGTCGAAATATTTGAATTTTACACTTAGGGAACCGATTCCCTATAAGGAGGAACCGATTCCCCCCACGCTCCAAGCTGTTTTATTAATTGTTTTCACACTAAAACGGCTATATTATCTTCATTAATTATCCCTAACGTTCAGAAGTGATTCAATGTGTATTTAAACAAGTTCTGAAGCCCTTGATCAGTAAGAAATCATAGAGAAACAAGAGAGAAAGCATCAAACACAAAGTTTGTGCAATTCAAGCCAATTTTCATTCAATATTCATTTTGCTTTCAAAGAACACTTATTGTGCTCATTTGTAATTTTCTTTGAGTGTTCTTTTCTTGTTCTAGAATTGTGCAAACATCTTACCTTGTGAGGTTTTCTTGTAAGTTTGCAAATTTGTAATCTTCTCTTTGGAAAAAGAGTGTTCTCAAGAGTTGGGGTATACTCTTGAGGGAATTGTAAGGTTATCTCTTTGGCCTCAAAAGAAAGAACAAATTAGTGAATTTGTTGGAAAATCCTTAGTGTGGATAGCTAAGATAGTGGACGTAGACTTTATTTGAGAAAGTCGAACCACTGTAAATCGCTGTGCAATTACTTTTAATTTTCTGCAAAAGCTTCCACAAAAACTTTAATTGCCAATTCACCCCCTCTTGGCCGATTCCGTCAATCGATTAACTCAACAATTGGTATCAGAGCCTAACTCATTTGAAGGTTTTATCGCCTCTTGAGTCGATTCGGGAAGAGTTATATCGATTATTAAAGTCATCAATGGCCTCCGCTTCAAACTTCGACTCCGGTCTCGATTCGATGCCCGTCAACAAGCCTCCTTTCTTCAATGGAGCTAACTATGCCTATTGGAAGAATAGAATGATGTACTTCATTCAAGCAAGTGACATGGGAGCATGGAATGCTGTAGAAGAAGGATACATCAAACCTCTCACTCATCCAAGGTTGTGGAGTGAAGGAGAGACAAGAATGTTCCAGCTCAACTCCAAAGCCATCCATATTATTTTTTGTGCTCTTGGACCAGATGAATACGGAAGAGTTTCATCATGTACAACCGCCAAAGAAATATGGGACAAACTTCAAGTCACACATGAAGGTACATATGAGGTAAAGAAATAAAAAATTAGTATTCTAACGCATAGCTATGAAAATTTCAGGATGAAACCAAATGAAGACATCAAAGCTATGACGGATAGATTTTCAACGATTGTCAATGGTCTCAAATCATATGGAGAGATCATCTCAAATGAAAAGCTTGTGAGGAAGTTAGTCTACTCCCTCCCAAAATCATGGCAATCAAAGAAGACGGCAATCATCGAGTCTAAGGACCTATCGTCCTTAACTCTTGAAGAACTTATCGGTTCACTCCTCAATCATGAGATGATGCTCGAAGATGAGGTGGACCTTGATAAAGTTGAAGAGACACCAAAGGAAAAGGAGAAGAAGAAAAATATTGGAGTTGCTCTCAAATCCACAAAAGATGAGAGTGATTCTAATAATGATGATGATGACGAGGAAATGGCATTGTTTGCCAAACGGTTCAGAAAAATGATGAGACCTTACCAAGGAAGGAAAATTCAAACGAAACGAAGGCCTCAAAAATGAACCAAAAGAGAAGGACCCAATCATTTGCTATGAATGCAAAAATCCGGGGCATGTCAAATATGATTGCCCACAATTGAAGAAAAAGGGTCAATCAAAGAATAAGCACAAGGCTCATGTGGCTACATGGAGCGATGAAGAAGGTTCCGATGAAGAGGAACAAGAAGTAGCAAACTTGTGCTTGATGGCATTCGGGGAAGATTCTAAGGTAACCTCTAACTCATCCGATTTTGATGAGTTATTTGAGGAGTACAATGGGTTGGCTTCGGATTATGAGAAATTGTTTTTAAAATATAAAAATGATGTTTCAAAATTGAAAAATGAAAACAAACTCATATCCAAAACCAACAACGATCTTGAAAGTAAAATCAAAGACTTGCAATCAAACTAGAAGAGTTTGAAAAGAAAAATTTAGATTTGCAAAATTTACTTTCAAAGATCAATGATGATCATCAAAAGAAAATTGATGATCTTAAAACTTCTTTTGATAAAGTTGGAACAAAATATTTTGAAAAAGGTGGAAATTCAAAATCCAACTTTGTTAGAAAAAGTTTTAGAAACTACAATCATAGAGGTCCCCAAAGAACCTCTAATGGAAAAATCATTAGAAGTATGTGGGTTCCTAAGAACTCATTACTACTAAATAAAAATATCCTACACAAATGATACCTAAGGGGACTAGGATTTTGGAAACTAATGAATATGGACCCAAAAGAATTTGGGTACCAAAAATCAAAAATTAATCTATGTTTGTAGGGAAAGGAGCATTGCTACAAGGCACAGGAAACAAATTCAAACTCATGGTACCTTGATAGTGGATGCTCAAGACATATGACCGGAGACAAAAGCCGGTTCATTGAGCTTAACGCCAAAAATGGAGGAGAAGTGACTTTTGGAGATAATTCAAAAGGTCACATTGAAGGTATTGGTACAATAGGTAATACCTCTTCCATACAAATTAAGAATGTTTTATATGTGAATGGATTAAAGCATAATCTTTTGAGTATTAGTCAATTATGCGATAAAGGATTCAATGTCTTATTTGAAATTAATGGTTGTAAAGTTATTGACATTGCATCTAATCGGATTATGCTTATTGGTCATAGAATAGGAAACATTACATGGTGTATTTAGATTCTATTGATATGACTAATTTATGCTAGTTGCTAAGGATGAGCATGATAGTTGGTTATGGCATAGGAGACTAGGTCATGCTAGTATGAGTGTTTTGCAACGGTTAATTCAAGGAGACTTAGTAAGAGGGTTGCCTAAGCTTAAATTTGATAATGATAAAATCTGTGATGCTTGTGCTAAAGGAAAACAAAACGAGTTTCTTTTAAATCTATTATGATGTATCAACTAGTAGAGTATTACAATTGATCCATTTAGATCTTTTGGGCCAACTAGAACTACTAGCTTGGGAGGAAAACAATATGCTTTTGTCTTGGTAGATGACTATTCTAGATACACTTGGGTTCTATTCTTAAGTACTAAAGATGAAGCATTAGAAAATTTCATCACATTTTCAAAAATAATCCAAAATGAAAAAGGTTACTCTATCACTAGTGTTAGAAGTGATCATGGAACTGAATTTGAAAATCTTGGATTCATTGAGTTTTGTAATTCTAATGGTATTAGCCATAATTTTTCAGCACCTAGAACCCCTCAACAAAATGGAGTTGTTGAGAGGAAAAATCGAACTTTAGAAGAAATGGCTAGAACCATGCTTTGTGAAAATAATTTGCCAAAATATTTTTGGGCGGAAGCCACAAATATCGCTTGTTATGTTGTAAATCAAGTAATGATTAGGCCAATTTTAAAGAAAACTCCATATGAAATTCTCAAAAATAAAAAGCCTAACATTAGCTATTTTCATCCTTTTGGATGTAAATGTTTTGTTTTGAACAACGGTAAAGAAAATCTTGGCAAATTTGATGCTAAAAGTGATGAATGAATTTTTCTGGGTTATTCCTTAAATTCTAAAGCTTATCGTGTATTTAATAAAAGAACTTTAGTTGTAGAAGAGTCTATACATGTTGTTTTCGATGATAATCCCCTTCCGAGGAAGGATTCTTCTGTTAATGATGATGTAGGTATTGTACAAGCAAATGACGTTAGACATGACGTTGGAGAATCATCATCAAAGGAAGAAACAAAAGATGAGGAAACTCATGATCCCCTCGAGAATCCAACCATTGAAGAAAGGGAAGTATCTTTCCAAGAGAGTACAACTATGTCAAGGATGGTGAAATTATAGGTGATCCATCAAAAGGGGTAACTACTCGATCTTCTCTTAGAAATATCGTAATTATGTTGCATTTATTTCATGCATAGAGCCTAAGAACATCAAAGAAGCATTAAAAGATGAACATTGGATTATGGCTATGCAAGAAGAATTAAATCAATTTGAGAGAAGTAAAGTATGGACATTAGTTGAAAGGCCTAGTAATAAATCTAATGTAGGTACTAGATGGGTTTTAGAATAAACTTGATGAAAGTGGTATTATAGTGAGGAACAAGGCTAGACTTGTTGCTCAAGGCTATACTCAAGAAGAAGGCATAGACTATGATGAAACATACGCTCCCGTAGCTAGGATGGAAGCAATTAGAATGTTATTAGCATTTGCATGTTTCAATGAATTTAAATTATATCAAATGGATGTTAAAAGTGCATTTTTAAATGGTTTTATAAAAGAAGAAGTGTACGTGGAACAACCTCCAGGTTTTGAAGATTCAAATTTTCCGGATCATGTTTTAAAATTGACAAAAGCTATTTATGGTTTAAAACAAGCTCCTAGAGCTTGGTATGAAAGATTGTCAAATTTTTTAATTGAAAAGGTTTTTTTAAAGGAAAGGTTGACACTACATTGTTTTTAAAGAGAAAAGGTAAAGATTTTTAGTAGTTCAAATTTATGTTGATGATATAATATTTGGTTCTACTAATGATGTTCTTTGCCAAGAATTTTCTAAGCTAATGCAAAGTGAGTTTGAGATGAGCATGATGGGGGAGCTCTCATTTTTCTTGGGACTCCAAATCAAGCAAACAAAAGATGGCATCTTCATTAATCAAGCTAAGTATGTCAAAGATATGCTCAAGAAGTTTGGACTGGAAAATGGGAAACCTCATAACACTCCAATGAGCTCTTCAACAAAGCTTGACTTAGATGAAGGAGGTAAATGTGTGGATGTTAAATTATATAGATCCATGATTGGCTCATTGCTTTATCTAACCGCAAGTAGATCGGATATTATGTTTAGTGTTTGCTTGTGTGCTAGGTTTCAATCATGTCCTAAAGAATCACATTTACTAGCTGTTAAGAGAATCTTTAGATACCTTAAGGACACTCCTAGTTTAGGACTTTGGTATCCTAGAGACTATAGCTTTAGCTTGCATGCCTTTTCTGATGCGGATTATGGAGGATGCAAATTAGATAGGAAAAGCACCTCCGGTACTTGCCAATTCCTTGGAAATATGCTAATTTCTTGGTTTTCAAAGAAACAAAATTGTGTTGCATTATCTACCACTAAAGCGGAATACATTTCAGCCGGTAGTTGTGCACAAGTTTTATGGATGAAACAACAACTTTTTGATTATGGAATTGAAGTAGGTACCATTCCTATCAAGTGTGACAATACTAGTGCTATTTGTCTCACTAAAAATCCCATCCAACACTCTAGAACTAAGCACATTGAAATAAGACATCACTTCATTAGAGACCATGTCACTAAGGAAGATATAGTTTTAGAATATGTTGATACTTTGCATCAATTAGCGGATATCTTTACAAAACCCTTAGACAAGGAAAGGTTTTGGACACTTAGAAGAGAATTAGGTTTAACTAACCTATCTTTACTTAGTGTTTAAAATAATTTAGCACTTTTAATAAATACTGAAAAATGCTTATAATAATAATTTTTGATTGCATTCTTGCTATTAGTTAGGGGGAGTTTATGATTCTTAATGAAAATTAATTTTATGTTCAAATAATGTTTAAAGATTAATTTAATTGTTTGAACATAATTATTTTCAATATATGAGTTGCCTATACCACTAGAGAAGATTAATTTAGCATTTTATGTGCTTAAAAGTCGGATTTTAGCATTTTTGTGCAGAGGGAATCGATCCCCCCATGAGGGAACCGATTCCCCCTTTGAAGGGGAACCGATTCCCCCCACAGGGGAATCGATACCCCCTGGGTTCTGTTAAATCGGGCAGAACACCCCAAAAACCCCAAAACCCTCATTTTTCTTATTCTTCCGCCGTTTCTCACCCTCTAAGCACTCAAATCTCCATTCTTGCCTCAAATCATTGATTTTAATCAGAAATCACTTCAAATATCATCTCCTAAACTTGCAATCATCATTAAAATCGTGCAAACAACATCTAAATCCCCTCAATCTTCATCTTTCAAGGTAAATTTTTCTAAACTCTCTATTTCATTGATTTTGAACATAGGATTAGTTTTAATTAGTTCTAGGTTGAAATAGTGATCGGGCATTGATTATTTAGTGATTAGAAACTAGATGTTACAACTAATTTCATCAAAAACACAAGAATTTTCCAAAAAATTTTAATTTTTCGAAATAAAAAAAATGTTAATTTTCAAATTATTGTGTTTTGATTACATTATGTTGTTGTTATAAAAACTATACATATATTGTTTCTCAAAACCATATTTTTCAAAAGTTTTTCAAAAACTTTGCCCATTAGGATTGATTTAGAGAACCTTTGCCCTTGATCAGTAAGAAATCATAGAGAAACAAGAGAGAAAGCATCAAACACAAAGTTTGTGCAATTCAAGCCAATTTTCATTTAATATTCATTTTGCTTTCAAAGAACACTTATTGTGCTCATTTGTAATTTTCTTTGAGTGTTCTTTTCTTGTTCTAGAATTGTGCAAACATCTTACCTTGTGAGGTTTTCTTGTAAGTTTGCAAATTTGTAATCTTCTCTTTGGAAAAGGAGTGTTCTCAAGAGTTGGGGTATACTCTTGAGGGAATTGTAAGGTTATCTCTTTGGCCTCAAAAGAAAGAACAAATTAGTGAATTTGTTGGAAAATCCTTAGTGTGGATAGCTAAGGTAGTGGACGTAGACTTTATTTGAGAAAGTCGAACCACTGTAAATCGCTGTGCAATTACTTTCAATTTTCTGCAAAAGCTTCCACAAAAACTTTAATTGCCAATTCACCCCCCTCTTGGCCGATTCCGTCAATCGATTAACTCAACAAGGGTAATATTCAATCATTTTAAAATTATCAAAAGAAACTTTCTAATACGTGAATATTTAATCCATTTTAATATATAACATTAAGTATTAATACTAGAACTTATATTTTAGATTTGAGCTCCTAGGTTCCTTAATTTTCATAATTTGAAACTTTAAGTTAGAAAACGCCTTAATTTACTTTTAGTTTAATTAGGACAAATAAAATTTTGCTTGATTGCATTGTTTTTACAAATCTAAGGCACTGTTCACTTATTAAGGAATTAATAATATATCTCTCGCGATCGTGCTCAGGGGGTGACTACTGGTAATTCTCTGAATAAGTCAACATCCTTTTCAAAACCACATCATGTTTTCTAAAAATAAGGCAATATTTGGTTATTAAGCACAATAGCTGATCTCCCGCATTTACGCTCGGGGGCGAATGCTATCGGTCTCAATAAACGAATACCCTTTTCAACTTTTCATCCTTAATGATTTTTAAATTAAATAAAGATCGAACTACAAATTTCTGATTTTAAATATAGGGTAATCAACTAGGTACCAATTTTTGGGCGCTTGTGGGGGTGCTAATCCTTCCCCACGCGTAATCATCGGGTTTTTACGGTTTTCCAATCTCACCTTAAATGATTGGTGGCGACTCCTTCACCTTTCAAAACGATTTTCAAATAGAAAATCCCGAGTCGGTATCGGTCTTTCCCCCCTCCGGGCGAAAGACGGTTACGACATTGACTAAGGGTGATATTCATTCATTTTAAGATTGTAGTGAAGTGATTGTCTTCAGGTATAAAAAAGTTACTTTCGATAATTTTAAAATGAAAATGTATCCCATTAATTGACAAGAAAAAAATTGAAACTGAGAAAAATATCAAGTTCTTTTAATTAAATTCATCGAGAAAAGACTGTTAGATTGAATCTAAGGTGTCGTCTCGATGTATTTAAATAATTGAACATCCTTGTTCTCAGTAAATGTTGGTAAAATAATTAATTAATCATATTTGTTTGATGTATGTATCTAACTTTTGTTTTTTTTTTTGTATATGTTTTATTATGATTTCAAAATTAAATAGCATTCGAGTTAATATTGGATTTTAAAATTATTAAACTCTAGGAATGGAATTATAATATTTATTTAATTTGATTAGAGTGGGGATTGACTGCTTTAAGGTATGAGATGCCGATTCTGCTCGATAGGAAATAATTAAATATTATTGTGTTTCATCATAAAATTCAAAGAATATTCTTTGTATGGGATCTTAAATTAAATTAAACTCGAATTCATAAATTTCATTGCAAGAAAACTAATTAATTGAATATGTACTGATTTAGGACGTTGTGAGATGTTAATCATTCCTAGCGCGTAATTGACTCCCTAATTCAAATTTTTGGTAATGCAGACTGTAAATTTGTTTTTTAATTAAAATTAATATTTTTATTAAAATGAAAAATACATTTTGGGTGCCCAATCAAAGATTGGTGGAGACTCATTGAATCACGTTTTATAAGTAAAAGGTCACCAAATTATATGATAATTTTAAGAAGAAACATACAAGACAAAAAAATAGATTTTAAATAGAAAATACAAATAATAAAATAAAATATATAATAATTTTAAATTTTCAGTCAATTCCTTGATTTGTGGATGAGACATGACACTTAAATGTCGGAAAAAATCATCCAAGTCAAAGCTACGAATAAGAGAGTATTTTGACATTTTTCTCTGAAAGTAAAATAAAATAAAATAAAATAAGATGAGTCAATATTAGAGGTGAGAAAAATTCGACTTGACTTGAAAAAATCTATTTTTTTTACTCGATTAGGAAAAAATCTATTTTTTACTCGATTAGAAAAAAATTCGATTTGAATTGACTTCTAGTTGCAATCTCATAAACTTGACTCGAAAAAAATTCAAGTTCAAATTGAGTTATAAAATACAACTCAAATAGTAACACAAATAACTCGAATTTTTTAGTTGTTAGTGGATGAATTTTCAAGTTTGAGTCAAGTCTCTTGAATCTGTATGATATATGTCTATCACATATGGAAAAAATATGAAGAAATATATATATGTATTGTAACCAAATAATATCATAATATTATAAATATTTAAAATTAAATTTAAATAGAAACACAAAAATTTGACTTGACTCGACTTAACTCGGATTTTATATACTCGACTCAACTTAAAAAAATCAAGTCAAATTCGAAATATAAAATAAGACTCGTCAACTCGAATAACTCAAATTCTTTTAACTCGACTTGATCTAATGCTAACCACCCCTCTTTAAAGAATAAGAACTTTAATGTTTTTTTAGATTCATAGAACATATTAATGTTAACGATCATTATTTTTGTCTCAATAATTTCCTTTTGATGACATTCAATTGAAAATAAAAAATAATGGATGTTATTCATAATACAAGATCTTAATTTTGATGTTCATATAACTATAATAATAATTAGATGATAATTAATCTAATAATATCATAATTTTAAGCATGAACCTCATTAATTTTAGTGGTAAATGAATTATTGTTATTTTGTAAGGTTCGGAATTCGAGCACCAGATATTAATAAAAAGATTATATATCATAATTTTAAATTTACTGTTAATATTATTTTATCTATATCCTAATAAATTTTAATTCTTGATTCTAGTGTTATAAGAATTTATCAATTACATATACATCTAAGTATTATTAAAGTAAATTTATCTGAAAGATTTTATCATAATTCTTATCATTTATCTCAACTTATTAATTATTAAAATGTATCTGAAACACTAAATAATAATATATTAAAATAAATTATTCTAATCGGTTCATAAGTTTCTTTAAATTCATGATATATATATATATATATATATGAGTTAGGATTCACTTACATATTATAATATATATTATAAATGGGGTATGATTAACTTATACGATGTAGAAACTAAAAGTTGTACACTATTTAAGATTTCCGGATAAATATAAATTAATGATTGAAATTATATATCGACAAAAGTCTATTCATTTTTAATTTTTAATCTCAATAATTAATTTAAATTTATCAAATACTTAAATTAATATAAAATAAACACGATATAATTAGATCAAACATCAATTACAGAATTAGTGATTATAGATATGACTGTATAAGAAGGTTTTGCGCTAGTTTTCTCTTTTTTTCTTTGGTTATCATTATTCTTTTTTTCCTTTATATTTGTGGTCGACAGTGATATCATTTTGGGGTTGATCGTCAGTATTTAATTTTTTATTTTATTTTATTATAGCATATATTTATTTTTATTATTTTTAAATTTTAATAACTATGTCTTTATCACACAACTTTCTTTCTCTTTATGGCACGTTTTCGGTTGTTTGATCGTTATTTTCGTTTATATTTTTTTAAGGTTTAATTTGACATTGTTATGACTGATCAAGATGACACTTATTTGTTATCATGTTGATATTCCCTGCTTTGGACCCTCAGATTGAATTAGATACGTGATTTGCATTCGTGGATAGTTTTTTCACAGCGTTCGACTCTAATTTGCGGTTTGTCAGTGATCTCTTAATAGCTTGATCTCATTTTGTGGTTCATTTTCTAATGTAGTCAAATCCATTTATATTTACCTTTTGTTCTAGTTTATTTGATTAGGGTTTTAACATTTTCCTTATATGATTCTTATGTGTTTTTTTTAATAGAAGTTGCTGGTCTTATTAAAAAGTAAATATCCAAAATTATAATGAGAGTTTATAACTAACATCGTAAACTAAATACATAATTTAGATATTTTCCTATAACATTGAACTAGCCACTTTGGATCATAAAGGACATACATGAAAAAAGTTAAAAAACTAGTCAAAAGACTCGAACAAAAAATATATACAAGCAAAATCATGCCACAAAGACATAATTATTCTTATTAAAAAACTAAAAAAAAAAGAAACAAAGAGTGAAGAGAACTGATGGTCGGCAACCAACATAAAAATGTGTCTCCACCGGTAAAACAAAATCAAAGAAAAAAAAATTGATATGATATATAAAAAATGATATAAACTCTAAAAAAAGGAGGGAAATAAGGGGAAAGAGCAGCTAGGGTGGTCATTTTGTGATTTTAAGTGACTAGATTTCTTATGTTAATGATTATAGAAAAATATTCTTATTATATGTTTAGTTTGTGATTATAATTATAAATCTTTGTTGTAATTTGAATTTTTTTTTATTTTTAATAAAATTGGTTGCTTTTGTTCATAAAAATATAAATGTATAAACATGAGTCAATCATAGAGCCATACTATCAATTAGGCCTTGGGCTTTTGAAATTGGCATTCAAGGACCTTCTTAATTACGTAGCCCAATGTAAATAGAAACATATACTTTTCGTCTGAAAAATTCGCCAATCGCAACCGCAACCGCAAAGAAAGATCGTTTTACCCCCGAAGGCGTAATTCTCTAACGATCATCGACATCCTTCCTATCTCGAAACACTTTTCGCCACCGCCATGGAACCGCCGCCTCCGCCTACGCCGCGATCCACACAAGACGAATCCCCTCACATTCACTCTCACCCCTCCACCTCCATCCCTATCACGGGAACTTACTGCAAGTGCAGCGGAACAACGACCTACGCGCCACCGACCCAATCCCCAACTTCCTGGCCCGACCTTTCTTCTCCCTCTACATATCGACCCATTCGAGCCCCTGCCCTAAACCTCCCTCTGAACAACACCCAAGCCATAATGCTAGCTCCCGTCCCTCAATCCCAACAAGTCCTCACCATCACTCCACCCTTCCATTTCCAAATCCCATCGAAAAAAATCACTTCCCCCGACGACATATGCAAGTTCCACGACTCCCCTACTTCTAAAAACTTTCTGGGTTTCATTGTCGCCTTGTCGGAATCGTTCCATGGCCGTAAAATCTCCGATCCATGCCATGAGTCCCCCACTGTGTCCAAAATCATTTCCATAATCGAAAACATAACTCTCTGGGTCGATCAAATCCCACCCGTTCAGCAATCCTCTCGTTACGGTAACATCTCTTACCGGACCTGGCACGAACGTTTAACGGAAAACGCTGAATCTCTCATGCTACAGTTCCTCCCAGACGATCTAAAACCCTCCACCGTCGAAATTGTCCCTTACTTCATGGACAGCTTTGGGAACTCGAGCCGAATTGATTACGGAACGGGACATGAAACAAACTTTGCAGCCTGGTTATATTGCTTAGCCAGAATGGGGTAATTAAGGAAGAAGATTACCAATCAGTAATGGCTAGGGTTTTTGTCAAATATTTAGACTTAATGAGGAAGCTTCAGCTTGTTTATTGCTTGGAACCGGCGGGGTCACACGGGGTTTGGGGTTTAGATGATTACCATTTCTTGCCGTTCATATTTGGGAGTTCGCAGTTCATCGATCATAAGTATATGAAGCCGAAATCGATTCATAATGAGGATATTTTGGAGAACTTTTCAAGTGAGTATATGTATCTCTCGTGTATTGGGTTTATAAAGAAGGTGAAAAAAGGTCCATTTGCAGAGCATTCGCCGCTGTTGGATGATATAAGTGCAGTGCCTAATTGGACGAAGGTGAATAGTGGGATGCTTAAGATGTATAAAGCTGAGGTGCTCGAAAAGGTTCCTATTATGCAACATTTCCTCTTTGGATGGCTCATTAAGTGGTAAGTTATTTCTGGGGTTTAGTTTTTTATTAATAAAATAGTTTTTATTTCGTGTTTTATTATATAACATTTCCGTTTTGAATGTCAAGTTCGTTTTGTTTAGTTTGATTTGATTCCATGTATAATTTGTCCTCTGTTGCACCACAATGGTATTGGTCCATTTGAATTGCAGCGAACAAACCATTTGAAACAAACTGATGATATAGATCTTTGCAAATTTTCTAGTTTATTGTTTCTTTGGGGCCTCTGAATGCCAGCTTTTCCTTTTATAGTAGTATTTTTATGTATAATGGGTGCATGATTAATCCGACTGACAGTTTTGATATTGCTTATAGCATCATGGTTAGCGTTGCTCAGTTTCCAACTACCCCGTGATGTTAAGTTAAGCTAGCTTGCTAGGGTCTAGAAATGATGCTCCTTCATTTACAAATACTTCGCAATGATTGATGACTGCCTTAGTGACGGTGGTGCCATTACATGGAAATGACACCTGAGAATTGCAATACAAGTTCCCCTGTGACTAATATGCCTTTATTATAAACCTAAGTTACTGTAATGAGGTCCATGCCAGATATTTAGCTAGTATCAGCATATCATAGAGATTTGTTTCTGTCCTCTGATGATTGTTTAGCCTCCTCAGAATGCATACTTTTGTGGCTTCGGTAGATGGCAAGGCTGCTATCTGCATGTTTTACATAATTCATGCCTTGCTATAGATCTATGCTATGTTGAATATTCCCTCCACATGGCTAAGCTATTATTAACTACATCATAGAAATGATCACAAGTTAATACCATTACTAACACATATCAAACTATTTTCCTGTGTATTGGTCTTTCCTCTTTGGTTGTCCTTGGGTGTGATTGAATGGATAGAGTAACTGGCAAGGCTCTTTTTGATAATTGATTACTAGTTCTTATGCCTTAATTATTCTGTTTATCATTGGTTGTATTGAGTAATCATATTTTACTGTATGTTTTACATCTGCCTTATCTAGGAATGAACATTAGTTTTTAATCCTTTTATTTTTTTGTCTGTATATAGATCACATATTAGGCCATATTCACTGAATTAGGTAAAATGTCATGAATCTCATGATAGGCTGTGCTGTATAGAGATCATCTAAGCTTGGGCTCTAAAGTCCAATAAACGTCCTGTATTCAGGAACACGATCGACTGCTACCTGTAGTGTGAACTGCTGAATTAGCACCCTAACATGCCTAGTAGAGCCTTTTTTGAGAGGCCAGAAGATTGTGCCATCTATCAGGATCATGGTGCAACTAATCCTCAGCTTCACTCCAATAGATTGTCGTTTATCGGCTTAAAATCTTGTTAGGATAATATGAAAAATAAGGTTGGCACCACATGAGATGGCTGATTAAGATTTGGTTCTGGACAATCTATGTGTTCCAATTGAGGTGCTTTCCTTTTTGAAGCCACCATTGAAGGTGAAAAATTCATCTTAAAATGTCCTCAAGGTGATACATGAAACAACCATATTAGCCTTATGCAAGAAATAATGGAAGATTGGTTCTGCCAATCTTTGTTCTGTTCAATAGTGATTCATTAGTTTAAAACTATTCAAGATGGAATTCATATTGCCTGGGTACTTTTTGGATGCTCCCTGTATTACATGGAACCATATGTGCATGAACTTCAATTAAATGAATTGTATTCATGACGAGGCTTATCTGTTGAACTCTGGTAAACTGATTTAACTAAGCTTTGGGTTGCCTTCGTGTATGATTGTGGTGTTAGCACTTTTTATACCCGTTCCCAGTAAACCTTTGAAAAAAATTTCATTCAGCATGTGTACGACATACATTACATACTGGCATGTTTAGTTTATGCTTTGTTTTATCTTAAGATATTAGATTTGTTTTATGACTTGGTATCATGTTGCTGTAACATTATGGTTTGAATTAACAAGTTTACTCTGTTAAGTTAGGATTTCTTGAACTTTTAACTAATTTCGTTCATGTATTTTCACAGGGAATAATCTTGGTATCATCTATATGGATGCATGCTGTGGAA
The DNA here is from genome assembly GCF_006381635.1 of Hibiscus syriacus. Lineage (NCBI taxonomy): Eukaryota > Viridiplantae > Streptophyta > Magnoliopsida > Malvales > Malvaceae > Hibiscus > Hibiscus syriacus. The sequence continues at coordinate 237,133 of NW_024062558.1, forward strand.
CCAATATATTAATACTTTTTATGGATTTCATTGACAGTTGTAGCTTTAGAAAACTATCCTTTCATCATCTATAGTAACCATGAATTAATTGAGATGTTTCTGCCCATTTCACAAGCTATACAGGTGGAGTGTTGTGTAATCAACACTCACATTTTTCTTTTGATGAAGGTCCACAGGTTCTGTTATAATGCTTCATACCTGGAACTTATGTTTTGCAATATTCGTGTATGGTATTAGTGCTGAAGTTGTTGAGAATTGGAAGATATTTTGATACCATACTACTTTTTCATTTCTGTAGAACCATCGCTCGTTCCAAAATCTTATGTTTGATGCAACCTCTTACCCTTCCCTTTCACCCCCTCAAAGTTTACTTGATAGGAATTGATTCGAGAGGTGTCGGAAAACAAGTAATTTAGTAAGATACTTTATATTTATTCATTGGAGAGTTTTCATTACCCAACACCGTAATTAAGCAAGAAAAGAAAAATCTCTTATATTTTATTTTTTGTTCGAAATTTAGAAGAGAAAGTGAGTTTAATTTGGTTGAAAATTCTCAGAATTTGGAGAAGTTTATTTTGGAGAAAAGTGTTCATAAAGGGTCGTAGAGTAAAATTCCAAGTACTTGTGTAGCAATCAAGAAGTGTATAGACTATTTGGAGTTGTTATTCAAGGTTTAGGTGGAGGGTAAGAAGGTATCTTCAATTCTCATATTCATGACATTCAACCATGATAGTTGGCTAGATTATGAAGCTTACTTACTTACATGATTCATATGGAATTTTATGTTATTGTTTTGTTCATTATTTGTAATTAGCACCACTGAGCTCGTTAGCCTAGCGCACATTTTTGTTTGTGTGTAGATTTTGCTTGTAAATAGAGTTCTTGTCTAGTATCATGTGGAATAGTTCAAGGCACAGTGCACTCTTCTGAACTTGGTGTGCATAGACATAGGGAGCCATATGAACCCTTTTTTATTTGTAAATGATGATAATTTTGTTTTAATATGATGTATATAGAGCTTGCTTGTTAAATTTTCCTATGTTGGGGTGTGTAAGCTTTGATATGTATTTACGTCTTATTGTTGGTGTGCATAATGATAAATAGCTACGTATGAAAATCATAAAATTAACTTGAAGAGTTAATAAAATTAGTGGAAGACTGTTAAACTTGCATACTAGGTAGATGTGAAAGGGTGTCTTGATGCTAAATGGTTAAGCTTTAAAGGTTTCATAAAGATAGGTGTGTTGTATTGTATGTTTGATAAAAATATATATCATGATATGTTTATATGAAAAATGGTAAGTGTTATATGTATGTTTGTATAGGTGTAAGTGATGCAATGAAATTACCTAGTATGTTAATTTTCTATTTTATGATTATTTTGACATGAAATTATATATATATCACACAAATATGTCTTAAATTTGTTTTAATATGGTACAGTTTGTCATGATTTGATATTATTGATGCATGAAAAGTTAGTAAAAGTGTTAAATTTTGCATTCTAGTATGGTGGTATTGATATATTATCAGGGATTTCAATACCTTGAATTATATTCCGATTATTTGAAACATCAAATCTGGTATCAATACTCATGTCACAGAATTAATACTTCCTTTATTGCTTTAAATTTTTCCTAAAAGATGAATGTAAATTGGGTATATGCGTGATCAATGGTATCAATACTCTTGAGCATGTATCTATATCTTAGATTGAAAATTATAAAATTTGAAACCTTCATTGCTTCATTGCTTTAAATTTTTCCTAAAAGATGAATGTAAATTTGGTATATGCGTGATCAATGGTATCAATACTAGAGCATGTATCTATATCTTAGTTTGAAAATTATAAAATTTGAAACCTTCATTGCTTTATTGCTTTAAATTTTTCCTAAAAGATGAATGTAAAATTGGTATATGCGTGATCTATGGTATCAATACTCTTGAGCATGTATCTATATCTTAGTTTGAAAATTATAAAATTTGAAAGAAAGGTTTGAAAATATTGCTTGTTATCTATAATTGATATGCATTTGAACTGCTTGCAATATGATCCCAAAATTTGTTCTCTTTGATTTGTTTATGATGAATTCAATTTTATCCAATTCCGGTCATGTTCCACTCTAACAACCAAATGTAGCGTATCACGCCCAATCAATATTTCGGATAGGGGAGTATTATATTTATTGGCATTAAAGCTTATGTTTAATAAATTCTAAGACTAAATTAAACCTGAATAGGTGTATATGATATGTACATGCCACCAGAAATTATAAAATGTGATTAAAATTGTGTTGTGACCCTAATGTTATAACTTATAATATGTTCGACGAAATGAATTTCAGATGTGCAATTGAAGTAAAATCAAGTCATAATAGAGAAATGATTGATGATGTAAACCTGAACCCATAAGATGCTTGGGATCCACTAGATTTCTAACCTTTTATTGGTGACCCTTTACGAGAACACGCAGACATCATATGATCTCTTACCATTGTTTTAGATAGATATGAATCAACATATACTAGAGTTAATACTTACGACTCGTTTGTCTGAAAGTTAAGGAGGCACAATATATGACATTTTAGGGGTTTGGCCACTAATGAACTCATGGTAGTGATTGTTAATTGGATGATATTTTTAGAGTATTTGAAGATATGGATTATCTCTGCCATGTATCGTTTCCCTAAAGGATATGTTTATACCCAGTGGTTGATTACTCAAGACTTGAAGACTAAACCAATTTTAAATTGTGAGTCCTTTTAGATTGAGCTATGCAAGAATTACATCGATGACCTCTACATTTAGGAAAGGAGGTTAGACTTTATGTAACTCAAATAAGAAGGCATGACAGTTGAGAAGTATCTTAGAGAATTCAATCGATTTGGTGATTATGCTACCAAAATAATTCCAAATGATCATACAAATCTATTAAGTTTGAAAGTGGGATTAATCAAGACATGCTGGTATGTAATCTTATAGACCCGACTCAGATGTTACAATCAAATTTAGATACACATTTGTCGAAATGATTTTTGAAAAGGGTCTCGTTTCGAATAATTTGGTGATCAGTTCATAATAAAACGTGATTCGAGGAGTCGTCACCAACCTTTGATTAGGGTGTGGTTGGGCACCCAAAAAGTATTTATCATTTTAATAAAAATATATTAAAACAACAAATTTGTGGTCTATGTTATCAAAATTTGAGTTTGAGAGTCAGTTACGCGTAGAGAAGAATGAAAACCCCCACATCGCCCTAAATCAGTACATAATCGATTAATTAGTTGTATTTGAAATGAAATTTAAGAATTCGAGTCTAATTTAATTTAATATCTCATACTCATAATATTCTTTGAATTTTAGGACAAAACATAAAATATTTAATCATCTCATGACATAAAGTAGTCGATTCTTACTCCAATTGAAATAAAGAAATATTACAATTCCATTCTAAAGTTCATTATTAATTCAAAATAAAAACAAAAAATTTAAGAGAGAAAACAATAATATCTAATTATTTTCAATCGAGAATAAATATGTCTTAAAATTCAACCGTTATTTATTACTCCAACCGAAATGAAGAGATATCACTATTCGTCTTAAAATTCAATATTGATTCGAGAGGAAGCGATAATATCTAATTATTTCCAATCGAGAATAAGTGACATCTCATGGCTTAAAGCAATCATTTATTATTCCAATCGAAATGAAGAGATATCACCATTTCGTCTTAAAAATCAATATTGATTCGATAGAAACTGATAATATATAATTATTTCAATCGAAAATAAACGACCTCTCATGCCTTAAAGCGGTCATTTATTACTCCAATCAGAATGAGAATATATTACTATTTTCAATATTAATTCGAGTGTTACTATTTTGAAATCCTATTGAAAAAACGTGTAAAAATCAAAACAAATTAAAAGCATACATCAAGCAAGTACAATTAATTATTTATTTTACCAACATTTAATGAGAATAAGGATGTTCAATTATTTAAATACATCAAGACAATACCTTAGATTTGATCTAACAATCTTTTCTTGGTGAACTTAATTAGAAGAACATGGTCTTTTTTTCTCAATCCTCAAATTTTAACATCAGATTCAATTTAATTTGTGTCGCTTAATGTGATACTTTCATTTTAAAACTATCAAAAGTAACTTTCTTATGCGTTAAGACAGTCACTTTATGACAATATTAAAATGAACAAATATTACCCTTAGTCAAATTATTTTGATTCGAGTCAAGAAATGCTTATGTGGGTATCATACAAAACTAATTAATGACTAAAATGAAATAACATGCAAAAATTAAAATAAAACAACATGCAAATATGACTAAAATATAAACAAACAAATCATCATGTCAAAAATTAAAACAAAATAAAGTGCAAAAGTGACTAAAATGAACATTTTTAATATTAAGTGCTAAAATTACAAGAGGTAAAAATAAATAAAACATGGGGACCAAATTAAAATGAAATAAAATTGCATGACCAAATTAAATTAAATAAAAACATATTATCGTTCGAAATATAAACATGTTGAGACTACAAGGACCATTTCATGATTATATCTTTTTCTAGCCTTAAACATGCTTTTAAAGAAAAATGGGTAAATTACCTAATCAGTCCAGAAACATTTCAAAAAAAAATTAAACAGTCAGTACATATGACAAAATAGTAAAAACACGCCAAACATAGAGGAATAAGAAGCAAATAACCCTAAAATATAAAACATGCGTAAAAATAGGTAAATAGCATATTCGATCCTTACAGGTGACTAACATGCAAAAACACGCTAAACTATGGGGACTAAAAAGTAAATAACCCTAAAAATATATATATGCAGAAAAAATGAGTAAATAGCAAGTTCGGTCCCTACAGGTGACCATTTTGTAAAAACACGAGAGTTAGGGGGACTTAAGTGCAATTTGACCGTAAACTTTCTCTATATATACCACTTTTCTTTTCTTTTCTATTTCATTTTAAACCCAATTTAAAAAAAAAATCTATTTTCTTTCTTCTTACTTCGGTCGGCCCACTGTCGCCCGCCTTACCCTGCCGTTCGGTCGCCACACGACGATCGAAACCCCTAAATCGACCCCAAAAACCCTAACGCTCAGATCTACCTTCCTAGGCCTAGATATAAGGGCTAAACCACCTAAAACAACTCCCAAAAGTCCCCAAAAAGGCCCCTCGACCTTTCAGTTTCTATATATCCGACGACCTCCGACGAAGACCCCTACAGGGTAACCATGGATCTACCCTTTCTCTTCTCCTATGTTTCATGCAAGCCTAGTTTCTTTTTATTTTTATTTTTCTTCTTTTTCGAAACTAAAAATAAAATAAAAATACCTTGAATCGTTTTATTTTTTTTATTGCTTGTATTGCTTTTTTTTAGAAAACCGAGAGGGGAGAACCCTTTTTACAATAGTCTAGTTCGGGTTTTATAACCCTTGTGTTGCAACCTTTTTCATCATTAAAAATGAAATGATTACAATTGTTTGCGTGTGGATTTGAGTGACTTGCTAACTTGGGCGAAATGACATGGCAGGGAACTGGTGCATGTTTGGTTGAAGCAGCGGTGGTTGGGGACTGGTGCAACAAGGCTGTAACAGATGATTGGTGGAAGCAGTGGTGGCTGGGGACTGGTGCAGCAAGGAATTGGCAAGTGGTTGGGGATTGGTGCCGCAAGGCATTGGCAAATGACTGGTGGAAGTAGCAGTGGCTGGGGAATTCATCTGATAGCGGCGGTGGTAGGTGGCTAAGGGTAAACACCCTAGTTGGTGATTAATCTCAGCCGTTAGATCTGGATTAATCTCGGCCATTGGATCTCTCCCAGATCCAACGACTGGGATGATACGGCTCCAGGAACATAAGAAGGGAGCTCTAAGGTTTTGTTTGGGCTTGATCTTGTTGGGCTCTAGGTTTGGATGACCCTTTAAATTGGGCCCAATTTTGGGCTAGTTGTATAGGCCTACACAAAAAATAATAATAATAATAATAATAATAATAATAATAATAATAATAATAATTATTATTATTATTATGTCGGGACAAAAACGAGTGTCGACAACATTAATCCCTATAGTTACCCATATTTTAGTTTAATAACTTAAGAGTTTTCATAATCCTTATTCATTATCTTTTAAAGAAACATATTACTAGAAACATATTTACTTTTATTTCATAACAAATCACCAGTTTAAGCGGTTAAGAGATATATAACCCCCAAACACTTTTAAATTTAGATATTAGTTTAATCACTAAAAAAGTAATAGACATAATATAGAAATACCGATAAATGAATTTAATTGTCTAATGTCCCATACAACATTTACAAAATAAATAAATAAATATAAAAAGTTTTCTTACCTATAAAATAAGTAGACACCGAGAACAAATCCTCCAAAAGTCGAGCTTGATCCTTAATGTCCAATATCATCTAAAAATGGAAACAATAGAGGGACTGGACTCTAAAGCCTAGTTTAGTCTAAAGGTGCAACAAACAAGCAATTTAGTAAGACAAATATCATGTATAGTCAAGTCTAATAGAACATATAACCATACATGGTATATGTCGTAACCGTCCTTCGGGTGGGATCGGAATTGGGCTTCGACTTAAATAAAACATGCAAGAGCTGCCACCAATCATTTATATTTTAAAAAATAATTAGGTTGACCGGACACCTCAATTTATCATCTTACCTGATCTGCATTTTACCATAAATATGTCGGGTTTGAGAGTCAGTTACAATCAAGGAAGGATTAGCACCCTTGTACTGCCCTTTCGGTACTAATTTAATTTCTCGGTTGTCTTAATTGCAAAAATTACAAGTGAAATTAAAATTTAAAGATTCAATTTTTCACTTACTCCTTGATGAATTCAAAATTGCCCTAAAAAATCAAATTAATATTAGGCAATAAAATAAAATAAATAAAACAAAATTGAAAAGAATTAAAGTTAGAGTTAAAATAAAACTAGATTTTAAAAAGCAATAACATAAAAAGTTGATAAAATTTAAATAAATAAAATTCAAGAAAATTTAAGTAAAAGGATTGTATCAGAAGGAATAAAGAAAATAGAGGATTAAATTGACGTTAATTAGATGTTGCAATGAGACAAATAAAAGTTAGGGGGCTAATTTGAAAAAATATAAAAATATAAACAAGAATTAAATTGAATAAATTAAAAATTCGAGGGCAAAATTGCATATGGTGACCAAAATGAATTATGATTCAAAATAAGGAGGACTGCGGAAAGGATTTAAAAATCCCTTAATTACATCTCAGTCCTCCTTATAAATACCCCCTTTTAAACCCAAAAACTCATTTGTAAATTATTTTAAACAAACACCCTCTCTTCAAACGCTCTCAATGCTCCCACCCGGCTGAACAGTCGGCCACTCACCGACGTAGCCCCGTCACCATTAATCGCCATTCCAGCCACCACCACCGGTGGCCGGAAAAATCAAACTCAACGAAAATACTCTACCCGACCCTGTGAATATGAAACCAAAGTCCAATCACCCTAAAAAGACCCCAATCAACGTAGATCTAAATTTTTGGGTTCGGATTTTCACCTTTTCGGCGAGCCTTTTCAACTTCTGGCGGCCGATTCCTTCCCGAGCTGAGACTAACGCTTTTTTTATGTCCTTTTTTGCTTACGTGAATGCTTTTCTTTGTTTCGATATTTCGTTGTCTATTTTTGGTTTTTTTCGTATACTTTGTTGATTTGTTGCTCACGTGGTATGTTTGCTTTGTTGCTTGGTTCACTTTGGTTGTTTTAAAAGTTTGGTAGCTCCTGTCGTTGTTGTTTTTTTTTTCGTGTCCCTTTGGTGTGCCTCACCGTAGGTATTTATATGACTCATTCAAGGGGTCAGTTGCTGATTTTGATGGGGTTGTTTCCCTCGTTTCCGATTTATTCGGGCTTACTGTCATTCATGTGGCCGAGAATCCCGGGATGGTGTAGTCCTGATTTTCTCGGCCGACCAGTTCTCTTTAACTGGGACCTTGGTTGTGGTTGTTGCATGGCCCTTTGATCTTGGCCGTTGGATTGGTTCAAATCCAACGGTCCAGATCTGGATGCGTAACCATGCACCCCTTTAGGGTTTTAAAACCTTTGATTTGCTTCAATCCGGGTCATTCATTCATGCTTTGATCATTCAGATCCTGTCCGTGTGACGCTGTAGCAAAACATAAAACTCTAATCGGGTTAGGGCTGGGTCAGGCCCCTTACCCGATTGGGTTTCTGCTGGACCTGGTTTTAGACTCTTTTGGGCCTAAAATAAAAATAAAGAATAAAGAATAAACAAAATAAATAAAAAATAAATATAATGTAACTATAATAATAAAAATTATATAATACAAAATGTGTTTTCAAAAAGTATCTATTTCAAAAATTGTTTTTCTAAAAATTATATATTATATATTTTCAAAAGTATTTTTTATAACTATATTATATACGCTTTCAAAAATGTTTTCAAAATTATATATATGTTTTCATAAATGTTTTTTTAAAAACTATATATTATATATGTTTTCAAAAGATGTTTTCAAAACTATATATTACATATGCTTTCAAAAAATGTTTTCAAAAATATAAATTATATACGTTTTCAAAACTATATATTATATATGTTTTCAAAAAATGTTTTCAAAACTATATATTATATACGTTTAAAAATGTTTTCAAAACTATATATTATATACGTTTTTAAAAAATGTTTTTAAAACTACATATTATATACATTTTCGAAAAATATTTTCCAAAACTATATATTAAATATTTAAAAAAATGTTTTCAAAACTATATATTATATACGTTATATATATAATAAATAAAACCCCAGACGAAAATGAGTGATTACAAATGCCCCTCTTTGCCCATTACCGTGCAATAAAAATAGGGCAAAGACAAAAAGACACAAATTTTCATTCGGTGCATATGGGCTTGGAAACAAGCATCCTCCTATGAGGGTTGTCGACTTCTGAGTTTGAAATTCAACTCAATGTTTTCGTTGAATCTTTATTAACTACCTCTGCTGTGGAGATGAGATTTGAAAAATAAAAAAGAGGACGACTCCCTGTTGTTGAGTCGTACTGTGGGTGACTCATTTTTTATAAAGTTGAGTCAATCTTCAGATGTCTTCGAACATGATATCCTTCGTTTTGAAGTTGAAATCGTAGTTCAAAATTTGATCGGAAAGTGGCTTTTTGTTGGCAAATCGTAGTCAACCTTGGTTTTCTTCTTGACTTAAAGACCTCGGTTTAAAATTCAATCAAAAAGTAGTTCCTCGTTGCTACCATGTGGTTGATACACCCTCGAGCTGAATGGAATCAAACTCGAAAGTTTTCATTGACAGATAACCCTTCTCGCATTGAGTTATGCTGTAAATTAGGCTGGGAGATAGTTCCTCATTTCTAAATCGTAGTTAACCTAGGTATTATTCTAGGCTTAAAGTCCTCGGTTTAAAATTCAACCGGAAAGTAGTTCCTTGCTGCTACCATGTAGTTGATACGCCCTCGAGTTGAATGGAATCTAACTCGAACGTTTTCTTTAACAGATAACTTTTCTCGACTTAAGCTATGTTGTAAATTCGGCTGGGAAATAGTTACTTGTTGCTAAATCGTAGTCAACCTAGGTATTCTTCTAGGCTTAAAAACCTTGGTTTAGAATTTAATCAGAAAGTAGTTCTTGTGCTACCATACAGTTGATACGCCCTCGAACTGAATGGATCAAACTCGAAAGTTTTCGTTGATAGATAACCCTTCTTGCCTTGAGCTATACTATAAATGGTTTCTATAAATGATGGATGGCTCCCTATCTCGGGTCTAAGCCAGTAATAATTCTTTAGATGAATCTCTTCATGGGAAAGTCAAGTAAGATGACTCCCCTTCACGGTTTAAGTCGACCTTGATTCTTTGGATGACTCCCCTTTGCTGAAAAGCCAAATGGTATATTCTGTCAGCCAGATATCATCCGTCGTGGAGTTGAAATTTGGCTTGAAAACTTTAACTGGAAACTAGCCACTCACCGTTGGTTAAGCTAAACTGAATTTGTTCTGAATCGGCTCTCGAACCCATTTGAATTGGCTTTCAAACTCAATTTGAAGTTGATTCTAAGATATGTCGATCTTTCTATTGGTCAAGTTGGTTGAGGTGTAGCTCTTCACACTGAGTTAGGCAACCACCATTGATTTTTTGAAGACGCTTTTGAATCGAGTATCTTTCTTCGTGAAGTTGAAACTTGACTCTAAATCTACAAAAATTATGTATGAGAAAAATGATAATTGTAATGCTCTTAAGTATGTCTAAGATTTATGCAAAATGAATTAGTTTTTGTTTTATTTCTTGGATGGAGTCTCATTCTTTGTCTTCTGGTCTTGTCTTTGGAATCGAAAATACCCCAGTATTGACGGTTTCTTGGAAAATATCTGCCATTTGCTCAGTTGTTAGCTCAATCCAGTGATATTGCCCTCTTGAATGTATGGATCAATTTTAATCCAGAGATTCTTAAGCGTTCTTTTAGCCTTTTTTTACTCGAGGGAGTAAGATTCTTTTGCATTTCAATTGATTATCAACTACTAGAATTGGTTGAATCATCATCGTAGTTGACACATCAATATTCAGTAAAAAGCTTCCTTAGTGGTTTGGAAGTTCAACTGGCAACTTCTACAGCCAATGCTACCTCCTCCAGTGTTTGTAAAATTATTCAGATTGTCATGGAAAAAGACTGGCGAACAAGAAGGCATGATGTCTTGAAATTATTCAAGCACCCTCAGTGATTCTTGTGGTTCTCAGCTTCTTGTACTCGTATAGTACTTTGAATATCTTGCATGGGAATCTAGGCAACAAATCTTATCTTTACTCTAAACATCATTGAGTTATAAACATCTCGCTCTCATCCTTTCACGCTCATTATCATAAGGGCTTGCATTCTTGTTGTTTCTCTTTGATATGGCATCCTCAAGTACAATAATAAACTCATGCTTCAGGAGGGACCTGATTATGAACGAATTCTCGTTATCATGGGCTAAACTTTTTTCGGACAACTCATTGTTGTAGGTCTCTTGCATTTTACTGGATGACCATTTTTGTAGTAAAGAGAGACACTTTGTTGGATAAATCAACCATCTGTATTGCTCATATTCACTTTGAAATGATTGGTTAGAATGGTTATTTTTTGTCTCTTTGTTCTAGTATCACATATGGCCATGGATTGTAACACTATCTTCTTATTCGTAAAGTCAAGCTCTGTTTTAATAGAAACCACATCATAAAACACGGGTGTTGGAAACATAAGAGATTGGAAACATAAGAGATTCAAAACCTAGAGATGCTCCACATCGTTTCAGGTCTTTCAACCGATTTTCTGAGAAACTATGTCTTGTCTGAGATATATCCTTTTTTTTATAAAAAGGTTTGTTATAAAAATGATGTCAGAGCAATTGAAGCAAAGTATCAGTTCACTGAATATCAAATAAACTAATCACACAAGTTGTTTTCAAAAGTTATAACCCTTTTGACATGTGTCAAGATCCATGGGTGATATGTGAAGGCAATGCGATTTGGTTTTGATTTTCATGATTTTCAAATAGGATGTAAAAAATAGAGCAACTGATGCATTCCACTGGAAGGACCTTTAGAGAGCATTTCTATTTCAGTTATCAGGAATCTTCCATTGTTCAAGTTTCACTGACTCTTTAAGAAGAGATAACGCCAAAATATCGATCTAAAAACAAAAACCCTGAGTGCTTTTATGTAGTCAACTATAACAGATGTTTCCTAACTCCCTTAGTCCACCTTCTATCAAAAATTTCAAATCCTGTTTATTTAAGGCCTTATCAACTTACTTTAAATTATAACTTGTTACACTTGATGTCCTTGCTTTAGATTTTGTTGGGAGATTCATCTTGACACATAGAGACTAGTGTTATGATCTAAATGTACTCATATTCATAAAGTTAGGGAACTTAACATTACCCATTACTTTAGAGGAATACCCTTAATTAGAGGATTCAAGTGTCAGAAAGTATTCGACTTGACAAATTCAAACGAAACTCACTTCATAAAGCTCGAACATTACCACCATAGTTGCTTTAGACATTACCTCCGAAGATTAATAGCCTACTACTTTCAGTGGAGTGCCCCCAACATTGTTAAAATTACATTAATTCTTCGATTTTGAGATTTCCTAAGTTTGTCAGGAAGAATCTGTTATAGTATGAGTGTAAGTGGAAATCTGGAAATTTCATCTTTAGAGCTCAATTTTAAGCAATTGATCTAAGCCAAAATTTTCAATTCCACCATACCATTTGTGAAAATTGTATATCATCACGAAATGTCCTTAACAGACATGCAAACTAACCGGTCTTGCAATGTCATGCATCAAAGATGCCTCATCCTGTCTAATTCCCTACTTTTACGTGTGAGAAAACATTTTTTCCTTTTCTGGTAAAAGATATGGATCTTTTTTATTATTAAAGGAATTTGATATCGACATATTCAAAAAGCTATAACCTCATTTCTGAAAATGTGCATTTCATTATACTTGATATTCACTGAATTTCAAACAATTCTCTATTACTTAAAAGAATGTCATTTAAGAAAAAGATTCAAGCATATAAAAGATCAATTCAAACAAGAATTATTTTCTAGGCAACACAACTCTTTGGTAATAGTGATGATTTCCTATTGTCTTGTCCTAAGATACCTCGTTCCTTGATTGTGACATTCACTTTTCAGATGCATCTCCAATTGTACAAACATTCTCTTTGGGAGCGTCATTGCTTTCATCGTAAAATTCCAGTTCTCTTCTATCCATCATTAGCTGGATCAAGGCTATGTACATCATGTCCATTCTTATTGTGATAACAACAATGATTACCACCTTTGCGATTTGACATGCTAGGATATGGTGCAAAAAACCTGTATTTATCATTTGCCTCCATACCTAAGCGAGAGGTGACTTCATTTCGGAAACTTTGGTTTTGGCATTATTATCATTCTACTTGATGATTGCATTTTCCTTATTCTCTTAGTGATTAGAAAGAGGGTTATGTACAAAGTTGGGTGATTCTGAATTATTGAAATGAATCCAGTTCCTGTTGCGCATTCTGTGGAAAATCCTCTTAAAGGCGAGGCATTTTTCAATAGCATCCCGAACACCTCCATGATATTCATAGTGTGCATTTTTGCCATACCACCTGGGGTATGGGGGCTTTAGAGGTTTCTCTGGATTTGGTGAAACCACTTGTTTGTCAAAAAGCTATTGATAAAACTCCTTATATGTCATAGGAATAGGATCGATATGCCCATATCATCTTTCTCTTCTTGGTTTCCTCGAATCTTGTCTAGAAGTACCTGACGATACAACTACAATTGGTTTTGATTTAGAGATAGTAACGCTTTTGTTGGTGTTGAAGCATTGATGTTGTTGATCTCTCATTCTCTCTAATTCATGGGAGGTTTTCTACTTGACCTACCTCTTTTTATCTTTTCTTGCTTAATGGTCGTTTCCACAATCTTTGCTTTGACTTCCTCATTAAAATCTGGAATATGATAATAATCTGGATTATTTTGAGGGTTGATTACAAAGGCATGTACTTTCGCAGTAGATAAATCCCCTTGAAGTCCTGGTAAGATTCCAAGTGAAATAACCAAGTGTGGAGTAGGTGGTACAACCACTCCCTCAGATGCCCTTGCCCCAGGAGCATTCATTTGATTCAGGCCAGACAACCTTGTAATAATCTGGTCAACCAATAAGTCTTGGTTACTACTGATGGAATCCAAGGTATTTTGTTGATTTTGACTTATTTTTTCTTCTAGTTTCTTCTGTAACCTTAGCATATTTTCTTCAAGTTGAGCAATCTTAGCTTCCATTTCCTTTTTCTTTGAACGGTATTGTAAGGATGAGGTGTGTCCAATGCTTGTGGCGGTACGTCCAGTGTTTGTTTCCTTTTCCGATGAGACATTTTCTATTAGTTAACATGAATGTAATGAAAAGAAAAAGAAAAATAATGCGAAATATGCAAGAATGCATGATGCATGGAGTTTCGAGGCACTGATTCAAAACGTGTACGTTATTATAAATAATCTTTATTGGGACAAAAGTGTTATTTCTCAGAGACAAAAAAATCTCAAAGGTATATTCTGACTAAGTCCTTTAGACCCCAAACAACTTCTAATAGGATGACTAGCCTTCTTACTTCATCTGTCACTTGTGGAATACCTTGTTGAACCTCTCCGGCTTCTCTCACCAAGTGGTGCACGTGACGTGCCACTTTCTATACTATCTCTAAGAAGTCTCGAATAACTGTATCTCTTTCCTTTACTCTTTGCTGAGCTGTTCCCAACAAAAACGCCATTGGATCCCTCCATCAAAAGGAATTATCTGAAGTTCATTTGCTTGTTTCTTGAATTTGTCAACAATGGCCTCCAATTCAGCTATCGTTTTGCCATCCTGTTCCTGTTGTCCTTAAAGGGACCTTTCCAAGTCAGTAACCTTGGTCTTCAACCATTTGTTCTGGTGTTAACTTTCTAACAAACATTTTTGGGAAGTCTTTAACTGTTCATTCAATGTCTCCCTTTCATCTTGCCCCTCGAACTTCTTTTTCAGGCTGCTGGCTTCACCTTTCCAGTATTCGAAAGATCTTTTCAGTCTGGAATTGTTCTGATCTTACTCTGATACCCTTTTCTCAAATATTCTAACTCAAAGCATACTTTATCATATTCCTTTTCTTCATGTCCACTAAATCCTTTTGAGTATCGTATCTAACTTCCATTGGAATATTTTAGCCTCGAGTTCCCTTAGCCTTTGTTTCAGCTCCTCCTTTTTGGCTTCGAATTTTATCTTCGCTATCTCCAATTCTGAGGGAATTAGTTTAAGATGCTCTTCCATGGTCGAGTATCTTCATGATATGGTATGGGAATGGTGTCATTCTTTCTTGACTTCCTCCATTCTAAATAATATGGAGTAAGCATGTCTTTAGTAGCCATGCCATCATGTCTTTAACAGCCATGACATCCATACAGAATATCTTCTTCCATGACTCAGCTACATCTTTGATCTTTTTTTGTAGTTTTCCTCATGGTATGCAAATTTTGATCCAAATATCCCATGTGTAGTTGGGACAAACCGGCGTGCCCCATATTACCGAAGTGCCAAAAGTGGAGAATATCCGACTCCTCCCCATAATCTAGGTAACATTATGATTTCTGAGTCTCCATCTCGATAAAGGATGTCACTATGGGTTAACCAATGGGCTCTCTAGACAATGTCCTTATATTGAAGGTGCGTGAATACATTTACCCATTTTTCTTTTGGGATATCTTCTCGCCATTTTAATGTAAAACTTCCCCCAAATGAGAGTAAGTGGTGCTGAACGACGGTAAGAAATCCTGTTAGTCTTCCAGAAGTGACTACGGATCCAGACATGAAGAAACTGTGTACTCCGTATAAATATTCCTTCCCAGTCTTTCTGCAATGGTTGAGTGAACAAAAAGTTTCAGCCAATATTGATGGTGCCGGGTTCACTCGCTTTGGTAGTTGTTCGAACAGTTCCACCATAGTCGCCTCGATATATCCCAAATATTTTTGGAAGATAATAAAACCGTAGAGACCTAGTACAAAAAGATCTATCACCTTTCATTCATCTGGATGATTCTTCATTAGTTGCTTGATATGGTTCCAAGCAATTCCCTCTCCTTTACCCTTGTGCTAAATCCAGTCAGTTACACACTTTTCATCTACCTCTACAACTTTTTCCAACCTATTCTTGACTTTTGATGTGCTTGGTGTAGACCCGATCTATTCTGATTCATTCTCAATGCATCAAAGTGGTATACTCCTCGATTGTGGGTACCATGTCTTCTTGATTAAATGTGAAACAATTATACCCCTGTACTAAGGCTCGAATTAGAGGCTCATCTATCTTGACATAGAGTATAAGCACAATATCACCATACTGCTGGCAGAATCTCCATTTCTGGTCGTTTTACCAGCTGTCCCAAATGCTCTACAGTTCTTGAACATCATTCTGCTTAAGGTTGATAGAAGCATAACCAACCATATCTGATACATAATTATCTTGCAGGCCGTCTCCCTTTTCTTTCTGAGTCTTTTCTAACCATAGCCGGACCTCTACGTTTTTCACCTCTTTCATTACAACCCCTTTGTCCATTAATACATATTATTTGTGTGTAACGAACATTTTTTATGGATCAATCACCTTTTAAATGATGCAAATGATAAAAAAACAAAAAATGAAAGGGAAACCAATTAGTAAGATAAAAATAATAATAAAAATAATAATGAAAAGATTCCTACCCCACATGATATCTACCCTACATGCTTTTATTCTTACCCGGACATGATTTCTATCCCGCATATTAATTTTTAGCAAGTCCTAACTGCATATTTTTCTAGTTCACATGCTTTGGACAAAAATGAAACAGGAAATTAAAAAACCTAGGTTTTGAAATGAAGTTTTAAGGTGGGTTCTAATTCCTTGTCGCCCGGTTTAGGTTCTAAAACAAAAAGGTACCCAAGTTCTCATTGCCAGTGCCCCCTTGGGCTTACCAAGCCCTCAGTCCTAAGCCCATCACAAGCTTATGTGGACCGAGTTAAACTCGAGAGGACATATTCCCTTATGTCTGTATGAAGAATAAATTCACACGAAGACATAAGGTATATGAGTCCCTAAGGTTACTTGCTAGGCCTACGGAGAATAAATTCCCACGAAGGTGTTTCTTTCACCTCCACTTATAATAGGGTTTGGAGATCGAGTATAGAGCCTGAGATGAACTTTGAAAAGTTGAAATCATTGAAAAATGTTAGTACAACTATTTATTTGAAAATAATCAAAGATAAATAATAAGGATCGAATAAATAAATTAAAATTTAACTTACAATTTTTGCTTAAGAAGATAACCAGAAATTAATTTTAGCTTAACTCACTTACCTGTCCCCAACGAAGTCTCCATACTATCATAACCGTACTTTGGGTGGGCCCGGAATTGGGCTTCGACTTAAATAAAACATGCAAGAGCCACCACCGATCATTTATATATATATTTTTAAAATAATTAGTTTGACCTGACACCTCAATTTATCATCTTACCTGATCTGCGTTTTACCAGAAATATGTTGGGTTCGGAAGTCGGTTAGAGTCAAGGAAGGATTAGCACCCTTGTACTGCCCTTTTGGTACTAATTTAATTTCTCGGTTGTCTTAATTGCGAAAATTACAAGTTAAATTAAAGTTTAAAGATTCAATTCAAATCACTTACCCCTTGACGAATTCAAAGTTATCCTAAAAAATCAAATTAATATAAGGCAATAAAATAGAATAAATATAGCAAAATTAAAAAGAATTAAAGATAGAGTTAAAATAAAACTAGATTTTAAAAAACAATAAGATAAAAAGTTAACAAAATTTAAATAAATAAAAGAAATATAAGAAAATTTAAGTAAAAGGATTGTATAAGAAAGAATAAAGAAAATAGAGGATTAAATTGACGTTAATAAGATGTTACAATGAAAAAAATAAAAGTTAGGGGGCTAATTTGCAAAAATATGAAAATATAAACAAGGAATAAATTGAATACATTAAAAATTCGAGGGAAAAATTACATATGGTGACCAACACAAATTACGCTTCAAAATAAGGAGGAATGCGGAAAAGATTTAAAAATCTGCTAATTACATCTCAGTCTTCCTTATTAATACCCCCTTTTAAGCCCAAAAACTCATTTTTAAACCATTTTAAACAAACACCGCTCCTTTCTTCAAACGCTCTTAATACTCCCACCCGGCCGAACAGTCGACCACTCACTGAAGTAGCCCTACATCCATTAACTGCTTCTTCAACCGCTACCACCGGTGGCCTAAAAAAACTAAACTCAACCAAAACACTCTACCCGACCCCGTGTATATGAAACCAAAGCCCAATCAACCTAAAAGGACCTAATCACATAGATCTAAATTTTTGGGTTCATATTTTCACCTTTTCCGGTGAGCCTTTTCAACTTCTGGTGGTCGATTCCTTCCCGAGCCGAGACTAACGCTGCTTGGTTTTGATATTTCATTGTCTATTTTTGGTTTTTTTGTATACTTTGCTGTTGTGTTGCTCTCATGGAATCTTTGTTGGGTTTTCGTGGTTCTTATTTCTGTTACTTGGTTCACTTGGGCTGTTTTAACAATTTTGTTGCTCCGGTCGTTGTTGTATTTTTCGGTGTCCCCTTGGTGTGCCTCGCCGGAGGTATTTATATGGCTCATTCGGGGGTATGTTACCGATTTTGATGGGTTGCTCCCCTCGTTTTCGATTTATTTGGGCTTACCGTCATTCATGTGGCTGGAAATCCCGGGATGTTCTAGTCCCAGTTTTCTTAGCCGGTCAGCTCTCTTTTGCTGTGACCTTGGTTGTGGTTGTTGCATGGCTCTTTGATCTTGGCCGTTAGATTGGGTCAGATATAACGGTCCAGATTTGGCTGCGCAACCATGCACCCCTTTGGGGTTTTAAAACCCTTGATTTGCTTCAATCCTGGTCGTTTGTTCATGCTTTGATCGTACGACTCCTGTCTGCGCGACGCTGTAGCTAAACATAAAATCGTAAACAAGTTAGGGCTAGGTCAGGCCCCTTACCCAATTGGGCTTCTGCTGGACTCGATTTTGGACTTTTTTGGGCCTAAAGTAAAAATAAAGAATAAAGAATAAACAAAATAACAAAATATAATGCAACTATAGCAAGAAAAACTATATAAAATAAAATGTGTTTTAAAAAATTATATGTTTCAAAAATCATTTTTTTAAAATTATATATTATATGTTTCCAAAAGTATTTGTTTAAAACTATATTATACACGTTTTCAAAAATGTTTTCAAAATTATATATTATATGTTTTTAAAAATGTCTTTTTTAAAAACTATATATTATATACGTTTTCAAAAGATGTTTTCAAAAGTATATATTACATACGTTTTCAAAAAATGTTTTCAAAACTATATATTATATACGTTTTCAAACAATGTTTCGAAAACTATATATTATATATGTTTTCGAAAAATGTTTTCAAAAAAATATATTATAGATGTTTAAAAAAAGTTTTCAAAACTATATATTATATAAATTTTCAAAAAATGTTTTCAAAACTATATATTATATACGTTTTCAAAAAATGTTTTCAAAACTATATATTATATACATTTTTGAAAAATGTTTTCCAAAACTATATATCATATATTTTCAAAAAATATTTTGAAAACTATATATTATATACGTTATATATATAATAGATAAAACTCCAGACGTAAATGAGTGACTACAGTATACAATAAATTATATAAAAATAATGAGTACACTGTAACACCCATTTCCCGTATACCTTCCCGTACACGAGATATAGATGTCACATTACTTTTAAAATAGTTCTTTCTTTGAAAAAAAACCTAAAATTTTTGTTTCTTTTTACAAAACATTCTAATTAAACTAGTACAAAATATACATTAACTTAATTACATAATAAAAAGTACCATTCAAATGTTCTTCAGAGCATTTTTACTAAACATGTTACATGCCAACTAAATACATCAAAAACTAGACATGTGTCATATTGTTACTAAAGTGGCGATCCTTGCTTCGATGTCCAAAAATATCCTTACTCCACTGAAAGTAAAACCTATGCGTGAAATTAACACACACTAAGAAAATTCTTAGTGAGGCATAGCAATCATAAGTAAAAATTCTATATACCATATATTATCACCATTTCAATATCCATTACTTCTTTCAATTCACTAAACATTCGATAGTTAATTATGTAATACTAATACAATCATTTCTCGACCATTACTCTAATGTACATGGATTATGCACCTGCTACCAATACGAAATTTATACACTTAGTATAAATTTCCTAGTTTTGCATATATAGTGATCATACAGAAATCAATCCACTTAGTATTAATCTCTTAAGTTTTACATATATAATTTCCATATGTAAATTCATCCATTTAGTATGAATTTCTTAAGTTTTACACATATAGTGCCCATAAGGAAATTCATCCACTTAGTATGAATTTCTTAAGTTTTACACAAATAGTGCCCATACGAAATTCATCTACTTAGTATGAATTTCTTAAGTTTTACACATATGGTGCCCATACGGAAATTCATCCACTTGGTATGAATTTCTGAAGTTTTACACATATAGTGCCCATACAGAAATTCATCCACTTAGTATGAATTTCTTAAGTTTTACACATATAGTGACCATATGAAAATTCATCCACTTAGTATGAATTTCTTACGTTTTTGTACAATTAGTGCAATTTGGTAATCACCATATATACATCAATAAATCATACAACTATAACTACCATAACATATACGTACATAGTTAAATGCACTCACCTGGATTGCCTTGCTTTGATATCCAAACTGTAAAGATGATTACTCCTGGATTTCGATATATTCCATATTTATTAAATATATGTATAATATCAATTCCTAGTATATTTCCTAACAATTATACTTGAACATTAATCAAAAGTACCTATTATTAACTTTTCTTCAATAATATCAGCCTATCTTACAATTTCTGGCTCCTCAGTGTCGATACCCCTTCCATGGTATCGATACTACCATACTATGGTACCGATACCCTACTATGGTATCGATACCATTTTTACATTATGTTTGAATGTTATCTATACCTTTCATTTGGTATCGATACTCCCCCTTCGGTATCGATACTGATTACTTAGCTGATTCATCCCATTTTAGCCTATAGTATCGGTACTGTTCTACCCATGCCCATATTTTCCAGTTTTTAACCCGAGACATACCCAAATTTGGTCAATTTCCCTCATGTTCACCCCCAACAATACTATGTAACGCTTATCTACTTATCCATACTAACTTTCCTTCATTTAGATACTTAAAACATCTAGTATCCCTCAAGATCGTTTGATTCTATGAATCACACCAAAATTTCTAACTTGTTTTTAAACTCATCCAATGCTTTTAATCTTTTATTTACCTCTTTGACAAGTATATTCTACCAATAAACATCAATAAACATTCATATATTAACATATCATTTTAAAAACCATTTTCTAAATTATCCATTGTTTCCCTTATCTCGTCGTTTTAATCCCATCTCAACCTTCTTAAGCTTCTATCATATACAGGGCTTTAATAACCAACCAAAAATGAAAGGATAAACTAACAATTTAAAAACTCACATTTGAGCTATGGAGGATAGTTTTCCACGGGGAAAGAAGAAGAATAAAAGAGTTGACTTGGTAAAATCCTTTTCCCCCTTATTCTTTACTTTAATACACTATAAGGAAATGAATTTTTAATTCATTTTATTCTAAATGACCAAAATATCATTTTCATCATTCTGTCTACAATTTAGTCTAAAATACTCTTCCCAAATCATTCTCATATTTTATCAATTAATCAAATAGATTCTCAAATTTTAAATCCTTTCAATAAAGTTCCAAATTCAATATTTGGGGCTTTAAAATTCTCCCCTTAAGAAAATTCGTCCTCGAATTTAAAGAAGTACACGAAACAAAGAGATGTGGAAACTGTTTTTTCATATCCTCCTCTCTTTCCCAGGTAGCCTCTTATACCTTATGATTATGCCAAAGCACTTTAACCAACAGAATCCTTTTGTCGGATCTCCACTAGTTCCTCCTTATAATATAAATCTGGTCGGATCTCTATTTCACAGGCGTGATAACATGAGATGGATCCGATCTGTACCTTCTAAGCATTAATACGTGGAGAACATTGTAGATCTTGTCCATATCCGGAGGCAAAGCTAAATGATAAGCCACGAGTCCAACCCTTTTTAATATCTCATACGGTCCAATGAATCTCGGACTCAGCTTTCCTTTTCGCCCAAAACGTAATACCTTCTTCCAAGGTGATACCTTCAAAAATACTTTGTCTCCCACTTGATATTATATTTCTTTTCTTTTCAAATATGCATAGGGCTTCTGGCAATCTGAGGCTATCTTTAGATTACTCTGGATAATTTTCACTTTATCCTTAAAATCTTTCATCAAATCTGGGCCGACCAGGTCTCGATCTTTCAGTTCAAACCAATTTAATGGTGTTCTTTATTTTCTCCCATACAGAGCTTCATACGGGGCAATTTTAATACTTGATTGATAACTATTATTATACGCGAATTCCACTAAAGGCAAATACTTATCCCATGATCCTTTAAATTCAATCACACATGCCCTTAGCATATCTTTCAATATCTGAATAGTTCGTTCTGATTGCCCATATATTTGCGGATGAAAAGTTGTACTGAAGTTCAATCGAGTACCCAATGACTCATGTAAAGACTTCCAGAACCTTGAGGTAAACCTTGGGTCTCGATCGAATACTAACGAAATCGGTACTCCATGCAGTCTAACTATCTCTTTTATATACAACTCCACAAACTTATCCATCAAGTAATCTACCTGAACTGGGATAAAATGAGCTATCTTGGTCAATCTATCTACTATTTTCCAAATCGAGTCTTTTTTACCCGATGATAATGTTAACCCCAAAACAAAATCCATTATGACTCGCTCCCACTTCCACTCAGGTATGAATATTGGTTGCAGTAACCCGAATGATACTTGATGTTCAGCTTTCACTTGCTGACATGTCAAACATTTAGCAACAAACTATGTTACAACTCTTTTCATGCCAGGCCACCAATAACGACTCTTCAAGTCTTGATACATCTTATTCTCGTCTGGGTGCATAGTCAAAGGGCTATAATGGGCTTCGCAAAGAATATACTTCCCCAAATCATCATCATTGGGAATGAAAAGTCTTCCTCGGTAATATAAACATCCATTATCCCTTATTTCAAAATCTTTGGTCTCTACTTTTTCAACTTGCGCCAATCTTATCAAACATTTATTATCTCGACCATGTAGCTCTTTTACAAGATCCAAAAGCATCGATTTTAACTTTAATAGAGCAATTAAAGAACCATCTTCTGTAAAATACATATGTGCATCTAAAGCCCTTAAAGCTGCAACAGTCTTTCGCCTGAGTGCATCTGCTACCACATTAGCCTTTCCTGGATGATAGTAAATAACCAAATCATAATCTTTCAAGAGCTCAATCTATCTTCTTTTCCTTAAGTTCAGATCTTTCTAAGTCAACAAATACTTTAGACTTTTATGATCTGTGTAAACATGGCAACGTTCACCGTACAGATAATGGCACCAGAGTTTTCAAGCAAACACCACTGCGGCCAATTTTAAATCATGCATCGGGTAATTCCTCTCATGATTCTCCAACTGTCTTGAGGCATAAGCCATAAATTTCCCTTCTTGCATCAACACACATCCTAACCCATTATGGGATGCATCACTGTAAACGATGTATTCTTTACCCGACTTAGGTTGCACGAGCATTGGAGCCTCAGTTACAATTCTCTTTAGTATTTCAAAACTTTCTTGGCAGTTTTCTGTCCAAACAAAAGGTATCTCTTTCTGTAACAACTTAGTTAGCAGCAGAGCTAATATTGAGAAATTCTTACAAATCACCTATAATAACCAGCGAGCCCCAAGAAACTCTGAACTTTAGAAATATTCCTTGGGGGTTTCCAATCCACTATAACTTGAATCTTTTTGGGATCCACTCTTATGCCTTTTGCAGATACTATATGACCAAGGAAATAAATTTCAGATAACCAAAATTCACATTAGGACAATTTCACGTACAACTTATCACGAAGTATCTGAAGAACCACTCGAAGATGAGCATCTTGTTCCTCCTTTGACTTGGAATATACCAAGATGTCATCTATAAACACTACCACGAACTGATCCAAATACGGTTGGAATACTCTGTTCATTAAATCTATAAATCCTACAGGAGCATTTGTCAATCCAAATGACATTACCACAAATTCATAATGTCCGTACCTAGTCTGAAAAGTCGTCTTAGAGATATTCTCTCTTTCGATCTTTAACTGATGGTACCCCGAACTTAGATTTATCTTAGAAAACACTATTTCACCTTTCAATTGATCAAACATGTCATTAATCCTCAGAAGAGGATACTTGTTCTTTATTGTTACCTTATTTAGTTGACGATAGTCAATACATTACCACATAGACCCGTCCTTCTTTTTCACAAATAGTACAGGCCCTTCCCAAGGAGAAACATTAGGTTTGATAAATCCTTTATCGTGTCGTTCTTGTAACTGTGCCGTTAATTCCATTGACTCCGTTGGATCCATCCGATACGGAGCCATAGAAATAGGTTCGATACCCAGATAAACCTCAATTCTATATTCTATTTCACGATCTGGAGGTAAACCCGATAACTCTTCAGGAATTTTTTTTGAAAACTCTATAACTGTGGGGATATCATGTAATCTCACTTCTGGAACTCGGGTGTCTATCATATTTGCTAGAAAAGCTACGCATCCTTTTGACATCATTTTCTTTGCCGTCATGGCCGATATCACATTGGACAGGGATTTCACCTTCTCACCTATCACCACAATTTCAGAGCCTTCCGTATCCTTTAGAAATAATCATTTTTGATGACAATATACCCATCCATTGTGTGGAGATAACCAATCCATGCCCAAAATGATTTCAAACTCATCAAAGGGCAACTCCATCAAGTTTCCAAAAAACACATCCCCTTGAATCTTAATTGGACATTATCTACACACTCATATAACCCTTGCACTATGACCTATAGGGTTCACTGCTATCATTTCACTAGAAATTGGTTCTAAAGGAATTCCTCTAGTTCTAACCAACTTTGTACTAATATATGAGTACGTAGAACCATGATCAACTAGAATAAAAATAGGCTCATCAAAAAGGTGAAATGTACCTGTTATGTTCATCGGATCATCCTTATCCTCACTGGTCTTTATATTATAAACTGGAGCCACTCCCTGAGTCTCTTGTCTCTGGCTAGACTCATATTGACCACCTGATCTTCCTCTTCCTCTACTTCTACTTGGTGTGACAACTGACTTTTCCATTTGTGCTGATTTATCTCTCGATTTCTTTGGGCAATTTTGATCAAAGTGACCAGATTCATCACAATGAAAACAAGCACCGAAAAGTAATCTACATACTCCCCCGTGTGACCTACCGCATGTTAGACATAGAGGTTTCTCTCCATAAGATCTACCCGAGCTAGCAGCATAGGAATGAGTCTGCTTAGTTTTCCGTGAAGCTGTAAAATAATCAGCTCTGTCAGTGAATCGAGAACCTGAGCCCTTGTCCCTTTCTGCATAATGTGTAGATGACGATGTTTCAATCCTTTTTCTCATCTGAATACTCTGTTCCGCTGCTAACGTCTCCTCTTGAGCTCTGTCAATAGTCTTCACTCTATTAATCACTTCTTGCATGCTACGTAAATTTAAGGCCAACATCATCTCTTTCAACTTTGGCCTCAAAACCTCAATAAACCAATCCCGTCGAGCTTTGTTGTTAGGAACCACCTCAGTAGCATAACAACTAAGCTTGTTGTGTTTAGCCTCATATTCATGCACTTCTCGGTCACCTTTTTTAAGTTAAGAAACTTCAACAGCATTGATCTCATGAACTGCTCCCCGATATACTTGTTCTTCAATTCATCTTGGAAGAATTGCCAATTTACTTGTTCTGGTGATGCATACATCGTTGTATTTGTCCACCATACCCGAGCTGATCCTCAAAGTAATGATATAGCTCCAACCAATTTTTCATAATCAGAGCACTAGAGACTTTCCAACATCATCATGACATCATTCAACCATAAGTTCACGTCCATAGGACCTTCACCTTCTTCTCTCCTGAACTCAAGAGCTCCCAAGCTTCTTAATTCCTTTAGGATTAACATTCGCGGTACTAGAGGAGCAGGGGGAGGCAGAGGAGGTTAAAACCTTGTCAAAATAACATCTAGAGTTTGCATAAAAGCTCTGAACTACGGAACATGCATACCCTGAGGTGCCAGTGCGCTGGTGTTCTCTGACGGAATCGGATGTTCGCTATTTTCCTCATAACTTTCACTCCCCGATCCATCTCTACTTTCTCACCCAGCCGCTCTTCTTGAATTCGTAGAATCCAACATCTAGTACAACATTCATAAAATAGTACTTAAGTTAGTAAGGAGAGACATCTATCATATTTCTTTCTATACCTTATTAGTAACTTGACATCTTAACGCCATGTAAACTTTTTTTACATCAAAATACAGTCAATTTCGGCCGAGAATCAGCTAAACCTATAGCTCTGATACCAATAAATATAACACCAATTTCTCGTATACCTTCCCATACACGGGATATAGATGTAACATTACTTTAAAATAGTTATTCATTTGAAAATGTTCTTCAGAACATTTTTACTAAATATGTTACATGCCAACTAAATACATCAAAAGGTAGACATGTGTCATACTATTACTGAAGAGGTGATCCTTGCTTCGATGTCCAGAAATCTCCTTACTCCACTGGAAGTAAAACCTACGCGTGAAATTAACACACGCTAAGAAAATTCTTAGTGAGACATAGCAATCATAAGTAAAAATTCCATATACAAGTATATTATTACGATTTCAATATACATTACTTCTTTCAATTCACTAAACATTCGATGGTTACTTCTGTAATACTAATACAATCATTTCTCGACCATTACTCTAATGTACGTGGATTGTACACCTGCTACCAATACGAAAATTTGTACACTTAGTATAAATTTCCTATTTTTCTACATATAGTGATCATACAGAAATCCATCCACTTTGTATGAATTTCTTAAGTTTTACACATATAGTGCCCATACGGAAATCCATCGACTTAGTATGAATTTCTTAAGTTTTACACATATAGTGCCCATACAGAAATTCATCTAGTTAGTATGAATTTCTTAAGTTTTACACATATAGTGCCCGTATGGAAATTCATCCTGCTAGTATGAATTTCTTAAGTTTTACACATATATTGCACATACGGAAATTCATCCAATTAGTATGATTTTCTTAAGTTTTACACATATAATGCCCATACAAAAATTCATCCATTTAGTATGAATTTCTTAAGTTTTACACATATAGTGCCCATATGGAAATTCATCCACTTAGTATGAATTTCTCAAGTTTTACACATATAGTGCCCATACGAAAATTCATCCACTTAGTATGAATTTCTTAAGTTTTACACATAGAGTGCCCATACGGAAATTCATCCACTTAGTATAAATTTCTTAAGTTTTTCACAATTAGTGCCATTTGGTAATCACCATACATATATCAATAAATCATACAACTATAACTACCATAACATATACATACATAGTTAAATGCACTCATCTGGCTTGACTTGCTTTGATCTCCAAAATGTAAAGATGATTACTCCGGGACTTGGTCTTTGCCTTTTTCTTTACTCGACTCGGGAGCTTGATTTCGATCTATTCCATATTCATTAAATATATGTATAATATCAATTATTAGTATATTTCCTAACAATTATACTTAAACATTAATCAAAAGTACCTATTATTAACTTTTCTACAACAATATCAGCTTATCTTACAATTTATGGCTCCTCAGTATCGATACCCCTATCATGGTATCGATACTACTATACTATGGTACTGATACCCTAGTATGGTATCGATACCATTTTTTTATTCTATTTTGAATGGTATCGATACGTTCCCTTTGGTATTGATACTCCCCCTTCGGTATCGATACTGATTGAATCAATATCGATACTACTCAGCTGATTCATCCCATTTTAGCCTATAGTATCAATACTGTTTTATTAGTACTGATACTTATGCCCAGATTTTTCAGTTTTCAACCCAAGACATTCCCAAATTTTGTCAATTTTCCTCATGTTTACCCCCAACAATACTATGTAACTCTTCTTTACTTATCCATACTAACTTTCCTTCATTTAGATACTTAAAACATCTAGTATCCTTCAAGATCGTTTGATTCTATGAATCACGCCAAAATTTCTAACTTGTTTTTAAACTCATCCAATGCTTCTAATCTTTCATTTACCTCTTTATCAAGTCAATTCTACCAATAAACATCAATAAACACTCATATATTAACATATCATTTTAAAACCCATTTTCTAAAATCTCCATTATTTCCCTTATTTCATCGTTTTAATCCCATCTAAACCTTCCTTAAGCTTCTATCATATACAAGGCTTCAATAACCAACCAAAAATGAAATGATAAACTTACAATTTAAAAACTCACCTTTGAGCTATGGAGGAGAGTTTTCCACGGGGAAAGAAGAAGAAAAAGAAAAGAGTTGACTTGGTAAAATCCCTTTTCCCCCTTATTCTTTACTTTAATACACTATAAGGAAATGAATTTTTAATTCCTTTTATTCTAAATGACCAAAATGTCATTTTCATCCTCCCTTACTACAATTTAGTCTAAAATACACTTCCCAAATCATTCTCATATTTTATCAATTAATCAAATAGATTCTCAAATTTTAAATCATTTCAATAAAGTCCCTAATTCAATATTTAGGGCATTACATATACTGACGTTGATATCGTAACACACTAAACTTTATTCATTATAAGATAAGTCTAATGTGTCATATTAGAAAATCGGAGCGACCACTATCTTAAATTTTTTATTATTTTCATGATAAAACATATAAAGGCGGTAATTAATACCTAGTTACTAGTTTTCTAAAAGGACTGTAAAACATTCATACAAAAACTAGAGCTTCATTACACAGAGTGCAAAATGAAAATAAGTTCAAAATATCACTAGAATTATAAATCAAATACATATTAAAATCCTATTAATACACATACCAACTAAATTAATCAGATAATGTACTCTGATATTGATGCTGAAAATCTTGTAGTGAAGGTTCTCCACGAACAATTTTGGTCTATTAACTTAGGAATGAAAAAATCGGAAGTTGAACTTTACAAGCTTAATAGTGTAATACTAGTATATTATACATCGTGAAATTCATAAACATTAGCATGTTAGTAGTACAAATATGGAGCAGTGAGTATAGACATGTTTCATTGCCAAGGTATGGAATGCTTACAATTAATCTATTTTGAGTCACAAATTATTGTTTTCAGATGTAATCTAGTACTTGTCATAACGATTATTCGGGTGGTCCAGGATCAAATTTCAACTTAAAGTGAATTATATCTTTTTGGAGTAGTCACTAATCTTTTGGGTTAGGTAAGATCAGATATCTAAATTTTATCTTTTACTGGATGTACGTCTTACCAGAGATTCACTTGGAATGGTTCGAGAGTACGTGTGAAGAAGGATGAACACCCAACATCGCCCTTTCGATACCAACACAGTTATGGATGTCTTAATAGAAAAATTAAAGTTAAAGCCAAAATCCATATTACTGGAAAAATAAATTACGATTATAAAAAAAAGAATAATGCGAGTCTAATAAGTAAAAGTGGGACAAAAAGATTACGGGTACCACAATAAGAAAATATAAAATATATATGAAAAGATGTGTTAATACTAAAATTAAAATAAAAAGGATATATTTACAAGGCATTCAATAATAAATTAATATTTAATATTTAATATATACATAAATGGATCATAAATATAAAAATTAATTTAAAATAAAAAAATAAATTCGAATTAATTTAAAAAAGAATCCGAAAAATAAATCAAACATAATAAATAATGATAAAGGAACCAATTAAAAAATAAAACTAAGAAAAAAGAAAGTTGCGACAATTTAAATAAATTAAAAGGAAGAAAAATAAATAATATATTATGTATATATTTAAGAATAAACAAGCACTGCATATAAAAAAAAATGATAAATGGTTAAAATGAATTAAATAAAATTTAAAAATCAAATTAAAACAAATAAAATGAAATTATGAAAGAAAAATATAAGGGTAACGGTCATAATTATCTCATGCCCGTGTGAAAAATACACCAATCTTATAAGAATATGGATTAGTTCATCGGGTCATTTAATCGAATACAAAATCTAAAGTTTAAAAAAATTCATTTTCTATCTTTTAAGTTTTGGATCAAATAAAATAAAAAAAATAAAAACTTTTCATTCAAGATACAACACCGATTTCCATTGAGAAACCTTAAGGAATACTGAATATGTGAAGATTCTTTGAAAATCATTTTCTTTGTTAATCGATTTTCTCTCTTCCAATGGGGTTTTCAAACTAGACAAGATTGAAATCGAACGAAACAAAAAGGTTAAAATAAAATAAAAATAGAAAAAAAATATTATCTTTAAACAAAAGTTCTCATTTATTGATCTTGATTTTCAAATTATAATATCTTGGGTGGCTCTCTCTCACTCCATTTTCTCTCTTACACCCCTCATTTTTTTCATTACATAAGATGAGTGTCTATTTATAGGCCTAGAAAACGCTAAAAAAACTCTAGTATATTTTTCATTAATGCTAGATACACCAATTAAAAGAAAGAGAAAAAAGAAAAAAAATATTGGATTATCCTAAATAAATAATATAAAGTTTAAAGTTGAATTTAATTACAAATAATCAATAAAATAATTGAAAAAATTAAAATTCCCGTATTGGACTTGTATTCAATTTTTTGCTCATGCTATATTCGCTAAAATTAACATATCTTGAGTTCCCGATGTCCAATTGAGCCATTTTAAAATGCTTTGAAAAGTTAACTGAAAGTCGATTCTATTTCAAGAAGACATCATCCCTTAGAAACGTTCAAATCTTGCTTGAAAATGTTTTGTAAATCGACTGATGTCTCATACTTCAAAATCAGTTGCAATAAAATTATTTGGGCCTAGGGAAAAGGTAGA
This sequence comes from Hibiscus syriacus, assembly GCF_006381635.1. Classification (NCBI taxonomy): domain Eukaryota; kingdom Viridiplantae; phylum Streptophyta; class Magnoliopsida; order Malvales; family Malvaceae; genus Hibiscus; species Hibiscus syriacus. The sequence goes on from NW_024062558.1 coordinate 267,972, forward strand.
TTGGACTAAAATCGGGTATTATAAATGTCCCTCTTTGCTCATTGACATATAACGAGAATAGAGAAAAGATAAAAAATACCCGATTTTCGTTCGGTTGATATTGTTTCGTTCCCTTGTGTTATTGTTTTCCTTTAACCTTCTATTGATATGTTCTTCCACTTTTTCTGCATCTTCAAGAATGATTGGGACTTTTTGAGTCCAATCCGAGGGCTTGTCTACATCTTCTACATCTTCAAGTAGTTGAGTTTGAAAATCTTCGTCTAGTTCGTCTTGGTTTCAAACTAGTTGAGTCTACAAAAGTCAACATAACCATTGGTTTGTGTGTTTGTAAATATTTAAAGTTAATAAAGATGATTGACTCCTCTGCCTGAGGAAGTAAAGTTGAGATTCATTTCTCTTTTGTGTGTTAAGTCAAGTGAAAATTAACTCCTCTTTGTGAGTTGAGTTAAATTGTGGACGATTCCTCCATTACAAACTGAAAATTAATTTCAATTCTTTTAACCAAATCGAACTTCTGTAGAATCTAACATACTCATATCAGACACCTATCATTAACTCCGACAGACAATTTTCATTCTAGTTCTGATTTAAAATTGAAAAGAAACTAAAGTAGATGACCAACCAATTGAGTTTCACTAGTTTTATTTTAACCTACAGATATTTCTATTTATATTATCACTTTGAAATATAAGTCCACCTAATCTTAAAGCCGAATACTTTTAAATTTCAAATTCTAAACTTGAAAAATTACTACGTGCAATTGACATGCATGAGTAGCCTAATTACAATCGTGCAATTGCATTTTTGCGAAAATACAAATTTTAGGGTACTTAAAAAGATAACAAACAAGTTGTTAAAGGTATGTGGGTAATTTGGTACTGATGAAAGATAACTCGGACTCATACACCAAGAACAATAGTCTCTCTACTATTTTCGAAATATCTAACCTTTTTAAAATTAATGAAGTACTAAAGATGCTAAGAAGATTTGAAAGTCTTGAAAAAGGTTTATGTTAAGTTAATCGATCGATGGAATCGGTCAAGAGGGGGGTGAATTGACAATTAAAAATTTGGTGGAAGCTTTTGCAGAAAATTGAAAGTAATTTGCACAGCGATTTAGAGTGGTTCGACTTTCTCAACCAAAATCTACGTCCACTACATTAGCTATCCACACTAAGGATTTTCCAACAAATTCACTAATTTGTTCTTTCTTTTGAGGACAAAGAGATAACCTTACAACTCCCTCAAGAATATACCCCAATTCTTGAGAACACTCTTTCTCAAAGAGAAGATTACAAATTCGCAAACTTAATGAAAAACCTCACAAGGAAAATGTGTTCGCACAATTCTAGAACAAAGAAAGAACACTCAAGAATAATACAATTGAGAAAAATAAGTGTTCTTGAAAGCAAAAATGAATATTGAATGAAATAGGCTTGAAAATGCTCAAACTTGAGGTTTGATGATTTTTCTTTGATTCTCTCTTGATTCTTGTTGATTGTTGTTTCTTGTTGTTGATCAATGGTTTCTAAGCTTGTTTAAATACTCCTTCAATTGATTCTGAACGTTGGGGATGATTAGTGGAGTCAATGGAGCCGTTTAAGTGTGAAAACAATTAATAAAATCAGTTAGGAGCGTGTGTGCATCGATGCATAAGGCTAGTGCATCGGTACACTATGTGTAAAATTCAAATATTTTGACCGTTGGAAGACTTAGTGCATCGGTACATTGAGGGTGCATCGATGCATAAAACACATTCGGTGTTTTAAAATAGCCTGCGTGCATCGATGCATAGCTTGTGCATTGGTGCATTGAATGCATTCGATGTTTCTATTTGTTCAAGATTGCATCGATGCATATAGAGTGCATCGGTACACTAAATGCATTTGAAATTCAATTTAATTGAGAGTGCATCGATGCATGGACTAGTGCATCGTTACATCTCTTTGAAAATTGATTTTTTGGCTTGGTTTTGGTTTGAAATACTTTGTTAAAATTGTTTCAAAAATATTTTAAGTATAAAACACAACTTTACACTTTAGTAAGGATTGAAATTGAACTTTGAAAGTCTTGGAGTAATATTTTGATGTTCGAATAAATATATCGAATATACTTTAGAAAATCTTATGTAAAATCTTAAAATTCATTTAACTTAATTTGTTATATCTAAACATCAAAATGTTTTCAACAATCTCCCCCTTTTTGATATAACAAAACATTTTAGTAATTTTAAGATTTTTGAAATAAAGTTTTGAAATTACTCCCCTTTTCTTTAACACTTCTCCCCCCTTTTTGTTAAATCAAAAAGACTCTAAAATGTTTTTAAACAATGTTTAAAAAAATTAGCCAATTGATATTTAAAAATTTAAAGCTTAAGTTGCTAAGATCACAATCAAGAGAAAGGTTAGCCATTAGTTTCATAAAACAATATTCATATAAAATGTGTAATGGAGAATTGGTCATATATGTCTAAATGATGCAAAAATTAAGATAAACCAATATAAGTTCAACAACCAAATATATAAATATAAGTTCAAGCATCCAAGCAACCAAAACATAAATCCAAACATATAATCATCCGAAACAATCCAAGAACATCAAAATGTTTATCAATCCAAGTTCTAAATCCAAGAAAGCATGGCAAATAAAGATATACACCATCGGAGGGTCTGGAGGAGGAGGATAATATGCTCGTACTTCAAGAGTGAGAGCATCCATACTTTCACGTATTTCCGGTTGAAACTTAGTTATCCGAGATTCCATGGATGCAAACCTCAGATCAAAAGACTCTAAGAAGGATCAAAAATATAGTGGCGTTTGATCTTCTTGTTGTGTCGGATCTTGATGTTGATCTGGCTCATCGTCGGGTACGTGATCGTCAATATCTTGCATTAGTTGTTGAAGCTCAGGATCATCATCAGCAGTCGGTGCCGGAGGAGGAGGAACACGAGAAGAGCTAGGAGCAGAAGGGGCTCTTGAAGAACTGGCTCCCAGAGTTTGCTTGTTGGGTCGAAAGACCCATTGACCAGTTTCCTCATCCTATTTCCAATCAGCTTCCTTCAAGGAAGTGAGATTGATTTGGTTTTGGAGAGGGATGGGATTGTCAAGAGAAACTCTAAGACCGAGTTTGATAAAAATATTACTAAGTAGACACCCATAAACTAAAGTTTGGACATGTTTAGAGGGGACAACATTTATAGTATCTACTAGTTCACTAAAAATGATTTGTGGCAAATTTATCTTTCTATTATGTTGGATACAATGTATCCACCATAAATACCTAACACGAAGAGTGGAGCACCTACCTCCGGATGGTCTAAACTACCAAGAGATTATTAAATGCAAAAAATGATCGTGATGTGTACGTAAGGTACTAACACTAGCATTAGGAAGATAGGATATGTCACAGTCTCTTTCTCATTATATAAACCATTGTCATCTAGCCCAAACTGTTTAGCTATCATTTCAGAATCAATATGAATATATTTACCTAAAATGTAGGATCTGATTCCTATAGTCCCAGTTTGACGCTCATTTTGGATACATACCACATTAGAGTAGAAAATGCGGACCAACTGATGATAGACAATTGGTTTAAGGTGAAACAGTTTATCAAACTTCCAGGATTTGAGAGTCTGTAGGTATTCAAAGTTGATATCTACCATGGCTTGAAAAGAGGGAATACGTTCTTCCTAGATTTTGTATGTTCGGAAAGAATCCATGTACCTATGGTAGAGTTCTTCTCTATGACGACCAGACATATTAAAACAGAAGTTTAGAATGGTCATATTGGGATCGTTTGGATTTGGATGTTGAGGAGGAATAGGATTAGGAAGTCGGTTAGAATGACTCGAAGATGACCTAGGACGTTTAGGGTTAAACATGGTTTAAGGAATGGAATAGGATAGGTAACCTTCAAATTGAAAAACATGTATGCAATATAATCAATCCCAAAACTCAATTGAGTCTGCAATAATTCAAGGTTCTCTAAACCGAATCCTAATGGGCAATATTTTGAAAACTATTTGAAAAATAATAATACATATAGTTTTCATGAAAACAACACAATTAAATCAAAAATCAATAATTTTCGAAACTAAATTTTATTTTATTTATTTATTTTTTTAAATTTTGAAATTCAAAGAACATTTTGAAAATTGTTTATTTTTGACGAAATTGATTGTGAAATATAGTTTAGAATCATAATATCATCAATGCTCGATATAATGTTCATCCTAGAACTAATCTAAACTAGTTCTAAAATTAAAATTTGATAAAATAGGGGTTTTTAGAAAAATACCTTGAAAATTTGGATTTGTGAGAATGAGATGTTTTTTTCACGATTTAATGATGTTAGTAGGATATGTAGATGTAATGCTTGAAGATTCCAACTTTAAAACGTTGATTTTGGGAAAATAGAGAGTATAGGGTGAGAGAGGGATGAACGGCGGCTTGAGAGTATTTTAAAGGGTTTTGAGAAAATTAAGAAAAAAATATGGGTTTTAACCAAAAACCCGACGGATGCATCGATGCATGGTTCTGTGCATCGATGCATGGCTCTGTGCATCGATGCACATTCAAGCGTGCATCGATGCATCTTCATGATGTATCGATACACATTCATAGGGATGAATCGATGCACCTTCATAGTGTATCGATGCATTATGCACAAAAATGTCAAAAATCTGTTTTAAACAATTAAAATGTTAAATAATTTAGCTCTAACAGTATTAACAACTCATAAATTAAAAATTAATCATGTTCAATCAATCAATTTTATCCTTAAACTACATTTGAAAATATAATTAATTTTCACCAAAGATCATAAACTCTCCCTAACTAATGGCAAAGAATGTAATCAAAATTATTATTATTATAAGCATTTTTCATTTATTCTTAAAAGTGCTAAAATTAATTTAAACACTAAATGAAGATAGGTCAGTTAAACCTAATTCTCTCCTAAGTGTCCAAAATCTTTCTTTGTCTAAGGGTTTTGTAAAGATATCTGCTAATTGGTGCAAAGTATCAACAAATTCTAGAACTACATCTTCCTTAGCGACATGGTCTCTAATGAAGTGATGTCTAATTTCAATATGCTTAGTTTTAGAGTGTTGGATGGGATTTTTAGTGAGACAAATAGCACTAATATTTTCACACTTGATAGGAATGGTACCTACTTCAATTCTATAATCAAAAGGTTGTTGTTTCATCCATAAAACTTGTGCACAACAACTACCGGCTGAAATGTATTTTGCTTCAGTGGTAGATAACGCAACACAATTTTGTTTCTTTGAAAACCAAGAAATCATCATATTTCCAAGGAATTGGAAAGTACCAGAGGTGCTTTTCCTATCTAATTTTCATCCTCCATAATCCGCATCAGAGAAGGCATGCAAGCTAAAGCTATAGTCTCTAGGATACCAAAGTCCTAAACTAGGAGTGTCCTTAAGGTATCTAAAGATTCTGTTAATAGCTAGTAAATGTGATTCCTTAGGATATTATTGAAATCTAGCACATAAGCAAACACTAAACATAATGTCCGTTCTACTTGCTGTTAAATAAAGCAAAGAGCCAATCATTGACCTATATAATTTAACATCCACACATTTAGCTCCTTCATCTTTGTCAAGCTTTGTAGATGAGCTCATTGGAATGTCATGAGGTTTCCCATTTTCCAGTCCAAACTTCTTGAGCATATCTTTGACGTACTTAGCTTGACTGATGAATATGCCATCTTTTCTTTCCTTGATTTGGAGTCCCAAGAAAAATGAGAGCTCCCCCATCATGCTCATCTAGAATTCACTTTGCATTAGCTTAGAAAATTCTTGGCAAAGAACATCATTAGTAGAACCAAAAATTATATCATCAACACAAATTTGAACTACTAATAAATCTTTACCTTTATGCTTTAAAAACAATGTAGTGCCAACCTTCCCTTTTGAAAAAACTTTTTCAATTAAAAAGTTTGACAATCTTTCATACCAAGCTCTAGGAGCTTGTTTTAAACCATAAAGTGCTTTTGTTAATTTAAGAACATGATTTGAAAATTTTGAATCTTCAAAACCAGGAGGCTGTTCCACATACACTTCTTCTTTTATAAAACCATTTAAAAATGCACTTTTAACATCCATTTGATATAATTTAAATTCATTGAAACATGAAAATGCTAATAACATTCTAATTACTTTCATCCTAGCTACGGGAGCGTATGTTTCATCATAGTCTATGCCTTCTTCTTGAGTATACCCTTGAGCAACAAGTCTAGCCTTGTTTCTCACTATATTACCATTTTCATCAAGCTTATTTCTAAATACCCATCTAGTACCTACAGTAGACTTATTACTAGGCCTTTAAACTAATGTCCATATTTTACTTCTCTCAAATTGATTTAACTCTTCTTGCAAAGCCATAATCCAATGTTCATCATTTAATGCTTCTTTAATATTCTTAGGCTCTATGCATGAGATAAATTCCACATAATTACAAATATTTCTAAGAGAAGATCGAGTTGTTACCCCTTTGGATGGATCACCTATTATTTCACCATCCTTGACATAGTTGTATTCCCTTGGGTAAGAGACTTCCCTTTCTTCAATGGTTGGATTCTAGAGAGGATCTTGAGTTTCCTCATCTTTCATTTCTTCCTTTGATGATGGTTATCCTACGTCATGTCCAATGTCATTTAAGTTAATAATACCTACATCATCATTCACACAAGAATCCTTCCTCGAAAGGGTATTATCATCGAAAACAACATGTATAAACTCTTCTACAACTAAAGTTCTTTTATTAAATACTCGATAAGCTTTAGAATTTAAGGAATAACCCAGAAAAATTCCTTCATCACTTTTAGCATCAAATTTGCCAATATTGTCTTTACCGTTGTTTAAAACAAAACATTTACATCCAAAATGATGAAAATAGCTAATGTTAGGCTTTTTATTTTTAAAAAGTTCATATGGAGTTTTCTTCAAAACAGGCCTAATCATTACTCGATTAATAACATAACAAGTGGTATTTGTGGCTTCCGCCCAAAAATATTTTGGCAAATTGTTTTCACAAAGCATGGTTCTAGCTATTTCTTCTAAAGTTCAATTTTTCCTCTCAACAACTCCATTTTGTTGAGGGGTTCTAGGTTCTACTAGTGGATACGTCATTAATGGATTTAAAAGAAATTCGCTTTTGTTTTCCTTTAGCACAAGCATCACAGATTTTATCATTATCAAATTTTAGTTTAGGCAACCCTCGAACTAAATCTCTTTGAATTAACCGTTGCAAAACACTCATACTAGCATGTTCTAGTTTCCTATGCCATAACCAACTATCATGCTCATTCTTAGCAACTAGGCATAAATTAGTCATATCTATAGAATCTAAATGCACCATGTAAATGTTTCCTATTCTATGACCAACAAGCATAATCCGATTAGATGCAATGTCAATGACTTTACAACCATTAATATCAAACATGACATTGAATCTTTTATCGCACAATTGAATAATACTCAATAGATTATGCTTTAATCCATTCACATATAAAACATTCTTAATTTGTATGAAAGAGGTATTACCTATAGTGCCTATACCTTCAATATGACCTTCTGAGTTATCACCAAAAGTCACCTCTCCTCTATTTTTGGCGTTGAGCTCTATGAACCGGCTTTTGTCATCGATCATGTGTCTTGAGCATCCACTATCAAGGTACCATGAGTTTGAATTTGTTTCATGTGCCTTGTAGCAATGCTTATTTTCCTACAAACATAGATTAATTTTTTATTTTTGGTACCCAAATTCTTTTGGGTCCATATTCATTAGTTTCCAAAATCCTAGTCCCCTTAGGTATCCATTTGTGTAGGATATCCTTATCTTTAGTAGTAATGAGTTCTTTAGGAACCCATATACTTCTAACGATTTTTCCATTAGAGGTTTTTTGGGGACCTCTATGATTGTAGTTTTTAAAACTTTTTCTAACAAAGTTGGATTTTGAATTTTCTCCATTTTCAAAATGTTTTGTTCCAACTTTATCAAAAGAAGTTTTAAGATCATCATTTTTCTTTTGTTGATCATCATTGACCTTTGAAAGTAAATTTTGCAAATCAAAATATTTCTTTTCAAACTCTTCTAGTTTGATTTAATTTTTTATTTTACTTTCAAGATCATTGTTGGTCTTGGATATGAGATTATTTTCATTTTTCAATTTTGAAATATCATTTTTATATTTTAAAAATAATTTCTCATAATTCGAAGCCAACCCATTATATTCCTCTAATAGCTCATCAAATAAATAATCTTCAAAATTAAATGAGCTAGAGGTTATCTGAGAATCTTCCCCGAATGCCATCAAGCACAAGTTTGCTACTTCTTGTTCCTCTTCGTCGGAACCTTCTTCATCGCTCCATGTAGCCACATGAGCCTTGTGCTTCTTCTTGGATTGACCCTTTTTATTTAATTGAGGGCAATCGTATTTGACATGCCTTAGTTTTTTGCATTCGTAGCAAATGATCGGGTCCTTCTCCTTTGGTTCAGTTTTGAAGCCTTCATTTCGTTTGAATTTTCTTCCTTGGTTGGGCCTCATTAATTTTCTGAACCGTTTGGCAAATAATGCCATTTCCTCGTTATCGTCATCTTCATCCGAATCACTCTCATCTTTTGTGGATTTGAGAGTAACTCCAACGTTCTTCTTCTTCTTCTCATTCTCTTTTTGTATCTCATCAGTCTTATCGAGGTCTACCTCATCTTGAAGCATCATTTCATGAGTGAGGAGTGAACTGATTAGTTCTTCAAGGGTTAAGGACTTTAAGTTCTTAGCCTCGATGATAGCCGACTTCTTTGATTGCCACGATTTTAGAAGTGAGTAAACCAACTTCCTCATAAGCTTTTCATTTGGAATCATCTCTCCATAAGATTTGAGACCATTGACAATCGTGGAAAATCTATCCGTCATAGCTTTGATGTATTCATCCGGTTTCATCCTAAAATTTTCATAGCTATGAGTTAGAAGACTAATTTTAGATTATTTTACCTCGTCGGTGCCTTCATGAGTGACTTGTAGTTTGTCCCATATTTCCTTGGTGGTTGTACAATATGAAACTCTCTCGTATTCATCCGGTCCAAGAGCACAAAAGATAATATGGACGGCTTTGGAGTTGAGCTGGATCATTCTTGTTTCTCCTTCACTCCACAATCTTGGATGAGTGAAGGTTTGAAGTATTCATCTTCTATAATATTCCATGCTCCTATGTCACTTGCTTGAATGAAATACATCATTATATTCTTCCAATAAGCATAATTAGCTCTATTGAAGAAAGGAGGCTTGTTAACGGGCAATGAATTAAGACCGAAGTCAGAGTTTTAAGTGGAGGCCATTGATGACTTGATTATCGATGTAACTCTTCCCAAATCTACTCAAGAGGAGATTAAACCTTCAAATGAGTCAAGCTCTGATACCAATTGTTAAGTTAATCGATCGATGGAATCGACCAAGAGGGTGAATTGGCAATTAAAAATTTGGTGGAAGCTTTTGCAGAAAATTGAAAGTAATTTGCACAAGGATTTAGAGTGGTTCGACTTTCTCAACCAAAGTCTACGTCCACTACCTTAGCTATCCACACTAAGGATTTTCCAACAAATTCACTAATTTGTTCTTTCTTTTGAGGACAAAAAGATAACCTTATAACTCCCTCAAGAATATACCCCAATTCTTCATAACACTCTTTCTCAAAGAGAAGATTACAAATTCACAAACTTAATGAAAACCTAACAAGGCAAATGTGTTTGCACAATTCTAAAACAAAGAAAGAATACTCAAGAATAATACAATTGAGCACAATAAGTGTTATTGAAAGTAAAAATGAATATTGAATGAAATAGGCTTGAAAATGCTCAAACTTGAGGTTTGATGATTTCTCTTTGATTCTCTTTTGATTCTTGTTGATTATTGTTTCTTGTTGTTGATCAATGACTTCTAAGCTTGGTTAAATACTCCTTCAATTGATTCTGAACGTTGGGGATGATTAGTGGAGTCAATGGAGCCGTTTAAGTGTGAAAACAATTAATAAAATCAGTTAGGAGCATGTGTGCATCGATGCATGAGGCTAGTGCATCGGTACACTATGTGTGAAATTCAAATATTTTGACTGCTGGAAGACTTAGTGCATCGATACATTGAGGGTGCATCGTTGCATAAAACACATTCGGTGTTTTAAAATAGCATGAGTGCATCAATGTATAGCTTGTACATCGGTGCATTGAATGCATTCGATGTTTCTATTTGTTCAAGAGTGCATCGATGCATATAGAGTGCATCGGTACACTAAATACATTCGAAATTCAATTTAATTGAGAGTGTATCGATGCATGGACTAGTGCATCGGTACATCTCTTTGAAAATTGAATTTTTGGCTTGGTTTGGTTCGAAATACTTTGTTAAAATTGTTTCAAAAATATTTTAAGTATAAAACACAACTTTACACTTTAGTAAGGATTGAGATTGAACTTTGAAAGACTTGGAGTAATATTTTGATATTCGAATAAATAAATCGAATATACTTTATAAAATCTTATGTGAAATCTTAAAATTCATTTAACTTAATTTGTTATATCGAAACATCAAAATGTTTTCAACAGTTTATCCTTAGGCTCCGACCGACGGCTGTCTCCAGTGACTCAACGAAGAACGCAAGAGAGTAGTGGTAACTGGAGGAAGATGCAAACGATGTGAGCGACAGATTGAGTTTTTGAGAAGAATTTTTTCCTTTCTAAACAATTTAGGTTTCTTTAATTGATTTATTTTTTTATTTGTATTTAAAATTAATTGGGATTTTTTATTTGGATTTAAATTAATTAGGTTTTAAAATATTAATGGGTTTATGGTTAAAATTTATTGGGTCTTAATGTTTTAAATGGGTATAGAAATTGGGCTAAATATAGATGAACGAATATAAATGAACATAAACGAATGAATATAAACGAACATAAAAAAACGAATATAAGCGAACGAATTATCGAACGTTCACGAATGTAAATTAACGAATGTGCCCTTTTTTCGTGTTCGTTCATGCAATTAAATGAACATAAAATCTTGTTCATGTTCATTCATTTAATAAATAAACAAAAATAAACTAACTTCCCACATAACAGTTCACAAACGCTTTGTTGAATGTTCGGTTCATTTACAAGCCTACCTGTAAATGAACCGAACTAACATGAATGATGATATGTTCATGTTCGTTCGTTTAACTTTAAACGGACACGAACAACTAAAAATATTTCTTGTTTGTTTTCGTTAATTAAGAAATGTAGCTTATTCATCTTCGTTTATTAAAATGATAAAAGAATGTAAATGAACATAAACTAATGTAAACTAACATAAACGAACGTACATGAACACAAATGAACATGAACAAACATAAACAAATACAACAAATGAAATCAAACAAACGTAAACCACAACAACAATAACCACATAAAATTCATTAATATAGGCTGCAACATTAGAGTTAATTTGTTCGAGTACGAAAAAAACATCCATACATCGTAAATAACCACATAGAAGTCTTAGAGTTAACTTGTTCGAAATAACAATCTTCTTAAAATCAAAATGTCTTCAAAAATCTTCGTAACAATATTCAACTTGCATTCATGAACAATCGTCAATTCACCATCCATCATGATTAGAACCAAACAAATGAAATTATATTAAATTAAAGGAGTTATAACAAAAGCTGAAAGTATACTAAATTAGCGAAGTTATACCAATTTACTCATCCTCATTTCTCAAGGAAGCTTAACATATATAATGTTTTTATTTTTCTATAACAAACCAAAAACCTACTAATCATTGTAAAACCAAATTCATTAAAATTTAAAACATAAAAAATACATTGTTTTTATTTTTCTCCAACCCAGAGTATTGACGATACCAATAAGCTCCACAAATAAGCATATCCACCATCTTAGTTCCTGAAGAGGAACGATGTGGATCAAAAACCCTCCTACCTGCACTGAAAGCGGATTCATAAGAAACTCTAGTGGCCGAAATTGTCAAGATATCAACAACCATTTTCGACAAAATCCTAAACTTAAGATTGTTTTTATTCCACCACCCCAAGGCATCAAAATATGCACTAGACTCACCAATGTAAACTCCTTATTGCAAATAAATGTTCAATTCTGACTTTACAGATGTAAAAGTAATAACACTTCTAATATGTTGAACATATTTGAATGTGTCGATTTTTATACCTTTACCAAACTGACTGGTTAAAGAGCTAAAATCACTCTTAAAAGTACCACCAATACTAACATCTTGACTTTTATCAGTTCCAGTAGATGAATAAATATTTTTTTACTTTATGAGCCTTAACATATTCTTGGTACTAGTCATATAAAGTATCTCTAACTATTTGCATTTGTCTCGGAGCATCGTCATGTGAATAAATGACATTGAAAGAAAACTCAAGCAATTTCATTTTATACTAGGTGGAAAAAATGACATAAATTACAATAAAATAATGTCATTAAAATAAAACTTAATTAATTTCATTTTATACCTGGTAGAGATAATGACATTAATTGAACTTAAATAATAACATTAAAAGAAAATTCAAGCAATTTAATTTTATACTTAGGATCTAAATGACACAAATTGAAATTTACAAATTACAAGTACCCAATATTTGTCAAATTTGTTCATCTTCATATTCATAGCTATCATGTAATCACTTCCATCCAAAATACTGCATCCAATGCTTCTTTTATCTCAAACAATTCGCTAAGAAATAAACTGGAGGTAGGATATTCGGAACACATAATATTAAATAAAGAAATGTTAGTAAATATTACATGAAAAAATGATTTGTATTAAAAAATCCACAAAAAGTAATCCAATAATACCTGAAATGATTTTTGTAGCTTCATTGAAAAGTGCCAAGAATAAGCAAACTTCTTCAACTCTTTTCCAATCTTCCTCACTCAACGAAGTAGTGTATGTAGACTCTCGATCGACATAATTCACAAACATTTCTTTGAACCCTAAAGCAATAGACAACATAATATATGTATTATTCCATCTAGTGGTAACATCTAAAATCATATACTTCTTTGACATTGAAAGTTGTTTGGCGAGTTCACTAAAGATATGTAACCGACCTGGAGAGACACTCACATGTTTCACACTCTCACGAAAATTTTGAATTATGTCTTCAATTTTTCCAAGATCATCTGAATTGACAAATTAAGAAAATGTGCACAACACCGCACATGAAATTACTTTCCACCTAAAGCAAGTTTCTTCTAAAGATTCAAATTTTCCACCTGTCTCAACATTGTCCACTATCAAATTTGCTACCTTTGTCTCAATGTTCCACACTTTTAGACACTTGAAAAGTGAATCATAGATACAAACTCCATAATATGAATGTTCCACACTTTTAGACACTTGAAAAGTGAATCATAGATACAAACTCCATAATATGGTGAAGGCACATCAACAAAACTTAATATGCATTTGTGAAGCTTGAAATTAGAATCTACAAGATAGCATGTAACTACCATGTAATAGATGTTTTGTATCAATTTCCATATATTTGTAGTGATGCTCCCATGCTTGACAGTATGTTAACAATTTCTTAATTCTTTTCTTTCCAATCTCATGACTTGAAATACAATATTGTCTAATAGATGCACGTGAGATCTTGTTAAATCTCGCTTATTTCATTATCACATTAAACAGTTCATACTACACAAATTAAAAGGTAACTCATGAACCATGATCATGTGAAAAATAACCTCTCTCATCTTTGCATTGTCAAACTTCCAATTTCAATTTCGAATCATAGATGAAGAATCCGATTTGCCAGGAAACACTTTTAAATTTAACCAACATTTGTTAGTCGTTTTTTTTCCATAATGGATGCACTCACACAATTCGGTTCCATTAGACAACTTAACCAAATGAAAATGTTCCCAAACTCTTGAAGTATGGTATCTCTTCCTTTTAGTGAATGGAGTTGGTTCTTCATTGTTGGCTGCATCAACTTGTTCTACACTAACTGCAACAGCTGCAACAACTTCTCCGTTATTAGCGGTAATAACACTAACATCAGGATTTTGTGTATTTTTTATAGTTGGAGTGTCTGCACTTGATACAAATCTGGTTGAACCAAGTGAAGAATAATTGTCTAAACATTGGTCGTAATAAAAGGGGAACGGACCACTACAAGAAACATCAGACATTTGTGGTTCAACAATGAGTAAATATTAGCATTAAAAAGAAAACTACAAAACAAAAAATTAACTTGAGATAATTATGGATTACCTGCTAATTAACTCCTTTAGTGTCAACAGGATCGCCTAAGTGAACTGTTTGAATCTAAATTATAGACAAACTGCAATAAAAAATTACAACACATGAGAATAAGTAACTAAAATAGAACATACAACACGTACAAGAAACTAGTCAGATTTATGATGAATGAAGCTTTCTCTCATGAATTAGTTATAGCAAGAAAATTCTGTTGTATTTCTAATTCTTTTAATGCCACGTTCACTGAATTAAATAGCAGCGACGAAATATCATCTTACAGCTAATCCATTTCTCAACAAGTTGAATGAATTTATAACAGCAACAAAATGCCGTCTCATAGCTAATCTGTTCTTTGACAAGTAAGCTCAATATTTTTCACTTATGAACAGTATGAAAGCAACAAGATGTTACAAATTTTTATTTTATTCTATTTCATCTGCTTGGAATCATTATGCGTAATATGTTTCCTATAATAAAGCATGAGTACACCTAAATTGGCAAATTAAAAATTAGTTTCAAATTTTCTTAATCAAACCGAACTTCTGAAGAATCGATAATACTCATTCGGACACATATCATAAAATTCAGACAGACAATTTACTTTTCAGTTCTGATTAAAAATTGAAAAGAAACTAAGGTAGATGACTAACCAATTGAATTTCACTAGTTTTATTCCAACCTACAGATATTAATAATTAAATTACTACTGCGATATAAAAGTCCATCTAATATTAAAACTGAATACTTCCAAATTCCAAATCCTAAACTTGAAAAACTACTACATGCAATTGAGTAGCCTAATTACCATCGTGCAATTGCATTTTTATGAAAATGAAAATTTTAGGGTTTTAATAAAGGATAACAAATTGGGGTATAAAATCAAGAAAGCTGTTAAAGGCATGTGGGTAATTTGGTACCGATGAAAGCAAACTCCGACTAATACACCAAGAACAAGGTCTCTATACTATTTGCGGAAATATAAAAATTATCTAACCTTTGTAAAATTGGTGAAGAACTAAAGATGCTAAGAAGATTTAAAAGTCTTGAAAAAGGTTTATCCTGAGGCTCCGACAGACAATCATCTCCGGCGATTCAACGAAGAACACAAAACAGCAGTGGCCAGTGGATAAAGTTGCAAATGGCGTGAGCGACAGATTCGATTTTTTAGAAGAGTTTTTTCCTCTCTAAATAATTTAGAATTTCTTTGATTGATCTGAGTTTTTTTAATTAGATTTAAAACTAATTGACTTTTAAAATATTAATGGATTTAAAGTTAAAATTTATTGTCTTAGTGCTTTAAATGAGTACAGAAATCGGGCTAAATATGAACGAACGAATATAAACGAACATAAATGAACAAAAATAAACGAACGAATTACCGAGTGTTCAAGAACGTAAATGAACGAACGAGCCATTTGTTCGTGTTCGTTCATTTAACTAAACGAACATAAAATCTTGTTTATGTTCGTTCGTTTAATAAATAAATGAACATAAATGAAATTTCCGTTGAACGGTTCACGAACTGTTCGCTGAACGTTCGATTCATTTACATGGACTATGTAAAGTCATTATTACAATGCCTAAAATGTATGTGAAAAATGAAATCTTCTAGCGTCTTCCATTTTTGAAAGAGATTTTGATCTTTCTTCCATTAATCATCCTTCTTGGAGCCGATCTTGCCCCAACGTTGACATAATCATCATTGCTTCACAGGAAACATATGGTCATTGTTCTCAATCAAGAAATCTTTTACTCTTGGTCATATCACTCATTCAGTCTTGGTTTAATTGTTTGGAGAAGGATCTTTGGTAATCTTGACTGATAAGCTTGGATTTCATTATGGATCAATGTCAGGGTAAAGACCTCTTTGGATGTCTTTGAATGGACACACCTATCACATGATATATCACCTCTAATGTCTGTAAAGTTGTTCAGTTTATCATGGAAGAGAACCGAAAAACTAATAGGCATCTAAGTTGCCTTAAATGATGTCAAGCACTTTCGTGCTCCTTGTGAGTTCTCAGGTTGTTTGCACGAAACCTTTGTAACACAGTTGATCTTCATTTTAAAAGTTTGATATGATCATTTCATGTTCATTTGAATCGCTATAGCCATCAAGGTTTGCTAATTAGATGATAATTTTAGAGTACTTGAAGAGTTTGATTGTCTCTTCCGTGTATTGTTTCCTTATTTACAGGATATGCTTATACGAGTGGTTATTACTCAAGACTTAATTCCTAAATAAATTTTAAATTGGGAGTTCTTTTAAATTGGGTTTTGAAAGAATTACATCAATGAGCTCTACATTTAAGAAAGGAAGTTAGAGTTCATATAACTCAGATAAGAAGGTATGACAGTTGAGAAGTATTTTAGAGAGTTCAATCGACTTGGTCATTATGCTGCCAAACTGATTCCTAATGATCATACAAAATGTATTAAGTTTGAAAGTGGGACTAACCAAGACATGATGGTATGTAATCCTTTAGACCCAACTCAGGTGCTACAATCAAATTTAGAAAATCATATTAGTCACTAGAGCGACCCATATTTTAATGTAATAACTTGAGAGTTTTCATAATCCTTATTCATTATTTTTAAGAAACATATTAATAGAAGCACACTTACTTTCATTTCATAATAAAACACCTGTTTAAATGATTAAGAGATATATAACCCTAATGTCAAAAAGATTTTTCTAAAAAAAACAAATTTGATTTTTTTTAAATCTGGTTTTTAAAAGATACCGTCTCAAATAATTTAATGGCATGTTAATAATAAAACGTGATTCGAGGAGTCGCCACCAATCTTTGATAGGGTGTGATTGGGCACCAAAAACGTATTTTCCATTTTAATAAAAATTATTGATTTTAATTAAAACAACAAATTTGTGGTCTTCGTCACCAAAATTTGAGTTCAAGAGTCGATTATGCGTGGGGAATGATTAGCACCCCTATAGAGCCCTAAATCAGTCTTAATCGATTAATTAATTGTATTTGCAATGAAATTTAAGAATTTGAGTTTAATTTAATTTAAGATCCCATACAAATAATATTCTTTGAATTTTAGGACAAAACAAAATAATATTTAATTATTTTCTATCAAGAAGAATCAACCTCTCATGCCTTAAACCAGTTGATTCTTACCCTAATCGAAATAAAAGAATATTACAATTTCATCCCCAAATTCATTATTAATTCCAAGTTTAAATGCACAAGTAAAAATAAATTTAAGATAACAATAAAACCTTCTTTGAATTTTAGGAGAGAAAATGGAAATATTTAATTATCTTCTATCGAGAAGAAACAACCTCTCATGCCTTAAAGTAGTGATTTCTTACTCCAATCAAAATAAAGAAATATTATTATTTACTTCTAAAATTTGATATTAATTCGAGAAAAAATGATAATATCTAATTATTTCCAATTCAGAATAAATGATCTCTCATGCCTTAAAGCAATAATTTATTACTCCAATCGAAATGAAGAGATATTACTATTTCGTCCTAAAATTAAATATTAATCCAAGAGAAAACGATAATATCCCATTATTTCCAATCGAGAATAAATGACTTCTCATACCTTAAAACAGTCATTTATTACTCCAATCGAAATGAAGAGATATTACTATTTCATAATAAAATTCAATATTAATTCGAGTGTTACTATTTTGAAATCCCATTGAAAAATACATGAAAAAATAAAAGAAATTAAAACCATACATTAAGCAAGTACAATTAATTATTTATTTTACCCACATTTAATGAGAATAAGGATGTTCAATTATTTAAATACACCGAGACAAGACTTTAGATTCGATCTAACAGTCTTTTCTCACTGAACTTAATTAAAAGAACATGATCTTTTTCTCAATCCCCAAATTTTAAAATGCATTTAATTTAATTCATGTCACTTAATGGGATAAGCTTTCATTTTAAAATTATCGAAGGTAACTTGCTTATACGTTAAGACAATCACTTTACGACGATCTTAAAATGAACGAATATTACCCTTAGTCGAATTATTTTGATTTGAGTCAAGAAACGCTTATGAGGGTATCATGCAAATTAATTTAAAATAAAGAACAAAACTAATTAGTGACCAAAATAAAATAACATAAAAGCAACATGCAAAAATTAAAATAAAACAAAATGCAAATAGGACTAGAATGTAAACAAACAAATCATCATGTCAAAAATTAAAATAAAATAAAGTACAAAAGTGATCAAAAGGAACATTTTTAACATTAAGTGCTAAAATTACAAAGAATAGAAATAAGAAAGATATGGGGACCAAATTAAAATAAAATAAAATTGCATGGTTAGATTAAATAAAATAAAAAATAGATCGAAGACCAAAATATAAACATGTTGAAACTACATGGATTACTAAATGATTATACCTTTTTTACAAGCCTAACACATGCTTCTAAAGAAAAATGAGTAAATTACTAAATCAAACCATAAATATTAAAATAAATTAAATCATTACTACACATGACCAAAATGCAAAAACACGCCTAAATAAGGGAGACTAATCAACAAATATCCCAAAACATACATAATATGTTGTAATCACCATTTTCTGCCAAACTGAATCTTAAGCCCAAACCCCCAAAATAAAACCTGAACCAACCCCAAAAAAGACTTAACCCATATCTAACCCTAACCCTAGCCCTAGGGTAGCCGCCCAAGCCTCCCAACCAAAGGCCACAATTCTCTACCACCAAATAGGGTAGATTGCTACCCCGACACGCCAAACTCCATTCCACGTCACTGCATCAGAAACAACAAGGAAGAAACAAGATTTTATCATTTCGATTTTCTCTGTAATGGGTATAAACCCTGAATAAAAATCACTATAAAACTCTCTTGGCTCGGTCGAAAAAAACTTTGTTGTAACACTGGATTTTTTCGAAGTAATGACAACCAGATTTTCAAGGTTATTTTTCTTGTTAGCTTTTGAATAGTTCTTTTTTTGTGCTCTTAGTTTCGAACCCATGCAAATATTATAAAAAAGACTCTTTTTTGGTTTTCGAGTAAACGATATTGCTTTCAGCTTCATTTAAAAAAAAGTGATATTGTGAGGGGAAATCCATTTATGTTTCGAATAGCAAAAAAAAAAAAGGTTTTTTAGTCGAATAACAACCACAACATGTTCCTAGTAAAGAAAATAATGACAAAAATAAAAGGGGTAACATATGGAGTTTTACCTGGGTCGTATAGGTGTCACCGGAGTTCGGGGAGCCGAAGAGTTTTAGCCGATTTCGTGTAGGTTAGGGGGTTTTCGGTGGTTTTAAGCCCTACACTAGGTCCTAGGTGGGTAGATCTAAGTTCGTTGTAAATTTTGGGTTGTTTTGGGTTTTCTGAACGACGTCTGCAGCGGACAAAGCGGTGGCTGGCCAGCGGCTATATGGGGTTCAGGGTGGTCGGCAGTAAAGGGGAGAGCATTTTAGAATTTTTTTTTGTTTTTTTGGTTTGGTTTAAAAAAGAAAGAACAAAAGAAAATTTTCATATATATAGGATAAATTTATGGTATAATCACGCTTAGGTCCTTAAACGTTTAGCGTGTTTTTGTAGTTTGGTCACCTGTAAGGGCCAAAATTGCTATTTTTTTCTTTTATGTGAGTGCTTTGTTATTTTTGGGTTATTCACATTTTACTCCCTCGTAATTTAGCAAGTTTTTGCATTCTGGTCTTGTAGGGTTTAAAATTAATTTTCCCTTCTCTTGCATGTTTTTTTTATTATTTTGGTAAAATTGTTGTTTGGTCCCTGTAAGTTAGGTTTGTTTTTACACTTTAGCCATGTGTAGTGGCCTTTTAATTTTTTTAAAATGCATTTAGACTGATTTTGTATTTCTCCTTTTTTAGTTTAACAATTTCTTTTAGGTTTAAATAAAATGAATAATTACCTTTAGGTACCTATAGTTTCAGCGTGTTTTTGCATTTTAGTCCCTAAACTATTTTTTTATTTCCTTAGATTTAGCCATTTAATTTTCAATTTGTTTAATTTAACCCGTATTATATGTGTAATTTATATTTTAGGTTGAGAATTTAATGTTTATGCAATTTGGTCCTTTAATTTATTTTAGGTTTACCCTTCACTCTTAGCCCTTTAATTTTAGTACTTTTATATATTTTAATTGTCTTTAATATTTTATCCTTTGCATCCTTGATAGATCACTTTTTTATAGATTTAGTCCATAGTCTTTTAATTATTCTATTCGTATTAGGTCATTAAATTAAGAATTTTTTAATTTGGTCCTCGCTTTTGCTCGAGGTTCCAATTTAATTATTTGAATTGCAATATTGATTAAAATTAATTGAAATTAATGTCAGAACCTATACTTTAGTTAGATTTCAATCTAGTATTTTAATTTAGGGAATAATACGTGTCGTCCCTCACCTAAATGCTCAAGGGACTATCTCTATTATTCTATTCAATAATCGATTTAAAAATCAATTGGGTTAATATTAGAATCTACACTTAGGTTTATGCCTTTAGGTTTTTTAATTTTCATAATTCGACACTTTAAGTTAGAAAGATCCTTAATTTACCCTTAGCTAAGTTAGGATGAATAAAAATTTATTTGATTGCATTTTTTTAAATCTAAGGCAATGTTCATTTATTAGAGAATTAATAGCATATCTCCCGCAAGTATGCTCAGGGGGTGACTACTGCTGATTCCAAAAATAGGTCGACATCATTTTCGAAACCGCATCATGATTTCTAAAATTAAGGCAATGTCTGGTTATAGGCACAATAGCTAATCTCCCGTATTTATGCTAGGGGCAAGTGATATTTGCATTAATAAACGAATACCATTTTCAACTTTGCATCCATAATGATTTTTAAATTAAATAAAGTTTGTCATGGAAGATATTTTATTTAGAGATGTACGGAGAATTTTATACTAAGAGTGTTGAATTTATAAAATTATAGATGAGGAATTTATAAAATTATAGATGATGAACTTATAAAACTTTTGGAAGAAAAAAATCATCATTAAAAGATACAAAGAAAATATATGAATTATACGAGAATTTAAAATTTTCGAGGAGAAGACTGTTTCGTTCCTCTCGATTTAACCCTACTTTATTTATTAATTTTAATAATTAAATCATTTTGTTTACCGATTCTAACTACTATATCATTTAAATATAATTAAAAAAATTAATGTTGACGCCGCACCATTAACATAGTTTCCTCGAACGGAGTGGAGGTGCCCCTGTTAAAATCAAAAAATTTTATCTTCAATTTTCGTTGTGTAAACACTAATTTTTTCATTTCATTTTATTATTATTATTTTTAAAATTAAAATTATTATTATTATTAATATTATATATTGTATATATTATTATTATTAAATAAATAATTACAAGCCCATTTACAAAGAACCCGACCCATTTACAACCAAACCCTAAGGCCCGTTTATAGCTGGCCTAAACCCGAGATGGCCCAATGCTTCTAGGGTATCCATCTAAGCTTTCGGCCGCCTGAGTTCTCAACCGTTGGATCTGGCAAGAACCAACGGCCTTGATGCATCCAGAATAAACCCTAGGGTTATGATACCCTAAGGACCATGTGGTCGTCGCCGCCTCTTCGCTGCCGACGTACCGTTGCCCAACCGCCCCACGTTTACACCTCCACTGCCAGGTGCCTCAGCCAGCTGCTGCCGCCCTTGCCAGAAGCTTCAAAAGACCCAAACGGCCGTCCACGTCGCAGTTATAAGGTGAATCACCACATAGTTCGGTGACTCACCGAAATCCACCTTCAGGACCGTCATTATGAGCACCGTGGTGGCTATAAAAGCCACCATCCTCTGTAAAATAAAAAAGAAAAGAAAAGAGGAGGGAGCTGCCAATAGCAAAGACGACGAACGATAGAAAAAAAAGAGAGATATACGAGAGCAACAACAAACACAACAAGCTACCAACGATCCTAGTCAACGACTAACTAGTATAAAAAAGACAAGAGAAGAGAAGAGAAAGCTTTCTCTGTCGTCGGAGGCCTTCGAAACATCGTCGGAGAACCAAAAATACCGAAGGTATTTTCTTAGATTTAGGAGATTCTGGGGATTTTTAAGGGAAATGGATGCCGGATTCGACCTAAGAATAACATGATCTATAACTTAGGGTAATTTGGAAATTTTTGGCCACCGTTGACGGTGGCCAGCGATGGCAGACGGCTGCTGGCCGGTGTCCGGTTTCCCTCCGGCGAGGGAAACTTAGAGAGAAGCGAGAGAGATTTTGTTATCTCTCT
The DNA here is from genome assembly GCF_006381635.1 of Hibiscus syriacus. Taxonomy (NCBI): domain Eukaryota; kingdom Viridiplantae; phylum Streptophyta; class Magnoliopsida; order Malvales; family Malvaceae; genus Hibiscus; species Hibiscus syriacus. The sequence continues at coordinate 290,533 of NW_024062558.1, forward strand.
CTCTAGAGAGAGAATGAGAAATGAAGCTTTGGCCCAAGAGGGTCGGTTTTAGGGTATTTATACCCCTCCCAGAACGACGTCGTTTTGGGAAGGGGTGTGTTAGTAATTTCGCGTGTGTAATAACCATACTCGCAGCCATCTGAGTTTTGTAACATTCCATTTTGGTCACTAAAACCAACTTCAGTTTTATTAATTCGGTCTTCAAATTTTATTTAATTTATAATTTAGTCAATATCATACTTATATATATATTTAGGGTAAATACTATATTAGTCCCTTATAATTTTTATAATTTATATTTTAACCCGAATTATTTAAATAAGGCTAAATTACATATTTAGCACTTAGATTTTTTTATTCGAATTAGAGCCTTTAATTTTAATAATTATTATTTTAATCACTGATTAATAATTAAGAGATAATTACAGTATTAGTAATTATATTTTTATAATAATTCGAATTATGTTCATTAATTTTGATATTTTACATTTTAATCTTGTTGTTTAATTTTATTTAATTAATATTTATTTGCATTTTATTTTTATTATTTTCCTTTATTTTTCAATATGTTTAATTTTTTTTTTATTTTCATATTAGTCATATATATATATATATATATATATATATATATATATATTAATATAGTATTTATTTATTTTTTAATCAAAGAAAGGGCAATCTTAATACAACTATATGTCTATTCTGGTATTTTAAATAAATAAATATCTTGCTTATAAAAACCAAAATATATATACATTGTTTTATTTAAATTATCTTCTTAGGAAAATTATAATATTTTATTTATTTATTTATTAATATTGAAGAAAGGGGCTGTCTTAAAGCAACTAGAAGTCTTTTTCTGATATTTTTAAATAAATAAATATCCTATTTATAAAACTCTCTAAAAATATTTACTTATTATTTTATTATTTTTAGGAAAATTATTATATTCTTATTCTTATTTATTTTTTTATTTATATTAAAGAAAAGGCATTCTTAAAGCAACTAGATGTCATTTTCTGATATTTTTAAATAAATAAATGTCATATTTACAAAACCCTAAATATATATATATATATATATATATATATATATATATATATATATATATATAATATTTTTCCTTAGAAATATCATATTAAATTTGAAATAACCTGATTGTAAATTAAATTCATATTCGAATTCTTAAATTCTATTATTAGAGACAATTTATAATCGACATGGACCAATTTTGGTAGTTGTGGGGGTGCTAATCCTTCCCCAAACGTATGCGACCACGAATCCCTTTTTATTATTAAAAAAATGATTTTTTGGTTAAAAGCAGATCGATTTATCTTTTAACTGATGTTTTCTTTAAAAAAACTATTTTAAAATATGATTTTTAGGTATTCGACCTACTTAATCCAAAAGGCCGATGGCGACTCTCAAAACATTTTTTAAAATCAAAATCATTTTTTATCCACATTATTTTTCTCGCCAAGTAAAAATTTCGTGCCCATGCAAAAACAGGTTACGACAGCTTTGCGACTCCGCTGGGGACCCTGGTCAACCTAAGTCGATTATATATTATCTCTACAAGTTAGAAATTGAGAATCCAATTTTATTTAATTTATGATTCTTTTGATTTCTTTCAATTTTTTCCCCTTGTATATTTATGTTTATATTTAATTGCTTTTTATCAATTTGTGTGAAAATTTCTCCTCACACACAACACATGCATTGCATAACATAAGCTTTATAATCAAGCTTGTCCCTTTTAAGTGGGAGTGAAAGCGACATCTTTGTGAGAATTTATTCTCCGTGTCAGACCTAGCAAGTAACTTTCGGTGTTCATATATCCTATGTCTTCGTGAGGATTTATTCTCCGTGTTAGGCATAGGGAAATGTGTCCCCTCGAATTGAACTCGGCACACTTAAGTCTGTAATGGACTATTTGGCGGCCCAAAGGGGCACCAACAAGGACAATTCGAGTACCTTTACTCTTAGAACTAAACCTGCATATAATAAACCTTAGAAATTCTGTTGATTTAAGACAATACTGAACCTGTCCGTAGGTGTACACAAATGAGAAAAAAGCTCTAGCTTTTAATTTATTTCATTTTTTTCCAAAGAAAGCATGGAACTAGAAAGCATGAAGTTAGGATTTATACCTTGGTAGATAGATTTTTTTCTTTCCATTAATTGGTACTAACCAATTTATTTTTTCCTTTCTCATTTTTATTTTTCATACATTTTGTTTTACTCTAATTTGTTTATATTAATTTCTTTTGTTTGCATTGCATGATCATGACATAACCAAAAGGTGTTGATTCGAAAGACTGTTCATCAAATTGGAAAGAATTCATAAATGGACAAAAAGTTTTATGATCAAACAAACTAAGACGCATCTAAGGAAAGACATTCTGAGGGAACTCCGAACATAGAGGAGAGTTATACACCCAAAGATCGTATTCCCATTGAAGAGAAAAAGGAGATACGAGAAATAAGAGAGCAAATGTCCAAGATGATGGTTAGAATATCTGTTTTGGCCAAAGGAAAAGAGATTCCTTCACAAAAAGAGAGAGAGCTCAATGAAAATAATCCTGCAATCTCATATATACAAGGGGCTTCTGATCCTAACCAATTTGAAAAATTACATACAATCATCATTCGTATTCACAAGTTGCCTGGAGATACCAAAGAAATGGTAACAACTGTAAAAGTTCCCAGAGATGAGAAGAAATCATCTGAAATCGTCGAAGTTTAGTCTGCACCCGGCGTCTAAAACTCAGGTTCAATCTAAGACAAAAGGTGGTTCTCATTTTGATACTATCCCTATATCATATAAAGAGTTATATAAGAAGCTACTTGAAGCACGAGAAGTGGTTCTATACTACATAAAACCGTTTTAGCCTCTGTATCCGAATTGGTATGACATCAATGTTTCTTGTGAATATCATGCCTGAGCTCAAGGACATATCATTGAGAATTGTCTTGCCTTCAAACGTCGAGTCCAAAGTCTTTTGGATCATGAAACCTTACAATTTATGATAAACGATCGACCTAGTTTGGTAACTGAAGGTCCTGCTAGATTAATACCAAAAGTCTTCAAAGGTAAGAGTATCAGTATGGGTGTCCCGAAGGAAGAGGATTTGTTGAGGTCTGAGGCTCAAATACGCCATTTAGAGATTGAAAATGATAAATTGAGCACCAAAATGGAAACCATGCATGAAGATTTCCAGAATGCTAGTCAAGCCTTTCAAAATGCTGGCATAGGAAACACCCCAGAAGAGTGGATAACAAGGGTCACCAAATTGAAAAATAACTACAACATAAATGAAGGACGAGCCAAGAAGTTTTCTCATGATTTACGAGTTGCAGAAGAAAAACGCAATACATCTGTCAGTGAATTGAAAAGATGTCAAGTTAAAAATCAAATTGAATAGTGCTATAATCAAATATTCATATCAGATTCATCGATGTGAGATTGATGTTGAATTAGAAGTCACTATGACCAAGAGCAATACATTGAAGAAATATTTGAATGATTATGGAAATCTTGTACGAGAACTTCTTGAACACAAAGATTATTTCACAAGACAAAATGTACAACATTGTTTACAACTCCAAGAATTGATACAAAAGATGAAGGAAAAATACAATATCATGAAGGAAGCTGCTGCTCAAGCAAACAATGTGGCTCATAAGCTGGTGGACTTAACTGGCTTTGCAAGAGAATTAAAATAGATTGATAAATCCACACTTGAGCATGAGTGGAAGTTAATTTGGCTTTTAAGGGAATATAGAAATTAAGAGTGAAAGCTATCCCTTACATGTAAAAGTTTTGTTTGATGCACCGAAACTTTTGTGTTCAGTGAAACCTGTTTTAAGATGATCACTCTTGAATAACACCTTTGTTGCATTTGCATTTTGCATTCATATTTTTCATTACATTTTTATGTTTGTATTTGCATTTTTATATTTTCATGTACATTTTCATTTTATATTTGCATCTTTGCATTACACAATTTTCATTCTTATTTTTTCATTTTTACATTTTCGCATTTACTTTACAGTTTCATTTAAGTATTGTTATATGCATTGGTTATAAAAACATATAAATAATTCATGAAAGATTTTGTAACAGTAAAATCGAGACCATTCATTCATATTATTGTACTATCATCATAAAAACAATGGAGCAATCTTATGAAAGACTACAAGATCAGTGGCCAGAACAATTGACAGGGTTACCTCAGGATACAAGGAAAGAAGCTTCAGATTCAGTACCAGATGGATCAAATCAAATTATTCAGGGGATGGCATCTGATAAATAAGAGATAATTGCTAAAGAGCAACCATGTTATCATATTGAAGAGTCGAGAATTATAACATACCCTGGGGCATCCCAATCGACCCCAAAGAATAACCTCATTAATTATTCACAATATGAGGAGAGATTCAAGAGGGCAGATGAAGCAATCAGAAATATGAAAGGTGTTAATGCCTCCCACAAAGAATTAGAAGAAAGAGAGCTCAGCTTGGTTCCAGATTTGGTTATTCCCCATGAATTCAAAATGCCTGATTTTGAGAAATATGATGGCACTAGTTGTCCCCTAATCCACCTGAGAATGTTTTGCAGAAAAATGGAAGAATATTTAAGTTATGATGATCTGTTAGTTCATTCTTTCCATGATAGCCTCGTTGGCCCAACAGTAGTATGGTACAATCAGTTGACCCAAAAACAGATCAAGAGATGGATTGATCTAGCTGATGCATTTTTGGGACAATATCGGTATGTTAAAGGCTTAGCTCCAACACGTATGGATCTTCAAGGAGTAAAAATGGAAGCCAATGAAGGGTTTCAGAAGTATGCTTAGCAGCACAAGTTCAACCTCCCATGTTAGAAAAAGAGATATCACATATGTTTCGTGATACCCTTCCTACTCATTTCTTTGAGTTAATGTTTGCAAATTCGATGTAAATTCAAGAATATTATGAAAAATGGAGAATTTATTGAAAATGTGATCAACAAAGGAAACTCAAAATTCGCATCCAAGAGCCCGACGGATCAGAGAACGAAAGTTGATGATGTGAATGAATGCCGCATCCAGAGTCCCCGCAACTGCAAAAGAAAAAGAGTAAGTAGTTGTTCAGATCGACCAAAGAAAGTCACGCGATTGAGAAATACTTTGGAGGTGTTCCAAACTTCCGTTTCAGACTTGTATCCTCATTTGATTAAAGGTCAGTACATCACACCAAGATCAATCAAAATACCACCAAACCCTTCTGCTCATAGCTATGATCAAGGTAGTGTTTGTGATTTCCACTTGGGAATATTTGGGCATTCTACGAGAAATTATATGCAACTGTTAAAGGAAATAGAGATGCTTGTTGACAAGAGAGTCTTGACACAAAAGATGATCAAGAATTGGGGGGCAAATAAGGATGAAAATCCTGGGCCAAGTTCACACCCAGCATTCGAGGAATGATAGAGCAAGCTAAACAAAAGAAGTGGAAGTTGTTATCTACCACTGTAGTACTTTCTACTTTCAGCATCTTGTTTGCACATGTTTTTTGTTCCTTTCTCTGTCTTTTGTGCAATAAATAAATTTGTGTTGCTTTTAAGGTTATGAGCATTGAGTCAATTTTGCAATCTTGCAGTTCTTTGAATATCAATTAGATTAAAAAATTCTTAATGATTAAAGTTATTATCTTTGACAGAATATCAAGATTGAAAACCAGAAAAACAAGGACCCTTGGCTTGGTATTAGAAAAAAGGCTTGGCATTCAAATATAAAGGTGTACAATGTGGAGCATCTTGTGTAACATTGCAAAGCTGACTAGATTGCTTTTCTATTTATGAAGTCCGACGATGAAACTTTGACAAATCTAGTCTAAAGTCATTTGGTAATGAGATTTTCTAAATTCCACCAGACACCTAGGCTATAACAAGTTCTTCTAAAAAAATGAAAAAAAGAATCATATATTCAAAGCATGACCTTGATCAGATATTTGGCAGTTCGGTGTTTGCTCCACTGTGATTGTCAAGTCAAAGACATTGTGATGAGTTGAGCCCTTTAATTAGTCCAATAAAGGCTAATGTTAAAAAAAGAGTCATATATTCAAAGCATGACCTTGATCGGGTATTTGGCAGTTCGGTGTTTGCTCCACTGTGATTGTCAAGTCAAAGACATTGTGATGAGTTGAACCGTTTAATTATTCCAATGAAGGCTAATGTCAATAAAGGTAAATTCAGCTAGTCAAAATGGCAAAAGAAGACCTGTTATAGTCTATTCTACACACGTACACACATAAATCTAGTTATTAGATCGATGTTTTCACATTGCTTTATCAAGGATTTCAGAGAATTGAAATGGAAGTATTCTAGAAGGTCTAGTAACCGTTATGCTAGATTTTTCATTTTGTACGCATCCGGTTAAAATACCAAGTCCTTAAAGCGAGGTGTGTGACAAAGTTCACAAAGAGCGAGAGAGGAGTGACATCTTAAATAGATGTAACCATAGAAAATAAGAAAGCCATCCTGAAACTAACCCATAAATCTTGATACTTGTCAAAGAGCTATAATTCTCAAACATTAAAGAGTTGTTGATTCTTTTGATATTCTTTGAATTCATGCTTATGATTTGATTTTATTGTGAACCTGTGATAGGCAACATTTTACAAAATTCTTTCATTCTTCAATAAAGAAAAGAGGAAAAACATTTTCAAATAGGACATCTCAAATGAGAAAAGTCCTTGAAGTAGGTTGTGGTTTATTCTACCTCTATTATAGAAAACAAATGAGGCCATAATGATGAAGCATTTCATTTTCTTGAAAGCAAGTGGTCCAAGAATCCAGAAATTCTGGAAAATTTAACTTGTGACATTATTAAAAATTCATCAAAAAGATTATCACTTATCTCATGCTGAGAGCTATAAGCATCACCAGACAAATTATTTTCCCCAACCATCAATCCATGTCTCCTAACAGATCCTCCAATCACAGAGCTATAAATCCCATTAGATGTATTATGGGAATGAACAAGTCCACCACATGCACTCTAGTTATACCGTGATATTGGCTCAAGTTTTGTTACATCATTGCTGCTTCTTCCATGCCGATCATTTTCCTTGTCAGGATTAGGTCATTATGTCATTCAGAAGATTGCTGAACTTGAAATTGAGAATTTATAAGTACAGGATAAAACATTGGAACAGATCCTACAATTATAGGCCTTTCATATGGGGTAACATTGGTTAGAGGATTCCAAAAGTAGAGGTAACCAGTTTTATCACCAACTAAACATTTTCATAGTTTAGGAAGAGTGTGATATATATTGGACCATTAGAAGAGACAGTCGTTGTAGCAGCCATTACAATAAAAGACACCAACAAAAATCCTCGAATTCATCCCAGTGATGTCTATTTCTTCTGGTAAGGTTGTTACATGGGATACCACTAACTACAAGGTTGAATCTGCCAAGTCTACTCATCAATTGCTCCAACCGATCACCATTCAGTTCTTGCACATATACTTTAAAAAATATGTCGAATAGGTAAAGGGCAACATCTGCACCATCTATCCCAAAGAAAAGAGACAGGACATTGATATACCTGGGGAACATGTCTCTTAAGACCGAAAGATGATAAGCCACTGTGTCGGCCTGGAATGGATTACCAAGCGATTTATACCACTCTATCCGACTAGACCCCTCCATATCTAGAAGATGATCACCTCATTCAGAAGATGCACATATCTTAGACGTTTCCGTCAGAATGATTGAGTACTTCTTAAGTTTATGACAACATGAAGAGAATTCCTCAAATTACTTTACAACACTACTGTTTAGTGACACAAGAATGAGAGTATTCGAGATAAACAGATTTGGGGCACGAATAAAGCCACAAGTACCTATAACAGTGTATTGTCAAAATTGGACCTCGTGGGGATCATGATATTCAAGTCAAACAGACCATTGAGAGTAAGCATTACAATTTAGAATGTTGGGGAATTTTGAAGGCCCAATTCAGACAGATCCATGTGGGACATCTTGAAGGCCCATTTCAAATAGAAATAGAATGTTAGGGCATCTTGAATGCCTAATTCAAACAGAAATGATCTATGTGGGGTATTATGAAGGCTCACAGCAATATGAATATGTGGGCATTCTTGGAGGCTCATTTTAGCAATAAACAAATGTTGGGAAATCTCGAAAGCCCATTTCAGACAGAAATGATTCATGTGAAGTATTTTGAAAGTTTATTTTGAGGGTTCACATCATCAAAGAACAATTTTGAATGCATTTTGAACGTTCATATCAGCAAATGTTAGGGCATGTTGAAGACCCATATCATCTTATGGAAAAATCATTGCTTTGAGCAAATATTTCCAATGAGACAGAAAGGTATGAAGAATGAAAATGGTGAAGCAGTGACAGTGAAGCTGACTATACATAATTACTTTGTTCATCAGGCAGTTGTATTAGGGTCATGGTGTTGAACAAATATTTACTCAGCAAGTATGGTTTGAAATACCCAATCTTCTTAACCATGTGTCATATGACAGCGTGTTCTTTGTTAAGCTACATCACGGTTGCATGGATAAAGATAGTCCCCTGGCATACCATTCGATCCAGGGTTCAGTTATTCAAGATCTCGCCTTTGAATTTGATTTTTTGTGTGTCAGTGATGATTAGAAATATTTCTTTGAGGTTTTTGGCAGTTAGTTTCAATCATACTGTTGGGGCTACGAAGCTGTTTTTTACAACAATTTTTGCTTACTTGATCAAATTGAAGAGGGAAGCTCGAGATTATGTATATTACCCTTATTCCCATTGTTACTGGGATTATCATTGCCAGTCGGGGGTGAACTAAGTTTTTATCTATTTGGTTTATCATGTGCGTTTCATCTACAGCAGCAAGAATCCCATGGACCTCTTTCTGTATATGGCTCATATAGTTAATGTGTTTCTACTTCATACAACACTCATTATGGAAGAAAACGTGATCGGTATCACACTTGCCCTTGCCCGAGATGATATCAAGATCAGTTGGTATCTCTTATTCAATTCGGCATTAGCATATTTTTTGAATTTGACCAACTTTTTGGTCATGAAACACACCAGCATCCCATTTGTATTCCCATTGAGTTTTGTTCTCAAGTGGTCTTGTGACATCATACAAAAGCTTTGAACACTATACAAATAGCTTCACTGGCATACATCTGTGTAGAAGCCACATGAAAGGATGAATGTGTTGTCAAATGTATTACGAACATCTATACAGAAGACACAGGAAATGATGAATGTGTTGTCAAATGTTTTACGAACATCTGTACAAAAGACACAGGAAATGATTAATCTATTGTCAAATGTTTGACGAACATCTTTGCATAAACCATATGAAATGATGAAATTTTGTCAAGTGTTTTACGAACATCTGAGCAGAAGCCACATGAAAGGATGAATGTGTTGTCAAATGTTTTACGAATCAGTTATGGTGCTGAACCAATGCTGCGATCATATGGTGTTTCCATTTTTGATTCAAGATGAAGCATGTTATATTCAACCCTAAGGTTAGAAGTGAGATATGATGAAGATTTCTTTCTACAGAAGTGGAGCCAACTAAGATTGAACAATATATTGTTGTTAAACATCTCGACATGATATGATCCAAGTTGCCTTATTCGAGACTTGATTAGATGTGGAGACATGAAAGGAATTAGGATAAATCCTCCTTGTGATGTGTTCAAGAGTCAAATCAGAATAGACTCTACTTTTTAATCCATCCCTACTGAGTTAGGCATATTTACATCTACACTCTTCAAAGATGATAGATTCACTCTCCAAATATGATAGATTCTCTTTTCAAAAATGAAAGCTTTATTGGATTTTTACACAAGTCCAAGAAAAGAAAGCCGATGTTATCAAAGACAAAATAGGGGCATCAAAGTCATAATTCTGATTATGACAAGAGTTCCACAAATGAAACATTTCTTCTGAGACTTTAATGAAAATAAAGAAGACACAAAGATAAAGTTGATCAAATAGTTCTTCAGAAATGAAAGCTTGATAGCATAATTGGCTACACTGATATTCGAAGGTAACCCTGGCAATAAATGATCAAGTGAAGGAAGACCGAGTTCGCCACTTTGAAGTCAAATGAAGATTGCATCAACATGCATGCATTCATAAGAACATCATTTACACAATAAACAATGCATTACATTGATACATTTGATTGCATTCAAATATGAAGTTTTACAGATCTTCATATTAAAAAGAAGATTCATGATGGAAAACACCTTACAAAGGGAAGGTAGAATTCAAATCACATCAGGAGAGGCAAACATCGGAAGAATAGATGGTCGCAATCCATAAAAAAGTATTATTTTGGGGCATGTTACCCAATCAACCAAGTTATTTTGAAAAAAATGAGAAAACGATTTCTAAAATTTCTCATTTAAACTTTTCTGAAAATGAAATTATTGAATAGTAAGAAAACGATTTCCAAAGTTTCTTACTTAGTAAACCATTTCCCACATCTGTAAGCCCTTCAGTGCATGATGTTTTGAAAAAGCCTTCAGGAGCTTTTTGATGTTTTCAAAACCTTCAGGTCATCTATAAGCCCTACAGTACATGATGTTTTCAAAAAGCCTTCGGGAGCTTTTTGATATTTTCAAAACCTTCAAGTCATCTGTAAAACTTGCAGTGCAGGATGTTTTCAAAAAGCCTTCAGGAGCTTTTTGATATTTTCAAAGCCTTCGGGTCATCTGTAAGCCCTTCAGTGCATGATGTTTTCAAAGCCTTCGGGTCATCTGTAAACCCTTCAGTGCATGATGTTTTCAAAACCTTTGGGTCATCTATAAGCCCTTCAGTGCATGATGTTTGCAAAGTCTTCGGGTCATTTGTAAGCCCTTCAGTGCATGATGTTTTCAAAACCTTCGGGTCATCCATAAGCCCTACAGTGCAGGATGTTTTCAAAAAGCTTCGGGAGCTTTTTGATATTTTCAAAACCTTCGAGTCATCTGTAAGACCTTCAGTGCATGATGTTTTCAAAACCTTCGGGTCATCTGTAAGACCTACAGTGCAAGATGATAAGACCTTTGGGCCATTCATAAGACCTCTGGACATAATGTTTTCAACATTTCCATCCTAATTAATAGAAGTCAAATGAAAAACTTATTGTCTTTTCGTCTTTGCTCTATTCTTGTTAACACAAGAATGAGCAAAGAGGAGCAGCTGTAAACACTAATTTTTTCATTTCATTTTATTAATATTATTATTATTATTATTAATATATATTATATATTATTATTATTAAATAAATAATTACAAGCCCATTTACAAAGAACCTGACCCATTTACAACAAACCCTAAGGCCCGTTTACAGCTGGCCCAAACCCGAGATGACCCAATGCTTCTATAGTTTCCATCTAAGCTTCGAGCCGCCTCAATTCTCAACCGTTGGATATGGCAAGATCCAACGGCCTTGATGTATCCATAATAAACCCTAGGGTTATGATACCCTTGGGACCACGTGGTCACCGCCTCTTCACTGCAGATGCACTGTTGCCCAACCGCCGCCTACAAGAGCATTCCAGCCGCCCCACGTTTACACCTCCACTGCCAGGCGTCTCAGCCAGCTGCTGCCACCCTCGCCAGAAGCTTCTAGAAGACCCAAACGACCGTCCACGCCGCAGCTATGAGGTGAGTCACCACATAGTTCAGTGACTCACCGAAATCAACCTTCAGGACCGGTCGATGGCGAGCACCGTGGTGGCTATAAAAGCCACCATCCTCTGCAAAATAAAATAAAGAAAGAAAAGAGGAGGGAGCAACCAACAGCAAAGACGATGAACGACAGAAAAAAGAGAGAGATATACGAGAGCAAAACAAACACAACAAGCTACCAACGATCCTAGTCAACGAAAACCAGTATAAAAAAAGAAAAGAGAAGAGAGAGCTTACTCTATCGTCGGAGGCCTTCGAAATATCGCCAGAGAACCAAAAATACCGAATGCATTTTCTTAGATTTAGGAGATTCTGGGATTTTTAGGGGAAATGGATTCCGGATTCGGCCTTAGAACAACGAGATCTATAACTTAGGGTAATTTGGAAATTTCCGGCCACCGTGGTGGTCGGCGACGGTAGACGGCTGCCGGCTGGTGTCCGGTTTCCCTCCGGCAAGGGAAACTTAGAGAGAAGCGATATAGATTTTGTTATCTCTCTCTCTCTCTAGAGAGGGAATGAGAAATGAAGCTTTGGCCCAAGAGGGCCGGTTTTAGGGTATTTATACCCCTCCCCGAACGACGTCGTTTTGGGAAGGGGTGTGTTAGTAATTTCGCGCGTGGAATAACCATACCCACATCCATCTGAGTTTTGTAAAATTCCATTTTGGTCACTAAAACCAACTTCTATTTTATAAATTCGGTCTTCAAATTTTATTTAATTTATAATTTAGTCACTATCATACTTATATATATATTTAGGGTAAATACTATATTAGTCCCTTATCATTTTTATAATTTATATTTTAACCCGAATTAATTAAATAAGGCTAAATTACATATTTAGAACTTAGATTTTTTTATTCGAATTAGAGCCTTTTATTTTAATAATTATTATTTTAATCACTGATTAATAATTAAGAGATAATTACAGTATTAATAATTATATTTTTATAATAATTCAAATTATGTTCATTAATTTTGATATTTTACATTTTAATCTTGTTGTTTAATTTTATTTAATTAATATTTATTTGCATTTTATTTTTATTATTGTCCTTTATTTTTCAATATGTTTAAATTATTATTTTATTATTATTTTCATATTAGTCACACACACACACATATATATATATATTTGTTTAATTAATAGTATTTATTTATTTTTTAATCAAAGAAAGGGCAGTCTTAATACAACTAGATATCCTATTATGGTATTTTAAATAAATAAATATCTTGCTTATAAAAACCAAAATATATATACACTATTTTATTTAAATTATCTTCTTAGGAAAATTATTATATTATATTTATTTATTTATTAATATTGAAGAAAGGGGTTGTCTTAAAGCAACTAGAAGTCTTTTTCTGATATTTTTAAATAAATAATATCTTATTTATAAAAGTCTAAAAATATATATTTACTTATTTTTTAGGAAAATTATTATATTCTTATTAATATTTATTTAATTATTAATATTAAAGAAAATATAGTCTTAAAGCAACTAGATGTCATTTTTTGATATTTTAAATAAATAAATGTCATATTTACAAAACCCTAAATATATATATATATATATATATATATATATATATATATATATTTTCCTTAGAAATATCAGATTAAATTTGAAATAACATGATTGTAAATTAAATTCATATTCATATTCGAATTATTAAATTCTATTATTAGAGACAATTTATAATCGACATAGACTAATTTTGGGCGTTGTAGGGGTGTTAATCCTTCTCCAAACGTAACCGACCACAAATCCCTTTTTATTATTAAAAAGAACGAATTTTTGGTTAAAAGAAGATTGATTTATCTTTTAACTGATGTTTTCTTAAAAAAAACTCTTTTAAAAGGTGATTTTTAGGTATTCGGCCTACCTAATCCAAAAGGCCGATGGCGACTCTCAAAACATTTTTTAAAATCAAAATAATTTTTTATCCACATTATTTTTTCCGCCAAGTAAAAATTTCGTGCCCGGACAAAAACCGGTTACGACACGTTGAACACAAAAATAATACTTAAAAATCATTGAGAATCTTTTGCGGGAAAATTTACAAGGGTCCAGAGATGATTTCACCTCGACATAATTAAAATATTCTAAAAACATAGAGCATCCTCCGCATGGAATACACGTAGGCTTGGAAACAACTTCGCACGACTTAGTTAAAATATTCCAAAAGTGTGGTGAGTCTGGAAACAACTTCGTCCGACTTAATTAAGATATCTCAATAAAGCAATGAGAATCCTTCGTATAGAATACATAAAGGTGCGAAGATATATAATGGCCCAAATTTTCGAGTCAACGTTCGGGCATTGACCCAAAATTCTTTGAATATAAAAATTACAGTGTGGAGTTTTCATGGGATGAAATTGATATCAATCAGATAAGAAATCGATATAATTGGAGATAAAAAGAGGAATTTAAATTTGGGTTGAAGTGAGAAGGACTTTTAGTGCAATTTTCCTACTGGGGAAAAATCATGGTTGATTCTTGGGAGATCTCATGTTGATTTGGTCTGGCTTTTAGAGGAAATGTGAATAGCCTTTTACTTCTACCCTTCCTAAAACCTCATATTTAATAACTCTACATTTACTTTTGCCTCTCTCATCTTATTCAAGCTAGAACAAGAACAAAGCTTCAACTTTTCTTCTTCCTCTCTATTATTCTAAGGTTTCCAAGGTAAGATTAGTGATCTACGGATCATAAGTTCAAGTTGAGTTCACCATCTTCTCCCATTGTAGTTTTGAGATTCAAAGAGACTTTAGGGCAGATTTAAGCTCCAGGAACTTCCTACAACTTTCCCATTTGAATTACTTGTAACCTAGATGTTTTTTAGCAAGTAATAATCTTTTTTTTAATGCTAGAAACTTCTTTCAAGCTTTGGATTAGAGGAAGAGAGGTGCAAGATCTCCCCAACAACGAGAACATGAAGGATTTGGTTTTAAGAAGAGGTAGAGAGCTTTTGGGTTCCTTGGAATCAGAGGTAACATTCTATAACTTTTCCCTACTACTTGTAGCTCATAATATTTAGAAATGTTTGCTTGTATAGGGTGTATGAGCATGTTGGTGTTTGGATTCTTGAAGATCGACTTGACGTAATATTTTTGTTTAAATGATGCATAATGACCACTAATGACTTCAATAAGCTTCAATAACTTAGGGCTTAAAACTAGTCTTTCCTTCAAGATGGTTGCATCCTGCAATATTCACCCCTTTAAGGGTGAATTTGGGGGTGATTCTTGAGTGAAATAATGCATTTTGGGTTGTAGTATCGATAATGGATGAATTGGTATCAATATCTCATGAACTAGGTAACATCTAGACATTTTGCAAGGATAGTATCTATACATTATTCTTGTAGTATTGGTACTACTCTAGTATCGATACTGAGGGCTTGGTATTGATACTAGGGTTATTTTTAGTAACTTCGAAACTTAATTTGGTAATGATACTCAAGGGAGTAATGATACTTTATAAGGTAATATCGATACTCAATGTATGGTATCGTTACAAAGCATATTTTAGTGAATTTTGGGGATGTTCTTTATACAATTACTTACGTGGAGTAAGGATACTCATGGGTTGATATCAATACCTATGTAAAGATATCAATACCATCGTGGATGTATGGTTGGTGAACTTCGATATATAGAATAGGACTTGAGGAAGAGTAGTTTGATAACAAGAAAAGACTTGTTAACATTTGCCTAAGGGTGAGAACATTGATAGTATGCGATTGAATAGCAACTTGAAAGTTAAAACATGAATAAATATGGTGGAGTAGATAATGAGTCATAACTTTATAATGGGAAACTAATAGTATGCGATGAGCAATAATGTGAATGTTAATAATGTGCAATCGAATGTAAAGCTCTCGAGTGAGAGATTGATTAGCATTGCGATTGAATAATGACGTGAGACTCGAGTGAAGAGCCTAGAAATATCATAATTGATCAATAAAGGGAAGATTAATTATACTCGAATAATAATGTCAATATCTTATAATAAAATGCTTAACTATGTGTGATGGGATGGTTACTTTAAAAGTAAGAACTTGATAATAATATGATGGATCATGTTAAATTTGATAATTATAGGAACTTTATGAGGTAAGATTCCATAAGGTTTATGCATTTCTTTGATACTCGAGAAACGAAAAGGACACCAAAGTTGCTTATATATGAAGGTCGTTAGTTATATTTGATGAATGTGTTCAATGGGTTATCCGAATATCTTAAAATTCGTGTTGAAGAACTTAATGTTGCTAGTTTGATGTTTCTCTAATATTGAGGTGGCCTAGACTCATCTGTATACTCTAAGGAGTAGGTTAGTCAGGTGTACGTTCCTGATGTACGAGTGACCTAAGTCTGACTTGAGGTATTTGACATTATAGGCCAGTTGGATGTACATTCCTGATACATGTGTGACCAAATTACCAAGGTTAATGGACTAGAGGGGTGTGAGTCTCATTATACTTGTGTGATATCATATTACATCATAATGAATACTTGTTTGTTATATATGAATGTTTGTTGCATGTGACCTGAACCTCATCCTTAATATATATAGTGATGTAGATATGTATTTAGAATTATTATATTGCTTCTTTGACTATACTTGTTGGCAAACTTATATTATGAATGAATGTATTATAATAGAGTTATATGTGTAGCATCGAGCTTGTTAGCTCAATGTTCAGAATATGTTTCCCTTCACAAGTATTTAGGAGTAGTTCGGAGAGCATAATCGCCAAGTCGAGTTTCCAACGTTTGGTGTTTAGTGTAAGTCTTTATTTTATATAATGGATATGTATTGCATAGACCTTATATTGTATCCCAATCATAACTTAATTTTGTAAAACATATGTATTCAATACACAATTTGTATTTTTATTTTAGAGGTTCATATTTTGTAAATTTAACTTATGATTTTATTTTGGTAATGACCATTATAGTTCTTTAAATTGAGTAAATATTTTTTTTAAAATATTCACTTCAATGATTTCATGTGACACACGAATCTTTTGGAATTATGAAGAATTATATTAAATTGTTATATTTAGTGGTATCAGAGCATCAAGTAGAGCTATTCCTAGGCCCGTAGGTTAGTGTTTGTAAGGTGTTAGTGAATATATGACTATAAAATGTCAAGAGTACTCATTTAAGTCTAGAAATCTAATGATGTCTATTCTCGTGTATTTTATCATAGATTCAGTATGTCAGAAGATTTGGCTTAGTGCATGCTTGGGATGACTAAAGTTATATTAACGCCTGCAACATAAGTGAGTATGATTTGGGTGAGATTTGTCATGCACTAGTCTTAATAACTCGACTTACAACTACCTTGAGGAGTTATTCTCATAAAAAAATCAAAGGGGTTGTCCGAGAACCACTAGAGTCCCATTTGTTCGTGAGTGTGAATTTAAAGCTGGTACCATCATAATAAATGTTTTCGAAGGGAATAAAAGTGCTATGGGTTTGGAGCTTTATGAGTGTTTAGAATCGTTAATATATGCTCGTTATTTCGTCAATCTTATGGATTTATTGCTACTGATTTTGTTGTCTTATGCTTATTTTCGTGCAGGACCTTGCTTTCCAGAATTAGTGATAAAAGGGGTGCATTCTGCATTTTTTTATTATTTCGTCACGGCTGGAGACATGTGCATGACTCTGGGCATGACACGGTCTAAAGTGGCATTAGGAGACTTGTTTTAAGTTTGAATTTAGAAAAAACAATTATCTTTAGGATTATTTTATTTTAATTTCTTTGTTTATCCTTAAGTTTTGAGAGGCTATAAATACCCTCTTGGAGTAAGCATAAACTCATATCTCAGATTACAATTCTCTTTTTCTTTCTAGTTTTATTAAACCTTTCTCTTTTATTTTACTTTTCAAGTTTTTTTGGGTTTTACTTTTATTTTCAACTTGTTTTTAAATATGCTAAGTATGACTTTTTATTGAGTTAATCGATCGACGGAATCGGCCAAGAGGGGGGTGAATTGGCAATTAAAAATTTCGTGGAAGCTTTTGCGGAAAAATTGAAAGTAATTGCACAGCGATTTACAGTGGTTCGACTTTCTCAAACAAAGTCTACGTCCACTACCTTAGCTATCCACACTAAGGATTTTCCAACAAATTCACTAATTTGTTCTTTCTTTTGAGGCCAAAGAGATAACCTTACAAAATCCCTCAAGAGTATACCCCAACTCTTGAGAACACTCTTTTTCCCAAAGAGAAGATTACAAATTTGCAAACTTACAAGAAAACCTCACAAGGTAAGATGTTTGCACAATTCTAGAACAAGAAAAGAACACTCAAAGATAATTACAAATGAGCACAAATGGTGTTCTTGAAAGGAAAATGAATATTGAAAGGAAAATTGTCTTGATTTGCACAAACTTGGTGTTTGATGCTTTCTCTCTTGTTTCTCTATGATTTCTTGTTGATCAAGGGCTTCAGAACTTGTTTAAATACACCTTGAATCTCTTCTGAATGTTGGGGATGATTAGTGAAGATCATATAGCCGTTTTAGTGTGAAAACAATTAATAAAATAGTTTGGAGCGTGGGGGGAATCGGTACCCCCTATGGGGAATCGGTTCCCTAAGTGTAAAATTCAAATATTTCGACCGTTGAACAGGGGGGAATCGGTACCCCTATGGGGAATCGGTTCCCTCCGAGCATTCTGGAAATCTCGGAGCCAAACCATTCAGGGGGGAATCGGTACCTCCTTGGGGTGGAATCGGTTCCCTTTGAGCAATCTGGAATTTTTGGCTTTGAAATGGTTCGAAATACTTTGAAAGATTATTTTGAAATTGTTTTAAGATTAAAACTTAATTTTACACTTAAGTAAGGATTAAAAATGATTTTTGAAATATTTGAGTAATGTTTTGATATTCGAATAATTATATCGAATATACTTAGAAAATCATTTGGAAAATCTTAAAATTCATTTAACTTAATTTGTTATATCGAAATATCAAAATGTTTTCAACAATCTCCCCCTTTTTGATATAACAAAACATTTAGTAATTTTAAGATTTTGAAATCAAGTTTTGAAATTACTCCCCCTTACTTTAACACTTCTCCCATTTATCATTTTAAAAACACACTTCTCCCCCTTTTTGTTAAATCAAAAAGATTCAAATAAACGTGAAGAATATTAAGCCAATTGATTAGGTATATGTATGCATAAGCTGCTAAGATCACAATTAAGAGAAACGTTAGCCATTAGTTCCGTAATCAATATTCACAAATAATGTGATATGGCAAAATTGGTCATATTGCTAATAATGATGTAAATGATGCAATAATAAATAAATCACACCAAACATATAAGTTCAAACCATCCATAAATCCAAACAAATTCACAATCCTCAAATTCAAACATCCTAAAATATTCAAAATGTTAAAACAATAAGTTTGGAAAACAAAGTAAAACATTTAATCATATATCCGGATTAGGAGGAGGAAAACAAGCTCGCATAGCGGCCATTTCGTTAGTGAGGTCATTAATACGTGCGTTGGTTGCTTCATTATTTGCACGCATTTCCCGAAGAATTTCTAATTGTTGAGCTCCCATTGTAGATAAATGGGACTCTATAGAAATAAAGCGCGATTCCATGGTCGCATATCGGTAATCAAATGTCTCCATAAAAGATTGAAAATATGGAGGCATTTGAGTCGATTGTTGTGCTTGCTCTTCGGGCTGCTCCTCGGCCTGCTCAGGTTCAGCTTCAGCTTCATCGATGTCTCTCATTAGCTGCTCAAGCTCGAGATCTTCGTCAGCTTCGGGTGGAGCTCGTGGAGAACTAGCTCCCGAAGTAGTTGCAGAAGATCGAACTCATTCCCCGGTTTCCTTATCCTTAATCCATCCCGCTCTCGTTAAGGAAAGAAGGTTAATTTGTTTCTTAAGAGGAAAAACGACATCTAGACTGACTCTAAGCCCAGCTTTGGAAAACAGATTACTCAAAATACAACCGTAAACAAGAGATGAACAAAGTTTTTTATTAGGTACAAGATTTACGGTTTCAACAATTTCTGCAAAAATAATCTGAGGTAGGTTGATTTTAATATTGTTTTCGAAACAATGTAACCACCAAAGATCTAAGGCTCTAAGAGTAGAATAACGACCTCCAGATGGTCGAAACCATCAAGAAATCATTAGATGAAGAAAACGTTCATGAAGGTCTAGGACACTTGCACTATCCCTTCTTTTATAACGAGATCCTAAAACCTATTTTTCATTTGAAATCCCTTCATTATCTAATCCGAATGTATTGGTTATGTAAGCCGAGTCAATATATAAGAATTGTCCTAGAAGGTAGGAACAAATTCCTATGGTTTCGGTTTCAGTTTGGTCTTTAACACAAACGGCATTAGAATAGAAAATATGAACAAGTTGATGGTAAACGATGGGTTCAAGGTCAAAGAGTTTATCAAATTTCCACTCTTGTAAAAGAGAAAGATATTTAAAATTGATAGCTAACATAGCCTGACGAGAAGGAATACGTTTTCCCAGATTTTGTAAGAGTCGAAATATTGATAATACCAAAAACGATGATTTCTAGGACCAGGATGATTGAAACACGAATTTTGGATAGTTAAATTAGGATCAATAGGATTAGGATTAGAAATTGGAATAGGTGGAGGATTTGGAGGTGGATTTGGTTGTCGGTGTGAATGACTAGATGAAGACCTAGCATGTTTAGGATTAGACATGGTGAAGGAAATCGGAATAGATTGAATAACCTGCAAAATTAAAAACAAATGTATGCAATTCAATTAATCCCAAAACTCAAATGAGTCCTCAATATTTCAAGGTTCTCTAAATCAATCCTAATGGGCAAAGTTTTTGAAAAACATTTGAAAAAATATGGTTTTGAGAAACAATATATGTATAGTTTTCATAACAATAACATAATTTAATCAAAACACAATGATTTGAAAAACAACAATTTTTTTTAATTTTGAAAATTTAAAATTTTTGGAAAATTTTTGTGTTTTTGATGAAATTAGTTGTAACATCTAGTTTCTAATCACTAAACAATCAATGCCCGATCACTATTTCAACCTAGAACTAATTAAAACTAATCCTATGTTCAAAATCAATGAAATAGAGAGTTTAGAAAAAATTACCTTGAAAGATGAAGATTGAGGGGATTTAGATGTTGTTTGCACGATTTTAATGATGATTGCAAGTTTAGGAGATGATATTTGAAGTGATTTTCGATTAAAATCAATGATTTGAGGCAAGAATGGAGATTTGAGTGCTTAGAGGGTGAGAAACGGAGGAAGGAAGAAGAAAAGGAGGGTTTTTGTGTTTTGAAGGGTTCTGCCCGATTTTAACAGAACCCCAGGGGGGTATCGATTCCCCTGTGGGGGGAATCGGTTCCCCTTCAATGGGGGAATCGGCTCCCTCATGGGGATTGATTCCCTCTGCACCAAAATGCTAAAATCCGACTTTTAAGCACATAAAAATCTAAATTAATCTTCTCTAGTGGTATAGGCAACTCATGTATTGAAAAATAATTATGTTCAAACAATTAAATTAATCTTTAAACATTATTTGAACATAAAATTAATTTTCACCAAGAATCATAAACTCCCCCTAACTAATAGCAAGAATGCAATCAACAATTATTATTATAAGCATTTTTCAGTATTTATTAAAAGTGCTAAATTATTTTAAACACTAAGTGAAGATAGGTTAGTTAAACCTAATTCTCTTCTTCTAAGTGTCCAAAACCTTTCCTTGTCCAAGGTTTTTGTAAAGATATCCGCTAATTGATGCAAAGTATCAACATATTCTAAAACTATATCTTCCTTAGTGACATGGTCTCTAATGAAGTGATGTCTTATTTCAATGTGCTTAGTTCTAGAGTGTTGGATGGGATTTTTAGTGAGACAAATAGCACTAGTATTGTCACACTTGATAGGAATGGTACCTACTTCAATTCCATAATCAAAAAGTTGTTGTTTCATCCATAAAACTTGTGCACAACAACTACCGGCTGAAATGTATTCCGCTTCAGTGGTAGATAATGCAACACAATTTTGTTTCTTTGAAAACCAAGAAATCAGCATATTTCCAAGGAATTGGCAAGTACCGGAGGTGCTTTTCCTATCTAATTTGCATCCTCCATAATCCGCATCAGAAAAGGCATGCAAGCTAAAGCTAGAGTCTCTAGGATACCAAAGTCCTAAACTAGGAGTGTCCTTAAGGTATCTAAAGATTCTCTTAACAGCTAGTAAATGTGATTCTTTAGGACATGATTGAAACCTAGCACACAAGCAAACACTAAACATAATATCCGGTCTACTTGCGGTTAGATAAAGCAATGAGCCAATCATGGATCTATATAATTTAACATCCACACATTTACCTCCTTCATCTAAGTCAAGCTTTATTGAAGAGCTCATTGGAGTGTTATGAGGTTTCCCATTTTCCAGTCCAAACTTCTTGAGCATATCTTTGACGTACTTAGCTTGATTAATGAAGATGACATCTTTTCTTTGCTTGATTTGGAGTCCCAAGAAAAATGAGAGCTCCCCCATCATGCTCATCTCAAACTCACTTTGCATTAGCTTAGAAAAATCTTGGCAAAGAGCATCATTAGTAGAACCAAATATTATATCATCAACATAAATTTGAACTACTAATAAATCTTTACCTTTTCTCTTTAAAAACAATGTAGTGTCAACCTTTCCTTTTAAAAAACCTTTTTCAGTTAAAAAATTTGACAATCTTTCATACCAAGCTCTAGGAGCTTGTTTTAAACCATAAAGAGCTTTTGTCAATTTTAAAACATGATCCGAAAAATATGAATCTTCAAAACCTGGAGGTTGTTCCACGTACACTTCTTCTTTTATAAAACCATTTAAAAATGCATTTTTAGCATCCATTTGATATAATTTAAATTCATTGAAACATGCAAATGCTAATAACATTCTAATTGCTTCCATTCTAGCTACAGGAGCGTATGTTTCATCATAGTCTATGCCCTCTTCTTGAGTATAGCCTTGAGCAAAAAGTCTAGCCTTGTTCCTCACTATATTACCACTTTCATCAAGTTTATTTCTAAAAACCCATCTAGTACCTACAGTAGATTTATTACTAGGCCTTTCAACTAATGTCCATACTTTACTTCTCTCAAATTGATTTAATTCTTCTTGCATAGCCATAATCCAATGTTCATCTTTTAATGCTTCTTTGATGTTCTTAGGCTCTATGCATGAAATAAATGCAACATAATTACAGATATTTCTAAGAGAAGATCGAGTAGTTACCCTTTTTGATGGATCACCTATAATTTCACCATCCTTGACATAGTTGTACTCTTTTGGAAAAGATACTTCCCTTTCTTCACTGGTTGGATTCTCGAGGGGATCATGAGTTTCCTCATCTTTTGTTTCTTCCTTTGATGATGATTCTCCAACGTCATGTCTAACGTCATTTGCTTGTACAATACCTACATCATCATTAACAGAAGAATTCTTCCTCGGAAGGGGATTATCATCGAAAACAACATGTATAGACTCTTCTACAACTAAAGTTCTTTTATTAAATACACGATAAGCTTTAGAATTTAAGGAATAACCCAGAAAAAATCCTTCATCACTTTTAGCATCAAATTTGCCAAGGTTTTCTTTACCGTTGTTTAAAATAAAACATTTACATCCAAAAGGATGGAAATAGCTAATGTTAGGCTTTTTATTTTTGAGAATTTCATATGGAGTTTTCTTTAAAATTGGCCTAATCATTACTCGATTTACAACATAACAAGCGGTATTTGTGGCTTCCGCCCAAAATATTTTGGCAAATTATTTTCACAAAGCATGGTTCTAGCCATTTCTTCTAAAGTTCGATTTTTCCTCTCAACAACTCCATTTTGTTGAGGAGTTCTAGGTGCTGAAAAATTATGGCTAATACCATTAGAATTACAAAACTCAATAAATCCAAGATTTTCAAATTCAGTTCCATGATCACTTCTAACACTAGTGATAGAGTAACCTTTTTCATTTTGGATTATTTTTGAAAATGTGATGAAATTTTCTAATGCTTCATCTTTAGTACTTAAGAATAGAACCCAAGTGTATCTAGAATAGTCATCTACCAAGACAAATGCATATTGTTTTCCTCCCAAGCTAGTAGTTCTAGTTGGCCCAAAAAGATCTAAATGGATCAATTGTAATACTCTACTAGTTGATACATCATTAATAGATTTAAAAGAAACTCGCTTTTGTTTTCCTTTAGCACATGCATCACAGATTTTATCATTATCAAATTTAAGCTTAGGCAACCCTCTTACTAAGTCTCCTTGAATTAACCGTTGTAAAACACTCATACTAGCATGACCTAGTCTCCTATGCCATAACCAACTATCATGCTCATTCTTAGCAACTAGGCATAAATTAGTCATATCAATAGAATTTAAATGCACCATGCAAATATTTCCTATTCTATGACCAACAAGCATAATCCGATTAGATGCAATGTCAATGACTTTACAACCATTAATTTCAAATAAGACATTGAATCCTTTATCGCATAATTGACTAATACTCAATAGATTATGCTTTAATCCATTCACATATAAAACATTCTTAATTTGTATGGAAGAGGTATTACCTATTGTACCAATACCTTCAATGTGACCTTTTGAATTGTCTCCAAAAGTCACTTCTCCTCCATTTTTGGCGTTAAGCTCAACGAACCGGCTTTTGTCTCCGGTCATATGTATTGAGCATCCACTATCAAGATACCATGAATTTGAATTTGTTTCCCGTGCCTTGTAGCAATGCTCCTTTCCCTACAAACATAGATTAATTTTTGATTTTTGGTACCCAAATTCTTTTGGGTCCATATTCATTAGTTTCCAAAATCCTAGTCCCATTAGGTATCCATTTGTGTAGGATATTTTTATCTTTAGTAGTAATGAGTTCTTTAGGAACCCACATACTTCTAATGATTTTTCCATTAGAAGTTCTTTGGGGACCTCTATGATTGTAGTTTCTAAAACTTTTTCTAACAAAGTTGGATTTTGAATTTCCACCTTTTTCAAAATGTTTTGTTCCAACTTTATCAAAAGAAGTTTTAAGATCATCAATTTTCTTTTGATGATCATCATTGATCTTTGAAAGTAAATTTTGCAAATATAAATTTTTCTTTTCAAACTCTTCTAGTTTGATTTGCAAATCTTTGATTTTACTTTCAAGATCGTTGTTGGTTTTGGATATGAGTTTGTTTTCATTTTTCAATTTTGAAACATCATTTTATATTTTAAAAACAATTTCTCATAATCCGAAGCCAACCCATTGTACTCCTCAAATAACTCATCAAGATAATCATCAAAATCGGATGAGTTAGAGGTTACCTTAGAATCTTCCCCGAATGCCATCAAACACAAGTTTGCTACTTCTTGTTCCTCTTCATCGGAACTTTCTTCATCGCTCCATGTAGCCACATGAGCCTTGTGCTTATTCTTTGATTGACCCTTTTTCTTCAATTGTGGGCAATCATATTTGACATGCCCGGCTTTTTGCATTCATAGCAAATGATTGGGTCCTTCTCTTTTGGTTCATTTTGAGGCCTTCGTTTCGTTTGAATTTCTTCCTTGGTAAGGTCTCATCATTTTTCTGAACCGTTTGGCAAACAATGCCATTTCCTCGTCATCATCATCATTATTAGAATCACTCTCATCTTTTGTGGATTTGAGAGCAACTCCAATATTTTTCTTCTTCTCCTTTTCCTTTGGTGTCTCTTCAACTTTATCAAGGTCCACCTCATCTTCAAGCATCATCTCATGAGTGAGGAGTGAACCGATAAGTTCTTCAAGAGTTAAGGACGATAGGTCCTTAGACTCGATGATTGCCGTCTTCTTTGATTGCCATGATTTTGGGAGGGAGTAGACTAACTTCCTCACAAGCTTTTCATTTGAGACGATCTCTCCATATGATTTGAGACCATTGACAATCGTTGAAAATCTATCCGTCATAGCTTTGATGTCTTCATTTGGTTTCATCCTGAAATTTTCATAGCTATGCGTTAGAATATTAATTTTTGATTTCTTTACCTCATATGTACCTTCATGTGTGACTTGAAGCTTGTCCCATATTTCTTTGGAGGTTGTACACGATGAAACTCTTCCCTATTCATATGGTCCAAGAGCACAAAAAATAATATGGATAGCTTTGGAGTTGAGCTGGAACATTCTTGTCTCTCCTTCACTCCACAACCTTGGATGAGTGAGAGGTTTGATGTATCCTTCTTCTACAGCATTCCATGCTCCCATGTCACTTGCTTGAATGAAGTACATCATTCTATTCTTCCAATAGGCATAGTTAGCTCCATTGAAGAAAGGAGGCTTGTTGACGGGCATCGAATCGAGACCGGAGTCGAAGTTTGAAGCGGAGGCCATTGATGACTTTAATAATCGATATAACTCTTCCCAAATCAACTCAAGAGGTGATTAAACCTTCAAATGAGTTCGGCTCTGGTACTAATTGTTGAGTTAATCGATCGACGGAATCGGCCAAGAGGGGGGTGAATTGGCAATTAAAAATTTCGTGGAAGCTTTTGCAGAAAAATTGAAAGTAATTGCACAGCGATTTACAGTGGTTCGACTTTCTCAAACAAAGCTACGTCCACTACCTTAGCTATCCATACTAAGGATTTTCCAACAAATTCACTAATTTGTTCTTTCTTTTGAGGCCAAAGAGATAACCTTACAAAATCCCTCAAGAGTATACCCCAACTCTTGAGAACACTCTTTTTCCCAAAGAGAAGATTACAAATTTGTAAACTTACATGAAAACCTCACAAGGTAAGATGTTTGCACAATTCTAGAACAAGAAAAGAACACTCAAAGATAATTACAAATGAGCACAAATGGTGTTCTTGAAAGCAAAATGAATATTGAAAGGAAAATTGGCTTGATTTGCACAAACTTGGTGTTTGATGCTTTCTCTCTTGTTTCTCTATGATTTCTTGTTGATCAAGGGCTTCAGAACTTGTTTAAATACACCTTGAATCTCTTCTGAACGTTGGGGATGATTAGTGAAGATCATATAGCCGTTTTAGTGTGAAAACAATTAATAAAATAGTTTGGAACGTGGGGGGAATCGGTACCCCCTATGGGGAATCGGTTCCCTAAGTGTAAAATTCAAATATTTCGACCGTTGAACAGGGGGGAATCGGTACCCCTATGGGGGAATCGGTTCCCTCCGAGCATTCTGGAAATCTCGGAGCCAAACCATTCAGGGGGAATCGGTACCCCCTTGGGGGGGAATCGGTTCCCTCTGAGCAATCTGGAATTTTTGGCTTTGAAATGGTTCGAAATACTTTGAAAGATTATTTTGAAATTGTTTTAAGATTAAAACTTAATTTTACACTTAAGTAAGGATTAAAAATGATTTTTGAAATATTTTGAGTAATGTTTTGATATTCGAATAATTATATCGAATATACTTAGAAAATCATTTTGGAAAATCTTAAAATTCATTTAACTTAATTTGTTATATCGAAATATCAAAATGTTTTCAACACTTTTGTCATGCTTATCTAAATTTTCTCATAAGCCGAGAGCTGAAGAGATGACTCAATTCCATCGGGAGAATTGAAACAGGCCCTTAATATCTTCGGAATATCTCTCTCAATCTTTGTGCTTATTTTTCAAAATCAAAACAATTTTCAAAATCGAAGATAGACTTTGGTCAAGATTGTTGTTGTGATTACACGTGTGGGAGGAAAGATCGAATTATTGAAAGTTTTTTCGACTAACAGGGAACACACTTGACGAGATAGCTTCGCCAAGTGGGAATTGAGATCGGAATTGACGGTTATAGAAGCAATAATCCGAGCCGGTAGCCACGAACTTAAACGGTGATTGATCTACGACAATTGATATTGATTAGATCACTTTTCGAAGGTGGAATCAAAGATTGCCTTGGGTATTCGGTATACAAAATAGTCACGGGGATTACCCTTACAGACAAAGTAATTGACGTGAATCTCGAAGGGAAAATCTAATTCGATGATCTATAGGAAATTAAGTCAAAGCGAAGCTTGAGGCTATTTTTACCATATCAATTTACAACTTTAAAATCTTTTCTTTACTTTTACTTTAAATCGCTTATGTTACTTAATTGCTTTTTACCAAAACCCCCTATTTATTATATCAAGCCTGGCTTAAACACATTAGACATAAATTTATAATTTTCTAAGTCCCTGTGGAATCGAACCTTACTTCTCTATACTATGTATTTCCTTATTTATTAACTGTGAAGAAGGAATTTATTTTTACATCGAAACGACAGTTGTCAAATTGGCGTCATTGCCGGGGACAACGCCAGAATATATAAGGACAAAAAAAAAGAATTCCATGATCGAAAATTTGCTTTTAAATCTTTTTCTATCAGACAAAAAGTTCTTCTCTTTAATTCAAAGTTAAAACTTTTTGTAGGTAAACTTCGATCGAAATGGAGCGGTCCTTACACGGTGACTGATTTTTTTTCGCATGGCACAGTCGAACTTGAAAATGGTTCGGGTACTAGATTTAAAGTCAATGGACACATGATTAATCCGTATTATGTGAATATTCAAGCTTGTCTAATTGAAGATCTTGACTTAGAAGAACATGTAGTTTGAATCAGGTCGTCGAGCTAACGTTAAACAAAAGCGCTTCGTGGGAGGTAACCCATTGTTTTTAATTCCGTTATATTTTCGATTTTAATTTTAATTTTATTAAGCATGTTTCATTTAATTATTATTATTTTTCAGGAACTGAATGTTTTTCAAACTTAAACAATGAGATTTACGAAATTATCATCCGAACAACGCCAAATTAGGACACCAGGAGCACTGCAATGGCGTGCAAGCAGTGAGGTATCATACCCATCTGATGGTATCGGTACCATGGGAAACATAATCGAAATAGGGTATCGATACCATCTATAGTGTATCGATACCCCTGAGGTACCGATATCATTGACTCCTACGGCGCACGTTAGCACACTTTAAGGGGACCGACGCACGTTAGCAAAACCCAAAAAAATTCCCCTTTTTATTATCTTTCGGTCGCCCCAATCCCTTTTTCCTTCCCTTTTTACTTTAAATGGGACCTTACCCCTATCCCTATCACTACACTTTTCAATTTTAACACCCATTATAATAAAAAACAAACCCCAATTTGACTCAATTCAAACACCCTTACGCACGACAACACCAAACTTAACCAAAACTCCACCTTCATCTTCTCAAACCAGATATTTCCTTCCCTAAAAGCACGAAACCATCGTCCCTTCTCTCCTCGCCACCAACGACATCATCTAAAAAACTGCTCGATCTAACATGTTCACACCATCCATTCCCCCTAATCCACGATGGTGCACACACGGAACCGACCCGACAATGCCAACGCTCCACCGTCCTTGGAGGACGTCGCTGCTCAATACGCGGGTTCGTTGAGTTACCCAGTGACTCCGATTCCATTCCACCACACCTCCTGTTCAACCGACGTAAGTCTGTGGCCAAGCTTCAACGTCGACGTATCATTCGTCATTTTGCCCCGGGGCGAGCACCTCTCGCCGTCCCTCACCACCACATTCCCCATCTGCATCGTTCCACTCAATATCGATAGTAGCAACATCATCATCTCATCTGCGACTGACGGGTTACCCGTCATATTCGATGCATTCGGCAGCATCGGACAACACTCTCGAAGTAAACTCTAGTTCCATTTCGGTTCAACCCTTGCTAATGTACCATCCTATTTATGGTTTTATAGAGGACTTTACTGCTGGTTTTCCACCCTGGATCCTCACCTGCGACATCGAGCTCTCGACAACAACCCGAACGTTATGCTTTGGAAAACTGTTCCCCTAGCCGGGGTGATACCCTTGACAGCCCACCACCTGTCCATGAAAATTCAGAACGCAGCCGAATGGGTCGGTCATACAATATCCCTCCCGAAGAGACGATGCACAGGTATTTACAATTTTTCGATGACGAATTAGTACGTTTTGAGTCAGTAAGACATCGTTCTTTCCATATATCTAAGTACATTCCGACTCGCACTTTAAAACATTATATATGTGTCTGTTCACACATATTTTGCTGTCATTGGTTGGACATTGTATCCAAGATTAGCTGTGGAACGTTTTATGAACTAGTATTTGAATTCTATGCCACTTTTAATTTTTCGCTGTAACGTTTCTCACTGTTAATTCACCTAATGTCGTTACATTCCGACTATGGGAAGTTATTATTCAATGTCTATATCAGAATTAATCATGCTATGGGGTTCGTGACTGATGTCACGAATCATGCATATTAACTGCTTTTCTTGATATTCCATGGGATTTTGATGTCGATATGGCCTATGAGACTCTTACCGGCTTGGCTGGCCACATGTTCAACGCTCTCTCAACTCGAGCTCATCTTATCACGACCCAGCTTTGTGCTACATCCACCGCTTCCTCGCCTACAATCACTCATTCCGGAATGACTCGTCCTCCTCCTGAGGTGAGTTGAACTATTCTTTTTATGGTGCATGACAACCAGCCAGTAAGTGAACTTGGGATTTGGTTTGCTCAGGCCTTTGAGATCGTTATTTGATCCAATCGCCCACTTATCCTTGGCTCTTACATTACTCATTTAGCTTCTCGCATCACTAATTTTAACGTTACACATTTTACTTATGCTTTTTCAACAGATGCTTTGGATGAGCGATGCTTGGATTCGATAGGCCTTCTTGCTGGAACCCTGAGCGCACCATATTTCGTTCCACCGGGCGTCCTCACTCCTCACCACGAGTAAGTCTTCGTTCGTCGTAATGCACCCCAACCGTCACCTGCAGCACCTTGCCCGAGTATGCAGTCTCAAATGGATGAAGTCCACAACCGCCTCCATTCCATTGACACGAACATCACTGAGATTCTTTCCTATCTATGTCCCAATGCCTACCACCGCGGCCGAGGCCGTGGTCAACATTAAATATGGGGAGTACTCTATTCCTTCTATTGCACTTTAATTTTACGTTTTAAGGCAAAACACTTTAAGTGAGGGGGAATAGAGTGTAGGTTGAATTTTCCTTCTGCTTATCTTTATGCTTTGATGTTAGTATGTGTTGGTTGGATTTGCGGAAATTTCATTGAATTTCTGTCTTGTTGAAAATTTTTGGAATACTATGGTTGTTTGGGAACACATGATTGTTTAGGTTAGGATGTTCTTGATAATGGATAGCATGAATTGTGATCAAGTTGGTATTTTTGTTATATTCCATGATTTTTTTGGTTGAAATGTGCTTCGCTCAATGCATGAAACAATTTGGTGAGATTTGAGCTTTTACGAGCATATCATTTTCGCTCTCATTTGTTGGATGAGTGTGTCGAATTTGACATTGGTATTCTATAACTTGCATTTTAAATATGTCGTAATTACACATGAACATGATGCTTAAATATGATTTGGGCACCTTAGGATTAACCATTCGGTTTCCCCCACTAATTGCCTAGCCATGCATTTTCTTGTTAACCACTCTTGAGCGATTCTCATTCTTTGTTTTCATCATATTCATAAACCCGAGCCTTTTTATTTTATCCCTGTTTTCTACCATTTTTAGGGCAAGTTAACATTATATCTGATGTAATCTCCATATAAAAAAACAACAGCTCGAAAAAGTAAAAAAGATGTTGTTCAAAAAAGAGAGAAAAAAAAGACATGAAAAAAATGGAAAACAAAATAACAACAAAGAAAAAGAAAAAAAAATGCATTCCGAAAAGAAATTTGTTGTTTGATAGTTTTCCTTTTTATCTTATTGTGCTTAATGTTTGATGGGGCTGAACGTATTATTTGTTAGTTCCTTGCCTTGAATGTTTAGCCATATTAATTAGCCTTTTCCCCCCTTTATCTAAGCCCCGTTACAACCAATCAAAGACCCTTTGATTTATGCATCTTGTTCTTATTAGTAGTGGAGATTTGATTTACTTGTAGGCGTATGGTAATATCGTGTCGGTTCTGACATTGAGCGTTTCTTTACCCCAAACATTGATGATTTGAGTGAATCCTGGTAAGGTGTTGAGTTATGGGCATTGAGATTAATGAATGAATGGATGTTACATTTGCATTTGACTTGTTCCAATTTTTTATGATCAATTGATTGATTTCTTGACTTGTATAATTATTGTGGTCTCTACCTTGCTTCGTTGAATGTGAAACTTGACAAAGAACGATAAATGAAATTTTTGACAAATTTGATTATATCATACTTGAGGACAAGCATGAGATAAGTGAGGGGGAATTTGATGAGTTTTAGAATCATTAATATTTGCTCGTCATTTCTTCATCTTATGGATTTATTGCTGCTGATTTGGTTGTTATGCTTATTTCGTGTAGGACCTTACTTTCAAGAATAGTAATAAAATGGGTGCATTCTATTATTTTGTCACGGCTCGAGACATGGCACAACTCTGGGCACAACACGGTCTGACGTGGCAGTTTCTAGAAGGTCCAGTCAGTGACGGTTTAGGTCCTTTTCTGTATAATGACATTTTAGGTCCTTTTCAGTTTAAATATTAGTCAAATAAGACATTTATCCCTCCTATTTTTTAAATTTAAATACTTAATAGATTCTTGTTCTTTTGATATAAAACAAATTTGTCCCTTCAATATTTGATCTAGCTCCTTTCTTGCTTCACGAGGAATACATATATGCATGGAAGTAACTTTGCCTGATTAATTCCACCAAATTAAGACATCAAACTAAAGCGAATAAACATCTAAATGTCCTTCTTGATTGTCTTTGAATCTTACCCTTCGTAATATGTGTAGAAAATGTCTCCATTATCAGTCTCGAGTCAAGTCACTTTTTGAAATTTCTTCAACTAAAGGGGACAAAATGTTGTACCTCTAGAGTCAATATTGTACATCAAGAGCTATTCGTACCTTCTAGCCAATAATACCCTAAAAAAAGACTATCGATAAACTAAAAGATTTAATAAGATCCAAATCTGCCGATTGATGACTGTATTTATTTATCTTGTCAACCTACAGACAACAATCATGATCCTAGGTTTGACGCTATAACACATAAAGAGACAATATATAAACACTTGCATATAAGGGGATCTTCAATTTTACTCTCTCTCTCTCTTTATTTTTTACATCTCTTCATTATGTATATTATTGATCAATCACCATATACTATCAGT